>NW_026515697.1:0-399099 GCF_025526975.1 Fimicolochytrium jonesii
AAGGTCAACCTCTCATCGGCGTTCCATCCCCAGAGCGATGGACAAACCGAGCGGACCAATCAGATTCTTGAGCAATACCTTCGCTGCTTTTGCAACTATCAACAAGATAACTGGAAGGAACTCTTGTCTTCTGCTGAGTTCTCTTACAATAACACCATCCACTCCGCCACCCAGACAACCCCCTTCTACGCCAACTATGGGTTTCCATCCTCGATCCAGTCTGGCTTCCGCCACCACAACCGAATCCCTTAATCCTGCAGCCGAAGCTCGTGCCAACCATCTCAAGGAAATCCATGAACAGCTTGCCACTGAGCTCAAGGAGGCCCAAGGACGCATGAAGCGCTTTGCCGATGCTAAGAGGGCACCTGGCCCAGACATGAAACCCGGGGACAGTGTCTGGCTCTTACAGCGGAATCTCAAGACTCTCCGACCTTCCCAGAAACTTGATCACCGTAAGATTGGCCCCTTCACAATCACGGAGAAGATCAACTCGGTCACATATCGCCTCAAGCTTCCCCCATCCTACAAAATTCACAACGTCTTCCATGTCTCCCTTCTTGAACCACGTTTCACCATTCCGGAGCGAACTGAGCCAGAACCCACCCCACCAGAAGAAGTCGAAGGACAGGAGGAATGGATTGTGGAAGACATTCTTGACTCCCGTATTCGACGCACGCACCTTCAGTACCTCATCAAGTGGCAGGGTTGGCCAAGCTCGGAGAACACATGGGAGCCAGTGGAACACCTTGCCCGATGTCAAGAGCTTGTTGCCCAGTTCCACCAAAAGTACCCCGACAAACCCCGACCAAAGCCTGCCAACATCAAAACAACATCCGGACGCCGTGGCTAAAGGAGGGGGTGATGTTATGGACGACGCGTCCATACCATGCGCTTACCTCATGACAGCATCCCAACAGTCAGTCAATGTCAATTCCCTGTCAAAACCTGACATCTGCCAAACCTTGCAGCCGCACGCAGCCGCGCTACCCCACACCTGCCACTGCCTTCATTTCTCCACGCAGCCGCACGTAGCCACACCTCCCAACACTCGGCGCTTACAAACCCTTCTCCATACTTCCCCACGTACCCACCCACAGCCTCAGCGTAGCCACCCCATCCCCAGTCTTCTGTTTCTATGCTTCCCCACCCTTGGCGCTTCTCTTGGCTTCCCTCTCATTCCGTACCCTTCTGCTTCCCCACGCTTCCCCAGCCTTCCCAGAAAAACATAAATAGCCGCCTCCCCTGAGCTCCCCACTTCCTGATCCCCCAGCAGATCAACACCAGTTCTTCCTAGTCTTGTTCTAGTTCTTGTTTCGGTCTGAATACCATTACCTGTCAACAACCTGCACCACCAGTCGCCTCTATTTCCATCGGCTCCGCCCATTCATAACAGATAATACTGTTGGCGCTGCGCTCGGCTAACTCCGGCTCTCCGAAGATGCAGTACGACTTGCTTCAAACCAAGCCTTTCATTGACATAGCGCAGAAACATTTGCATAAAATGCTCCTGTATGTTGACTTTGAGGTTGGTGAAGATGCTCGTAGCTGTGTACGCTGCGGTCTGTTGGCTATTTCGCATGCGGATGGGGGCGAATCCGTGAACGTTACAGTACTCTTGAACCCGTGGACGCAACTCTTGCGCGATGACCGGATTGCCGTTGTAGCCTGGATTGTTTAGCAGCTCAAATATCACACTAATGTGCTTGTCGGTGATGTTTGGGAAATCGTGTAGAGGATGATCAGCTGTGGTGGGGTGGGCAGATGTAGCAGTCAGGACATTGTTTTATGGGAAGTATACAGTATAGTGTACCTCAAAAACTCACCAAGGTAGTACTTGATAAAGAAGGTGGTGTGGCGCGCAAGGACGTGAACATTGGCGATGAACGTTGCCAGGCACTCCCTTTGAACTTGATTTTGATTATGGATGATTCGGTGAAGCGAAACCTTGGTGCTGGCATGTGTTTGCGGGCGGGGTCGTTGAACTGGTGGTGGTGGTGGTGGCGGGGGTTCATACACCAGGGATCCACCCGGTGTGCTGGGAAAACGGAAAGGGATGGGCGCGGGGAGGTTCAGTGGGCGCTGCAGACCCCTGTCCGCGGGTGAAAGCCCTCGCTGCGGCTGCTGCTGCTGCCCGTCTTCATCGCCGGAGCTCTCGCCAACCATGTCTGCAATTGCTTGGGGCAAGTGGCGATGGACAGAGGGCGGGAGCTCGAATCGTGGGGGTTGCAATGGTGTGGCTGGCAGACATATGGGCAATCGCGGGGTAACCGGAGCAACCTTCCTCCTCTTCCGCCGTGGTGTGGTTGCTCCAGTAAAGATGCCACACCACAGGTGCCCCTGGAGCGCCTGGTGTGATGACATGTTGGCTGTGCTGTGCCGAGACAGGTGTTGCAGGTGATTGCCGTGATGGCTGTGTGTCAAAGAACTCGCGTCAGTGCTGTGGTAAAGATTGCGGAGAGCGGCGATATACACTTTGACCCCGTCCTGTTGGGGAACGTGAGTCTCAACGCACAGAGTGTTTTTTGATATGGCGTTTAAATCAATCGATGAGGTATTTCTACGGAAATAGAAAAAAAACGGGGACACGGAACCAAATTACTATGTACAAAACAAAAAATTAGAGGTTTCAAGAAGAGGTGTGAGTTCTAAATGAGGAGGCGGCGAATGTGTTCTAGAACTAGGGCGTGGTGGTGAAGCTGGAGGAGCCTTCTGTTCTACAGGCACAGGATCATGATCAGACACAGTAGGAATATGAGGACAAAGGCGGTGACGTAGGCCCATTCATCCGGGACTGCGTGAAGAGAAGCAAAAGGAAGGGTTAGTATTATGCAAACACTAGAACGAACGACGACCGCGATTGAACGTACCTATGAACTTGATAACCACAAACCCAAACAGCACATAACCCAACAACATCCACTTGAACAGCCTCACATTCCTCCCGCCAATCCCAAACCACCCCACATCCTCATCCTCGCTAACCGCATACACAAACCCCGTCAAGGCAGGGTGATCCTCCGTCCCCTCCATGACCAAATGGGTATTCTCATCCCTCGACGATGGGATGGTGAACAGCACCGCGTCCTGCGTTTCGAGCGCGTTTTGTTTGAAGTAAGCGCGGATAGCGGATTTCATGAGGAAGTCGTCGTCGGAGGCGTAGTAGCGCGCGATGTAGTAAGTGGGTTCGGGGATGAAGGGGGAGGAGGGGGAGAGGGCTTGTTCGAGGAGGGGGGTGCGGCCGCGGGGGCGGTAGCGGGTGGGTGAGGGGTTGCGGCGGGTTGAGATTGAGATGGATTGGGAGGTGGAGTGGGTGTGGGAGGTTAAGGGGTTGGGGATGGCGAGGGATCGGGTGTGCGATGATAGGTCGGGTTTGGATGTGGGGAGGAGGGGTTCGGTTCCTTGGTTGTGGGTCCGCATCCAGTCCTGGGCTGTTTGTGTGGGATGGTGCTCGTTTGTGAAGCTGATGGACCGCACCCGACGGTGGATTTTGGGCGTCGTGCTTCCGGCGCGGAAGTTGGCGGTAGTCCCATGTGCGCCGTTCGTGTCTACGACGCCAGTTTGCAACGGGATGGGAGACGTGACTGAGTTAATCCCGTTCGACTCTGCGTATGCGTCATCCATGGAGCTTCTCCTGCTTTTATCAAACTTCGGTGCTGCAAGTGCGTTCCTATCAACCGGCGACTGTAGCCTAGTATCCCTCTCGCTCAGGTCGGGCTGTGCCGAGTGCGGCCTCATCTTCCTCCGGCTAACAACCTGCTTGCCCTCCTTCGGTCGGGCTTTCCCTCCCTCTTCCTCGGTCAATGGCACGGCGTCCTCGATCACATTCTCCACAGCATCGGGCCGCATGATCAGGTGCAGCGTTCGTTTTCGGGACCCATGTTGCCCCACTCGTAATAACCGACTCAGTCCCGCTTTGCTCCCCTCCGAGTCATGGATGTTGACTCCGCTGCTTTTTGCGCGAGGTTTCCGCCGGAATCGGTCGAATTCTCGGCGGCCTGACCCTACTGATCCAACGGAAGCGGTGGAGAATATTGATATCATGCTGCGAATGGAGGTCGCGGATCGGATCGAGGAGAAAGATCGCACGGAATCAAACGAGTTACGGGGGTTTTCTGCCTGCGGGCTGGTGGCTATTGCCGAGGCGGCGCTGACGACGTAGTAATGAACATCTCCGACAATTGTCATGTTGTTCAAAGGCTGTAGGAATAGAATGGGGAATGGTAAATAAAACGCAGCGAAGGGTGGTTGGATGGTTGGACGATTGGATGGCTGGAACGATACCCTGGTCGCCCCGCTCGCGATGGGGGAAAATTGGGCTGAGTGAATGAGAGGAGTCTAGCGCCCTTGGCGCGCTTCGCTGTCACTCGCCGCAGTCCGCGCTCACTCTGCATGCCATCAAGTCAAACTCACATTCTTTGCCTTCATGCGATGTAAAAGCCCCTCCTCAGGTTGCGTTCGAAAAAGAACCTTATTGATATGATGTGCAGCATAGTAACTATAATAAAGCCTCGTCTCATCATTCGGGTCAACAGTCGTCACCCTCGCAATGATGAAATCCTTCTCCTTCTCAATATGCATCTGTATGAGGCTGTCGAAGCCCTCCAACGTGAACGGGTCTTCATTTTCGGCTTCCAGAACGTCAACGAGCACATTCTCGTGGTCGACGGAATTCACAACCGATGCGGGGGTTGGTTTTATGGGCGCTCCCGTGAGAGGGTCGGTTTCTAAGACCTGGTCTCCAGAAGCCTCGGGTTTAGGCTGGCCGACCAGTTTGATAAACTTTGGGAATTCGGGTTCGTTGGGTGAGCCTGGGGAGAAGCAGCCGTCGTCTTCAAGAAGGTGGTCGTCGTCGTACGCAGATACTGGGAAAGGGGACTTTAGCGATGTGGGTCGGGTGATGTTGCTGTGGGGAATGTTGATGCGGACATGGCTGGCGGGTTGGTCGTCGTCGTCGTCGTCGTGGCGCCCGAATGGAAGCGCTGGCGTCGAGCCGCTCGCTGGGGAGTCGCCGGTGACGGTGAGTGAGAAAGGGGAGTCTGAGGCTTCATCGACCTCTGGGAGACGAGTGTATAGCGACATTGTGTTGAAGGCGGATGTTGGAGGCTTTCCTCGAACGTGACGGGGGCGTGCGAAAGTTGAGCTTGCGAGACTGCTTCCGCTCTGACGCCACTTTAGCTCGTCTCACAACAAAAGTCCCTACTAGTGCTAGCGGGTGGTGGTTGACCGGCCACAAGAGTCGCTCGCTGCTTGCAGTGCCCGAGAGGAGGGACCGAGAGCGAATAGGGGTTGCGTGGGGGGGTTAGTCCGAAGCGAAGCGCCGTCTCGAAATAGCCGAAATAAGGGGATTGGGCGATTGAGCCTTGCGGGGGTGCTAAACCGATATCATATGGACAGCAGTAGGAGCCTGATAGGAGAACATGTTGGACAAGGGCATCTGGCGCAACCGCGTGCCGGGACCGCGGTATCAATCAGAGCTGCGGGGTTATACTACGTATGTACGTACTACTTACGTACTAGTGCCGACCCACATTCGCAAATGGCCGACGCAACCTCTTCGCCATCGAGCACCACTTTCTCAAAGACAAACACCCTTCTGGACATGGACGCTGCCGAGGACACAAGGAGGTCAGCCTAGGCTCAACACTGCACGCAGGACCCCTCTGGACCAGAACCACAGCGTTCGGAAGAGGGGTTGCAAATGGGTTATGCTGGTTCGTGAATTCGCTCACAAGGGTTGGTTGCGCCGGTAGTATTCTCTGGATGTCGTTGTTTCCTCATGCCATATTATTTTTTGCTGGAAGAGGATATCGCTCACGGCGTTTCTGTGCGGGACCAATTGACATCAGCGGGCAGGTCCTGGCGTGGCATGCCTCCCGCACTTGTGGGCTCTGATTGACACAAACAAATGTGAGAAAGCCGTCCGCTTCGAATGCTATGTATATGTACATTAGATTTTGATGATGGATAGACGTTTTCGAACGCCGTCCCTTCATTCCATGACCTTAATAACGAACATGGCAGATATGTAGGCCGACGGATTTTCGTCCCACGACATGGGATCACCTGTTATAATTTGAAACAATTTACGTCTCATCGACAGTGTAGTACGTAGTGGCGGGGAACATCCAGATCGTGCATGAATCGAGGGTGTCGCCGTACGTTTCGAGCATCCAAAAAGGAATCCCAAAATCATGTTGCCCAACTGTGAAACAACGAGCGTAAATTATGACCTCAATTGGGGGCAATCCCGTGGCTCCTGTGAACCTCGTGTACCCACGGGCAGTGACGGCCGTTTGGGAACAAAGGCTCCGAAAATCTTATTAGCTTTCAAATGATTCCAGGCCGGCGAGAGAGAAGACTCGCCCAGGTTCAATCGGCCGCCAGCAGGATGGATGGCATGCTCAACGTGACATGCGTGGGGGGGGGGGTTCATGAATTGATGGTTTGACCTGACCGTAATGAAGAAGTTCTAATAGAGAACCGTGAATTTGGACGTGGAAGCCGCACATGCCACGACTACTCTCTCACCTTCCGCAAAGACTCCCGCCGCCCGTGGGAAAAAGCAACTTGCCCAAACCAACAAACACGACGTAAGGCCCTCATTCTCCTCGTCCAGCACAATACAGTACAATCCTCCGGTGCAATACACCCACAATATCGATACTACTCCATATAGCCTCGTTTGCCTCTTTGCTATCCTCATTCTCTAGTGTGTTATGCCCTTAGCCACCGTCGCTGCTGTGCGACCGGAACTCGACCCCATTCTCGCGGCCGACAACGCATACTTGTTCCATCTGCAGCAGCTATACCCATCCAAGCACGACGTACACCCGCAGCAGCCCACTCACAGTCTTCTCCCGGAAATCACCTCGCCCACAGCCCTGCCGCCAGTCATGGACACCGTTCGCAACGGCGCTGGGGCCGGTGGGGACCTGAATGCAACGTCCCAGGCGCGCAGCCCCAGTCCCGACGTCCCCAGCGTCGAAATTCTCTTGCAGAATGTTATCGCCGAGCGCAACGCACTGCGGCTGCAAAACGATCAACTATGGAAAATCATCGAAAAGCAACGGCTGATAATAGCCCAGCTGCAACAGGCCGCTCATGCCCCACCGGCGCCGCCGGTATCGAGCCAGTCCACACCGGCTTCGGCAATCGACCTCGGTGCTACTTTACCGCCCCCCGAACCTGGGACCGTGTCGAGGAAACCGTCCGCACGGCGCAACAGAGCGAGTTCGGAACGGCCGCCGAGCTCGTCACATGAACCTGATATGTTGATCAGGGCGAAATTGCAGTTAGAACACTCAGAAGGTTCCACCCCGACAACACGGCGACGGTCATTGTCGGACCCCCATAATGCGAGTAACGTTCTCACTCTACCTGCCATTCTCCAAAACGGGGTGCCGAGAAGTACTGGGTCGGCAACGAAGCGTGACCGCGACAGGATAACGCCAACATTACCGCCGGTGACGGGAAGCATCGGGAGCATGGGCAACATGTCGGGCCTTCAGCGCAAACCGTCAAACTCAAACTCTGCCGTGAGATCCCCGCTGGCCGCTGGAAGCAATGGCAGCTGGCATGGCTCCCAAGACGATGGATCTGGCAGCAGGGCTGCCAGCGCCCGGGAACGTGAACGTTCGAGGAGATCTCAGTATCTGCCGTCGGCCGAAGATGGTGGGGAAGTGGGTAATGAAAACGGAAAAGGCGCACTGAAACCACATGCGCCAAATGACAGCCGTACCCGCCAAAGATCGCACTCTGGCCGTCAGCAACGCACACGGCGGAATTCCGAGGAATCGTCCCAACACAACGAGACTCTTGGAGTCGATAGCCTTGAATTTTTCGGGAAGGAGAATGGTGTTGAATCCAGAGCGAAACGTGAGAATGGCCACGGAAAACCAATGCAGCAAAAGGTTCAGCAACCGGAATCAAATAAAGCAGCTATCGGTGCGGAGCTATCGGAGCAAGGGGGACCGTCTTCTTTCGGAATGCCTACAATCAGAGTGGATGGCAGCATCGACGAGCCAAGCACGTCAGAAGCGCCGGAAGGAATTACGCAAAAGGAGAAACCGAACTTGCTAGTCGCTCAAGGAAGCACAGGCGCATCTGCTCTGTCATTGACAATGTCTGGGGACTCACTAGGCAAACGCGGTGAAAACGAGGGGCGGGCGTCCAAGTGCGACGAGAGGAAGTTCCTGGAGTCTCCAGCGGACATTCGAATCGCTGTGACGGGTTCCCAGCTCAAACTCAACGAGAAAGGTCGTGAAGTCCTCAGCTTCACACTAACGATCCGAAACCCCACCAACGAAGATCTGTGGAAAATAGAAAAGGCCTACGCGGATTTCCTGCAACTGGACACAAAGCTCAAAAGCTCTACAACCAAAGCGGTCTCGAGCAAAATCGGGAAACTCCCCGATAAAGCACTCTTCACCACACATTCACCGACCAAAAACGATCAGCGGAAAGTGCAACTCGAGCTGTACACTCAGAACGTGCTCGAGCTATGCAGGCATAGTCCGGAGATGATTGCGTTCTTGTCTACGAACGTGCTTGACGCTGCTAAGCAGTCGGCCGGTGAGACGGGCGCAAACGTCTCTGGCACCATCAAGGAGGGATACCTGTTCAAGAAGGGGAAGAACTTTGGCGCGTGGAAATCCCGTTTCTTCGTCTTAAGATCGGGAGGTGCATTCGAGTACTTTGAGTCTCAGAAGGACCGCACGAGCTTGTTGGGTGGTATCAAGCTCAAATACGTGTTTGTGTCCCGACAATCGGGCACGGCACCGCTGGATGGGTTACCGACCAGCGATGACGGGACAGACACGCAGTCTGGGAATGACACGGATTATCGGCATGCGTTTATGTTGACGGAGTACAAGAAGAGCTGCTTTGCACCGGAGGCGAAGGAGAAGGGTGGCGAGCAGTTCTCGGAGAGTAGGGTGATCAGCCGGCATATTCTGTGCGCGGAGAATGATGAGGAGAGGGATGAGTGGGTTCGTCTCATCGCGAGGGAGATCAAGTTGGTACGGCCAGACACGACTAGGAACGGACGGAAACCGGTTGACGAACGAGGCGAGGTGGCCGAGCCCTCGCAGCAACAGCAGCCCGGCCCAACGATCGAAGACCGCGCACAGCCGATAGATATCAAAATGGCACCCGGACGGGATGCAAGGGTCCAGGACATCCAGCAGGAAGATCCCTTCAGCGCGCCATCACAGCCCTCTACCGGGTTCGGCCAATCTCCGGACGAAGCACCGGTCCAATCCGAGACTCCGGAAGAACATCCCGTAGCGCCACGACGGACCGCCTCGATCGCGATCATGTCCACCTCGAACGAAGCGCTTTCGTTGGCGCACGCTATGGGCGGCGGACGCGCGGGAACGACGTCCTCCTCATCACCGTCCAAAGGACGCACCCGCAATTTCGTTGACGACAACGAGCGCGTGATGATGCAGGCCGAACCTCCACCGCTGCTCTCGCCCGAGGAGAGTCGCGAACGGGGCCAAAGCGCGGCCGTCAACATCCCGCAGGCGGGCTCCAAAGCTACCGATAAGAAAAGCAAGCGGATCACCACGTTCAACTGGGGGAAGAAGAGTAAAGACCAGCTCTCGTCGTCGAATTCGCGGTCGCAGACTTTGAATGACCGCGGGCGACGCGTGTTTGGGGTTCCGTTGGATCAGGCGGTTGCTATCAGCCGCGTGAGGGAGGACTTGCAGCTGCCTGCTGTGTTGTACAGGTGTATAGAATATCTGGACGCGAAGAATGCGAATGAGGAGGAAGGGATATATAGGTTGAGCGGGAGCTCGAGCGTTATTCAGGGGTTGAAGGCTGCCTTTGACGCTGGTAAGTGGGTGCCGTATCATCACTTTTTGAGGTCCATATGATTTTACTGACCTCGTTTCCTGCAATGACAGAGGGCGATGTGGATCTCCTAGGCAGCCAGCAATTCTACGACGTCCACGCAGTCGCCGGCCTCCTTAAACTCTACCTGCGCGAGCTCCCCTCCCCCGTCCTCACAAAAGAACTCCAACGCTCCTTCCTGCACGTCATGGACCTCGCCGACCGCGAGGAACGCATCTTCGAGCTGGCTCGACTAGTCGCCCTCCTCCCGATCCCCAACTACACTCTGCTTAAAATCCTCATGGCGCATCTCGTCCGTGTCGTGCGCCGCGCGGATATCAACAAGATGAATATCCGCAACGTCGGGATCGTGTTCAGTCCGACTGTGGGTGTGCCTGCGGGTGTTTTCACACTGATGATGGCGGAATATGCGTCGGTGTTTTGGTGGGATGGGCGGGAGGAGACGAGGAATGAACGGATATTTAATACCGAGCCTACGGAGCCGATGGAGGTTGAAGCTCAACACCAGCAGCACCATGGAGGCGCCGAGGAACAACCGACGTCACCTACACCAACGTCGCCGCCCGCGTCGATACTGTCGGAACCCATCCCCGTAGAAGACACGTCGGACCTCCCCCAGCCGAAACGCCGGCAACCCAACTCTGCCAAACGACGACAACGCCAGAACGCAATGATGGCCGGCCAGGCCCTCATGAACGGGTCCAACAACCCCGGAGGCGACGAGCCCACCCACAACAACCCAAACAACAACAACATCTACGCCATTCCCACCCAACCCGTCCTCATCGACGCTGGAGGCCCGGATTCCATCAACAGCACCTCCGCCCCCCAACAACCAGGGGGCGGTAGCTACCACAGCACCACCCGCCACTCCCGCACCCGCCCCCTCAGCACCGGCTCCAAACGCGGGCGCGAAGGGTCCGCCAAACAATCCCAATCCTATCCAAACGAAACCACCGACCTCTCCACCCAATTCCACCGCACCTCCGCCAGCCTCCCGCCCGACCAAGCTTCCATCAACGAGGTCTTTGTCGACGGCGAGGAGGAGGTTGAGGCGGACGACGAAGTGGGCGATGAGGAGGAGGATGACGGGGATCATGGCGAAGAGGAGGAGATGGATGTGGATGGGGATGGGAGTCGTGGGCATCCGTCGAGGGCGAGGACGTATGATGCGTATTTTGGTGAGGGGGGGGAGTTGTTTCGGTGACGCCTGACTTGATTCTGCATTGAATGAAGGGGAGTAGGATAGATGGATAGTTCCCCATCCGCCGCACACACATTACACACACGGACCGTGTCCTTGTACAAAACCCACACGCCTACCACACTGTTTATATATTTTCTGTTGTTGCGAGCTTTCTAAGGAAGCAGCATGCATGCATTTCACAAACTCATTAAATTCGCTTCTGCATCCATTCATCTCGTGTACTCTGCTTTTTTCATCATTTCACACTGCTGATCACCAAAACATGACATCCCAAAACTCGTCTACAAGGAGCGTCCCTCACTTCCATTTGCGTTTTACTCACACTCTTGTAAGAGGAGATAGGAGTAATATTGAGTAGTCTCTTTGTTCTCAGAACAAATAAGCGCCAACAATAAACGCCGCAACCGCCACCGCCGCCCCAACACCCATCGGCAACCCCTGATGCGGTTTCTCCACTTTCTCGAACCCACCAGTGGAACTCGCGCTCAGAGCCGCCGACGATGACGCCGACAAGGATCCCACACCCTCAGTAGCTGCCGCACCACCTTTGCGCTGCCGCAGCATATTCAACCGCTCGACTTCGGCTTTGTACGCGTCGCAGGCGGCTTGGAGGGTTTTCATTTTTTCGCGGACTTCTTTGAGTTCTTTTTCTGTTTGTGATTGTGATTGGGATGGGGTGGTTGAGGAGGAGGAAGGTGCAGGGAATAAGTCGACGGTGGGTTGCGGTGGGCGTTTGGGGGCGACTATGGAGAAGGCTCCCTCGGCGGGGAGTTTGTCGGAGGGGGACACGGCGGTTGGGGAGACGGGTGTTATTGGCGATGCGCCGGGGGTGGTCGTCTCGGGAGAGATGGCGGCGGTTGCGTTAGGGCGGGACTGGGCGTCGGTTAGGACGGACACGCGTCGGGAGTGGGCGTCCGAGAAGCCGTCTGTTGTTGAGAGTCGTGGGTTGGTGTTGTTGATGCTGTCGATGAGGTGGGAGGAAGCGATGCTAGCGCCTCCGGACCCAGACCCAAGCCCAGTCGATGAGGATGTGGATGTCTCACCCGCGGGCGGGAGAAAGACGCATTTCAGCTTCTTCTCCACCATCACGTCTGCCGCGGTCTGCGGACTGCTCTTGAACAGCTGATCGGCCTGACTCCACAGCGTGCTTAACCGTGCTGCAAGCTCGTCGCCCTTCAGCTCCACGACGTCGGCGGGCACTTTGATGATCTGGACGAGGAATTTGTCCTTGGACACAAACTCGGCGGGCGGGTCCTCCTTCATGGCCTGGAGCAAGACTTGAACCTGGATGAAAGGATGAATCGTCAACCATCAACCCATCAGGATCCATCACCAAATCATCAACCAGTTTCAAGCTCGATTCGCCAGTAATCAAAAGGACCGTCGGCCATCAAGCATCAACCATCGAACGCCAACCACCAACCATCGCGACAAGAATGTTGGGCTAACGTGGTGAGGAGTATTGCGCTTTCGGCGCAAGGTGGCTTGCTCGGCTCGGATCGCTTTCGCTCGCGAAAGCGTTCGCACTAATCGACCTCCCCGAGCTAGGTTTCCCAGACCGAACCAACCTTAAGCATCCCTGCACCTCGTTTCCCTCGTCGCAGAGAATCACCATTGCTCGCTTCGCTCGCGGCTCCTAGACCGAACCAAACCCTCGCCACGCTCGGGATCACTCACCTCTGATTTAGATGATGGCAAGACTATGCCGCTATTCGGCCGAACGCAGTATTGTTTTGGAGCAGTTGTTTTGACTTTGAAGGCGACTGGGGAGCTGGTGTGGTGGTTTGAGACAGTGAGGGTGCGTTTGACAACTGAGGTAAAGGGGCGGGTGAATTCGAGCTGGAGCTCGGGATGGAGTGAGGCAAAGGGTTGCGGGCTGGTGGAATCCATTTCTGCGAGGTATTTTTGGAGGGAGTCGGGAGACTGTTATTGGTGAGCGAGGTCCTCCCGAGACAAGTTCCACGAGGAGGTGGAGCGCTTTGGGGATATGTGTTTCCTGTCTTCTCAGAGATGTGGTGGTTCCTGCAGGATGCTGCAACGTTTTGCGAGCCACGAGATGAGAAATCGAGCAAGTGGCGAGAGTGACGACCCGGGCGTCGCAACTCGCAAGCGTTTCTAACATCAATGCTACGCCTCTAACATGGCAGTCCCAGTACTGTCCAAGAGTTGTTTCGTCATAAATATCATCGAAGATGCAGCGCACGTTTCACAGTATTTTGAAATCCTAGCTGTTCGATATTACGGTGACCTCGTTCGTCTGGCATTTGCATTACTTTATTTTCATTCCCTGCTAGTATATCTATGTGTTCGTATGTTTATGTAAATGAAACATCTTCGCCTCAAGCGCAGGGCCTCAAGCACACTGAGCGATGAGGATTCTCAGCTTTTCGTTCATGTGTTCCACATGGCGACGGACCGAGCATTGCCGTTATGGCGTTTATTCCATCCGGGTCGTTCCACCTTATGCCTCAGCGGATGGGGAATGCTTGTCCTTCTCGGTACCCTTGTCGGCAACGTCGTTGAATCGGACACTCTTGCCAGCGGCCGCCGTATCACAACCACCCTGCTCCCCAGATTTACCCTCCTCCTTCCTCTCCTGCGCCTTCTTATTGAGCTCCGCAGCCGGCGGGACAGCCGCCTCCTCCTGGCGTTTCTCATACCCCTTCTGCATATAGATCGGCCTTGTCAACTCGCGTGGCGGCAGACCGAGCCATTTGTCGTCGGCGACACGGAAGACCGGGCGAGGGTTGGCTTCGAAACGCAGGGCGGCCTCGCTCTCGTCTCGCCATGTGTGGAGGTGAGCGCCGACTTTTTGAAACTTGCTGATCTTCCAGAGGGATTTGGGGTCCCGCTCGGCGATGTTGACGAAGGGGATGCGATCCGAGGTGTCGGTGTCGCGGTGCTTGGCTGGCTTGGGTTTGTTTGATTTGACCTAACGAGATGGGGACATATTTTAGGTGCGGCTTTCCCATAGAGAACCGGGCTGACCACTCCTCTGACCTTTGGCAACGACCGCTCGTGCGCGAGCTTTTTGTCTTGCTGCAACTGCCATTCCCGTTGATAGCGGTCCGTCATCAAGTCCGCAACAGGAGTACTTGGTCTGCCATGAGACCTCAGGTCAGCATGGACTCACTCCCAAGCTTAAGGCCCACCAAATTGGTTATTTTACCTCGTTGGCTTCCCATATGTAAAAGCCGGGTTGGCATCACTCGGAATCGGAGCCTTCCTATTCAACACCCCTCCAACACCAGCCGTCACCGGAATGCTTGACGAAGAGCCCTTGACGCCCACTTGGATGCGAATCGGGTGCAGCTTGCGGTACTTTCGCAGATCCTTCGGGTTGATGATCCCTTCCTTTGCGGCTCCGCGGTTCATGGCGATGTAGTCGAGGGTCCGGGGCTCGGCTTTGGCGTTGGCTGCTTGGACTTTGGCGTGCCAGTGTTGCAGCACTAGAAAGTGTTGCGTGTTAGTGGGACTGACCTGCCCTAAGCATTGGCATGAAGGACGTATACACACCTTGCGCACATCCATAATCGTCCCACTAAGGGCGCACGTTCATTGTAAATTCGAGTCAGTGTGAGCATTTATAGGCATAACGTCGAGCCAAGCAAAATATCTCTCTACCTCAACTTTCTTCCCATAAACATGATTCGTAGTCGGCAAGCTGTACACAGTCGGGCGGGTCTTGCCCACCGATGAATGCACCAGGAGCACATTGTTGGTAAGACGCCCGGATGAGGTGAACGGGAGGGGATTGCTGATTGGGATGGACGCCCCGGCGGGGTGGGCAGAGAGCATTGCGGTCGCTGGCATCTCGGTGGGGTATTCCCGATGCGATGTGCTTTTTGTGAATGCGGCAAGAATGTGTTGCAGACACACGGCGAGTCGGTGAGAGTTGGAGATTAGTGGTGGCTTTTGACTTCTAGCAATTGAGTTTGTTCATAGTGTTGACTCAGTTCAAACTCCGCTCATTCTGCAAAGGTACCGGAGATATTCAGCCTTGTAGGAATCGTCCTGACATGATAGGACCGATGATGAGGACACCCGCTCCAGCTCCGACATGCGGGGTACTGTCAAAGAGTGTCAAGGTTCACCATACCGAGGACTCGGCTCCGTCACGCAGGACCACCGCCGTCAATTCTGCACAAGCAACAGAAGTTGAACGACAGCTTCGCAAAGTGCCCTCTCATTTGCCTAATCTGATGCGGAGCAGGGCAATAGTGACTTGGTAGTAATGATGAGAATTTAAACAACAGGTCACAGGAATCTAAAGTACAAGATTGCCACAATGTCCATGGAGCATGTGATCCGTAGCGCACAGCAACGCACACCCACCACCGTCGCTATTTATACTAGTCTTTGAAGACCGTTCGATGGGAGGGACCAGAGAGGACTCCCAGATCCGACTCCAAACCTCCGCAGGGCGGCATAGATGAAACATGGATCGACGCAATGTTCTGCGGTTCCAGCTTAGACGGCTTGCACATGGAACGCCTTTCCGACCAGGAAGGTGCCTATCATCGCAATCTATTGCGTAAAACGACGTGAGTGGGAAATTCCGCGAAAGTATCGTACGCGACATCTATTTGACGTACCCAGCCACCAACGAGAACCCTGATCGCCCCCTTCCAGACAGGCGCACCACCGAGATATGCTCCCAAAAGCCCGTTGATAATCAGCCCAAAGGTACTGGCGACTACTACTGCGGCCAGACGAAATTGGTAATCCGTCACAAAGATCGCGACTATACAGATTGCTATCAGCCTACGAAACACCTTGAAGAGGCAGCTGAGAAAACGGACATACCTGATAACGGAATAGCGGCACCAGCACTGAAACACAGCGCCGACGTGACGGCTGCCTGGACCGGGTTCGAGAGCTCATCCACATCCACATTCAGCTCCTCCCTCAGATGCACCTTGACGATTTCGTCAATGTCCCCATTGGCTTGTGAATGCAGTTCCTCGGCGACCTGTAAAGCCAGCTGCGGTGATATTCCGCGGGCTTCGTAGATCCCAGCCAACTCCCGCAGTTCGCGTTCAATGTGTAATGGTCCCTTCAGGAATTCGGCCTTCTCCCTAACCATGTCCGCACTCTCTGTATCCTTCTGCGTCGCGACCGATACGTATTCACCTGAGCGTGAACCATGTTAGCGGGCAAAGCGAGGTGGCAAGAGGCGGGAGATCATCACTTACCACAAGCCATTGAGAGGGCGCCTGCAACGAGCGCCGCGGCTCCTGAGAGGATCATAAGGTTATGATCCTCACTGCTTCCCGCAAAACCGACGATAAGGGACGCAGTCGACACTAGCCCGTCGTTTGCTCCCAACACCGCGGCGCGGAGCCATGGCGAGCGATCGGAGTAGTGGTGGTGGCTAATTTCCGGCAGAACGTCGTCGGATATGAGACGGGTGTTCTCATGGTCGACATCGACGGTGATGGTTGAGGACTCGGAGGACTCGGACGGTTGCTCGAGGGCTCCGTAGTTGGCGACGACGTTTTGTTTTTCCGGCATGTCGAGGTTGTAGTTAACGTTGAGAAGCTGAAGACGGAATATGCGTTGGACTGCTGTGGACGAGAAGCGTTGAAGGAAGTAAAAAGAGAATGCGACTTCGAGCGGAGGTGGGTTATGGTATGGCTGCGGGTAATGTTGGGCTTTATGGGCTGAGGAAAGGCGAGGGAAAAACAGCGGACAAGACAGTCGCCGCCGATGGATCGCAAATTACGCGATCGTCTGGACAGTCTGGACATGCCCTGGACTCGCACTTGACATTCCCTGTCGTGGCAATCCGAATATATGAGCATCGACAAGCATGATATAGCACAGGCCTCGGGTTCGGCTGGGGAGTGTGAGGCTCGTCCGGGCTCACTTTCGCCGAGCCCGGAGCTCCAGCAGCAATCCCCTGTCGGGATTTCAAACGCCGACACCATTGGCACCAACCCATCCGACCCAGCGACGGGATCACCTTCTGGTTCTTCGCCAAGCGCACCATCCAAAAAAACGAAAAAGAAACCGCCCCCAAAACCCGGTTCAAAAGCCTACCTCGCCCTCAAAAAGTCCGTCCAGTCCGAACCCGCATCCGCCACACCCGACCCGTTCACTCCCCCAACCATTTCCCACTGCCCCACGCAGAATGTTCTCATCCTGTCCTTCACACGGCCCTCGGACCTCACGGCAGCGCTCGGACGGCCTCATGTGGCGTATGAAGGCGGGCACCTGAAGGGTCCATTGAAGGGGGTCAATTTCCCGGTCGACTTTCTGCGGCGTTGGGTCGAGGGGCTAGGAGCGGACCGGGTGACGGCGGAAGAAGCGTGGATGTTGGCGCTGGTCAAGGGAAGTGGGGTTCCGGTTGATTTCGGGGAACTGCCGGATGGTCCGTCCGCACCTCCACCACCACCACCATCACCACAATCGCTGGGCATCCGCACCCCCGTCCGGTACATCTGCGCCTACCTTCGCAACGACCGCTCGACCCTCCTCCACGAATGGGCCCACGCCATGTTCTTCACATCCCCATCCTACCGCGACGCTTGCGAACAGCTGTACAAGGACGTTCTAGACGACAAGGCACGCGCGGCGGTGGGCGTCGAGTTGCGGATGAGGAATTACAAGGAGGAGGTTTATATGGATGAGTGGCAGGCGTATTGTGTGGAAGGGCCTACTGAGTTTGGGAAGAAGTGGAGTAGGGTTATGAAGGAGCCGCATGTGGTGTTGAGGAAATTGGTCGGGGCGCCGCCGGGGTGGTGATTTGGTGTTCAGCTGGGGAGCTTGTTGTAGATAGTTAGAGGCTTAGCGTATGCTGCTGGACGATATTTTTGGATCTCACGCACCGTGACACACGGGATTGTACAGCGGCAGAAGAGTAGTAGAATACAACCGTCCGACTACGCTAGGTCTACTCGCTCCCGGAGACTTTAGCACGTACACATCGCCTTTGCTTCCTCACGTTGCGACAACAGTTGACAGAAGAAAGAAAGAGGCCTCGGCTGATCCATTCAATATTGACGAAGGAACAGAAAACACACTAGCCACAAGAAAGAAAGTCTGCACAAAGAACAAATTATCCACAAGGTCCTAACAGTCCCCAGCAAAGATCCAAAGTTCATTCAAGCAGAGACGGGTGAGTTCTGTGACGCAGCCACGGGCTTGATGTTCCAGATCCGTTGAGCGTAGTCATTGATGGACCTGGATATGAACGGAAATCCCGTTAATCAGCATGACGACGAGTAAATAGGAAGTGCATCGCTCTCCTTGAACCGCTTTCTCCGATCAGACATACCTGTCAGAACTGAATTTGCCCATGCTGGCTGTTGCAATGATGCATTTCTTCGCCCAGCCGGTGGTGTCGCGGTACGCCGCGTCAACTTTGTCCATGGCTTGCAAGTCTGCGTGGGTGATAGGAAAGATATATTATCAGTACTCGCCTGGTGAATGCTGTTGAAGAGGGACTCCAAATCCTAACATGGCGTAAAGTCCTTGCTGATAATGTACTTGTCGCTGTCCAGTGTTTCTAGATTTGTGATGATTGATAAATCGAAGTGAGGAAACGTCCGTGCGGATCGAGCACGCATTCCAAGCCCGAAAATACAATGAATGGGAGCATACCGATCAGCGGTTCAAACACTCCGGCATCTCCGTAAGTTCCCTGCCTAATGCTCTTCACCACGGCAGCCAGCTTCTCATCCATAGGATCATGACGATACAGCTGCTTATAACGAATGTCATCCACCTCCGGCGCCAAAGCTCCAAAGAAGAAGATATTCTCCTCGCCGACTTCCTCCCCAATCTCGATGTTGGCTCCATCGACCGTTCCCAGGATCAAACCGCCGTTCAGCACAAATTTCATGTTGGACGTCCCGGAGGCTTCGGTGCCCGCGGTGGAGATGTGCTGGGAGATATCAGAGGCTGGAATCAGGATCTCGGCGACGGAGACGTTGTAGTTGGGGATGAAGATGAGCTTGAGGTACTCCGATGTAGCTGGGTCTTTGTTGATGACGGCAGCGACGTTGTTGATGAGCTTGCGGAGGAGAGCAAAGTAAAAATGTGGCGCGTCTTCATACATTTAGTCATTGCCTAAGCGTTGTATTTACCTTGATGATCAACTTGGCGATGTAGTAGCCCGGAGCGGCTTTTCCTGCGAAGAAAACTGATGCAGACGAGGACCGATGACGTTAGTAGCGTTCGGTGTCTCTCTTAGTTGAACACTGCAAAGTCTCACCAACTCGCGGAACCTCTTTCCTCAGTTCCTCCTTGCTGAGTTTCTTCAATCGCTCATAGCGATGGATCACTCCCCAAATGTTCATATGCTGACGCTTATACTCATGCAAACGCTTGCACTGCACGTCGAACAAGGCATTCGGCGAGACATCAATCTTCAGGTTTTCCTTAATGTACTCGGCAAGTCGAACTTTATTCTGGAACTTGATATCCATGAACAGCTTCTGGAAAGCCGGGTCGGTGGCGTACTTCTTGAGCTCCGACAGCTTCGATAGGTCCTTCAACCATCCCTTCCCGGAGAGCTTGTCGGTGATCAGCTTGCTGAGAGACGGGTTCGCCTGGTGCAGCCAGCGGCGGGGCGTGACACCGTTTGTCACGTTGACGAACTTCTCCGCTCCATAGAAGGCCACAAAGTCCTTCAAAATGGTCGTCTTGACAAGCTCGGAGTGCAACTCGGCGACACCGTTGACGTGGTGACTACCCACAACGGCGAGATACGCCATGCGAACAAACTGCGGGTGACCTTCCTCGATGATCGACATGCGGCGCAGGCGGTCACGGTCGTCCGGGAACTTCTTCTCCACTTTTTGCAGGAAGTACAAGTTGAGTTCGAAGATGATGCTCATGTGTCGAGGTAGGAGATCGGAAACGAGCGGGACGGACCATCGCTCAAGCGCCTCGGGCAGAACGGTATGGTTGGTGTAGGAGTATGTCTTGCTGACGATGTTCCATGCCTCGTCCCAATCCAGACCCTCCTCATCCAGCAAAATCCGCTGCAACTCAACAATGGACAGCGTGGGGTGCGTGTCGTTCAATTGAATAGACACCTGATTGGGGAAGTCAGACCATGGTTTTGCAGACTTCTTGAATCGTCGAATAATGTCCTGGAGAGTGGCGCTAACGAAGAAGTACTGCTGCTTCAATCGCAACACCTTTCCGACCAAGTGGTTGTCATTGGGATACAGCACACTGGTGATGTTGGCCGCGCTCTTCTGCTCTTCAACACTTTTGTCATAGTTTCCGTCGTTGAAACTGCCATGGGAAAACGAGTCAGTAAGGCTATATCTGTGTTCAGCTTAGCATTAACTAGGACATACCTGGCGAAATCAAACTCCTTCTTGGGCTTGCTAGACCAGAGTCTAATGTTGATGCAGTTCTGCGTTCCGCACCCCGGAATCGGATAGTCATTCGCAACAGCTACGACCTTCTCGGAACTATCCCAGCGCCAGCGCTGCCGACCTTTGGCATCGGTGTACTTCTCCACTGAGCCACGGAACAAGACATCGTAGGTGACATCGAGACGCGTCAATTGCCATGGGTTATCGGCAGTCAACCAGTAGTCAGGGTACTCGGCTTGATATCCGTCTATGATCTTCTGCTGGAAGATACCATATTCATATCTCAAGCCATATCCCCACGCTGGATAGTCCAATGTCGCGAGCGAATCCATGAAACACGCCGCTAATCTTCCCAGGCCACCATTTCCAAGCGCGGCATCGGTTTCCTCGTGGATCAGATCTTCCAAACGGAACCCAACCTGCTGGATCGCGTGCTGATAGTTGTCTTTCATACTCAGGTTGAGTAACGCGTTGTCGAGGGTACGTCCAATCAAGAACTCCAGGGACATGTAGTACACGCGCTAAATCGAACTGGATCAGGGCCCCGCAGTGCACTTTAGACATACAAGTCCAGCCGGTCTCCATTCTTACCTTGGCATCCACCCTGCTGTGGCATTGTTGAGTCAAATTCCAGCGATCGATCAAGTGATCTCGGACGCTGATGAAAGAGATGAGAGACGCGTCGAAGATGAGCAAAATGGAAGATGGCCTCAGAAGTCAAGGACAAAAAGCCCTACCTATGCGCAGTCGCATTGTAGGCAGCAACGTTGTCCATGTTGAAGGAGCTGCGAGCCAAGGTCTTCGTTGCATGGCGGATGAAGGACTCTTGGATAGTAGCCTCGTCGGTATTTTCCTCCTTGCTGTACTTTTCCCACAACTCGTTGGCGGCCGGCGGAGCAGTCCAGTGTGGAGACTGACCTGGTCCCGTGTGGCTTCTCTGGCGACCCATTACGAGAGGTGGAAAGGTTCGAACGAAACAGCGGGCAAACGCTCAAGATGCGGCGTAGGAAACAGCTTCTGCGTGGGAAGGCACGCCTTTGCCGCTGGGAGAGTTTGCAAAGTGGCTGAAGTAATTACAGTAGGGTTCCACAAGAGGACTTCTTAACAGAGAGAAGATGAATGCTTCTGTTCGTTAATGTTTTGCGTGATGGCCGTGGGAAAAAAAGGATGAGTTTATGCCCATGCTCACTTTCTACATCGATGGGGAAAGCCTCGTTCAAGTGCGCAGCAACTGATGACCGCGCGAATACTGTAGGCGGAACAAGCCAGCTATCTAAGTCTTCCCTCGTTCCACACCACTGGCTACACAACTGCAAAAGTCACCATACAAAAGCAAAGCGACACTCGACGGCTCCGTCGACATGCGCAGCATTGATTGTCGCAGCTGGTACACATACTCAACGCCCAATGGATCCAACAATGACTTTCCTGTGCACCACGGCCAAGATCGCGGACTGGCAAACCACCTGAGTCCTTCTAGCTACCCTACCGACCGGCGAGTAAAATATAGAGGCAAAGGGACACCGATTTTCCTGATCAGTTTGGTATGTCCTTGGGAATGTTCGAGGCCAGCGATATTACATCGAGATTTCGTCGATGCTCTCAGCTCTGCGGGGATCGTCACCACGGAAATACGATCTAGAAACTTAGAGGGTCCTGATTACGGCACGCGGGCCAAAAAGTCGTCACCCAGCATGCTCGAACGGGAATACACGAAGAACAGTATGAAGGCGAGCGACCTCTCTTCATTGCCAGAGTGGCAAGAGCGGGCCATCGTGGATGTTCCTTTGCTCATCTTCGTAGCTGTACGGGATCTGCTTATAGTCGGCCGAGATCGTCATTAGATCCTTATGGTTCTGTTGGAACCGGAGGCATGCGGCAGCTTGCGCCATATACTCGACGAGACGCCGAGCATCGTGAGCGCCTTCCAGTTGCTCCACCCTCCTTGTCATCATCCAAGTGTTCCACTGACCGCGGACCGATTGTTCGTGTGCACGCTTCTGCTTCGCCAAACGCTCCTGGACGTGCTGTCGTTCCCGTTGGATGATAAGGGCCCCAGCGTGGCTGTACGGCTTGGGCCCCGAGCCGCCTTTCATTGATGATGGGAGCCGTCACCATAGATTCCGCAGCTGCCACTCGTTGGTCCGCCAGGGCATTGGCAAGCTCCATGTTCGTCGTCATCAGCTGTTGCAACCTCTGAGCAATCAGCTCGTTATTGGAGCCTTTGGCGTTACCAGCCAAAACATAAGGTTCGACCCCGGGTTCATCCCCACGACCTGTTGGTTGATACTGTACTCTTTTTAGTCCCCAATTGCTGACCCGACGCTCGACTGCAAGCTTTTATGTCTTGGCATAGAACAATATGTCTTCATCACACACCTTTGAGAACCATCTCCGCTCCAGGGCCTGGTGCGTAGAGCGGCTGATTCCACAGCAGCTGGCTCCACGCCAGCAGCCTCCACGCGACCCCCGAGCCTGAGGAGTGAGACGTACATCAATTAGTTCCCAACCTACTTACCCGCAACATGTCGAGGGCCCACAAAGCGTAATGGGACAAAAGGCAAAATGCTACGCACTTGAGGAAGTTGAAGCCTCGTTCGAGCGCGCAGCACTGAGGACCGCCGCTGCAAAACTGGTAAGATTCGCTCAGTTCCACCCTGGCTGCGCCACCCAACCGCTCTACGCGTTACCTTAAGGCACAATTAGGGAAATTAAAGCAGTTTCCTCACAAAACCTTCTTTTTTGAGCAGCCATACCATCCCACAGACATGCAGGACAACCTATTCCATTTGCATACGCCTCCAGTTGCCTACTTTGGCCAATCCCCTCTAAGTGTCTGTGGGGGTAGCTGTTGCAACAAACTTAACACAGAGGCCCAAAAGTCTGAGTAGTAAAACTGTCTTTCCTTGGCCGTTTTTGGGTAAAACTTGCCAGTTAGAGGTGTCAAACCCTGAACCAGTGCCTTCTTCACCAAACTGCCTAATCAATCTTTCTGCTAGCATGTCTGGCTGTCAAGATACTGCTCAACATGTGCAGCAACTTTGGGTCTGCGAAAACCTCGTTAAGTCCAAAAGTCGTCAAAAAGCTGTCAGTGGCTTAGCCAGGATGGACCTGAGAAGATTCGGGCGCTCAGAACCTTTCCGTTTCTAAATAAAAATGATAAGCGTCTTTACTGAAAGACGCGCCTACAAGGTTTAATCTAAATCATCACGGTACAGTCTCACGTCACAGGACTCGCCGCACAACTCGACATTTTGGCATCGTTTGTTCCCACGTAACAGAGCGACAGCTACCAAAGTGAAACTCATCGTCTTAGACTTGACATAGAACATTGCACCCTTGGCGCTCCGAGCTGCACTTCAGCATTGTCACACTTGTTTGACCTTACCAACGTAAAGAGAGGATCAGTCGTTCGCAACACCGCGCCGGCACGATGTCCAACGAACGAGACGGAAGAAACCTCATTGCGGAGGCTGATAAGAAGGCCCAACACAAGGGATGGTTTGGCGGAAACAAACTAGAGGAGGCCGCGGAGCTCTATACAAAAGCCGCCAACTGCTTCAAGGTTGCGAAAAAATGTAAGTTCTCGGCCAAATTTCGTTGCCATCGCTGCATATCACTGACGGGGGACCGCTCGCATACAGGGAAGGAGGCTGGAGATGCATTTATGTCAAAGGCGACAGTACTGAACAGGATGAATGAGCGAGACGAGGCTTCTGGGGCTTACATGGACGCTGCAAAGTGTTACAAAAAGATTAGCCCTCATGGTAAGAACGGGAGCCTTCTTACCGGTCAATAAACAGCGCCTGTGAATCGATGTAACTCAGCGATGATTCCCATGTAGACGCGGTAACATGTCTTCAGCAAGCTGTGGAGATTTTGGTCGAGAAGGGCCGCTTCCAGGCTGCCGCAAACAATCAGAAGCAGATGGCAGAGATTTATGAGACAGACCTGGTCGATTTCGAGAAGGCGATGCATGCATATGAAATCGCCGCCGAGTGGTACCACGGAGAGGACTCTAATGCGTGAGTGTCCGCGAGCGCCCCTTTGAACACCACAGCGAGGTTGATGCAGAGCACCGGGACTCACGGTCATCGACTTGTCCGTTTCGTAGGCAAGCCAACGCGTGCATGCTGAAAGTGGGGACATTCGCTGCCCAAATAGATCAGTTCGACAAGGCCATCGAGAAGTTCGAGCAGGTGGCCACAAACAGCATGGACAGCCAATTGACACGGTTCTCGCTGCGTGAATACTTCCTCAAGGCAGGGATTTGTTACCTGTGCACCGGGGTACGTGGGCCTATTGTTGCAATCACCATGCGCAAATGGGAATGGAAGAAGCTTACTGGGTGGATCGCATATAGGACTACATTCGCGCACGCCAAGCGCTTGAGCGGTATCAGAACATGGATGCCACATTTGCGCCGACAAGGGAATGCGGCTTCCTGAAGGTATGCATGTCAGCCAAACATCTCGTGGGTTACCGCTTTCGAGAACTCAATTTGATTTTCATCGTAGGCATTATTGGAAGCGGTGGAAGCACAAGACGCTCAAGCGTTCACAGACGCTGTATCAGACTGGAACCGCTTAACGGCATTGGATAATTGGAAGACGGCATTGCTGCTGAAAGTGAAGAAGTCTTTGAACGATGAGGAGGTAGACTTCACATAAGAGCGTCGGGATCGCCAAAATGTAGTATCACAATCTCCTCTCATATATGCATAGTATCGTTCTTTTCTGTTCTTTGTCAAATTTTTTGCGCAATCGTTTTGGGCGGAATAGTACCCAGATCAAGTTTTTCCAGTCGACAGACCAGTGCTATCTACAGGTGCTTCTTCATTTCGAACCTATAAATTACATAATGCGGGCAGGGATAACGCTACACCCGATTAACCCGCCCCTACCGCCGAGATTCTAGATACTTTACTGCTGCAAAGCCTCGCTCAACTGTTGTCTCGCAGACAACACAACCTGCTGACTTATCGCCGTCTTCAATATATCTTTCACGGCATACTGGGACGCCGCCTCGTATGCGTAGACAATCATCGAATCGTTGATGAAGTTGTTGTGCTTGGCGAGGGCGAGAATGCAGTTGCACACTCTTGCAATCGTTTCCCGCTCGGATTTGGAAAGCGGCTGAGGGCGGATAAGGACGGGGGTAATCGATCAGACGATATGGCCGATCGTGGCAGAATGACCGCCCACCTACCTCGTTGTCATTGTGATAAAGCGCATCGGGCTGATTCACCATATCCGGGGATATCGGTACATGCTTCGACACCCAGATGTATCCGTTCAGACCGAGGATGACGTCCACACCACACGGCAATGTCGCGAAATGGGATTTCGTCCGCTTCACAAGCGCCGAGGGTACGGTGACCAGAGACCCATTCCTCAGCTGTTTGGAACAAAGGTTATATGTGGCGTGAGCATCCATGTCCGCCGGTATCGCCATTCCGGAACCACTTCAACGCCGTCCGTTACCTTGCCGTATTTGATACTCCGCGTATGCACCGACACCGCACCATCCTGAAAGAACGCCTGCACCTCCGCCTACACAAGCAACACCGTCATTCCCACGGCCCGGTTTTCTCTTCCCAACATTCGAAAGAAAAACCCACACTCAACATATCCCCCTCCGCAAAAAACGTCCGCATCTGCAGCTCATCCGACTCTGTTTTCCGTCGTTGCACTCCGCCGGGAAGGTTGACGGACGATAGCAGAAGCACGCCGTCTTGGCGGGAGTTTATGTCGACTTTCCACCGTTTTTGCGCGACCTGTGGATTCAAGTGATCACCAAAAGTCAGCAGAGCTCTCCACATCGACTTGGAGTCGAATTATGAACGTAGACCAGCACGAGCCCCACCTCCGTTATCCTCCCCACCACCACGTCTCCAATCTCCCCGTTGTACCGTGTGCGTAATGGTTTGACTGATATCAGCTTGTTCACCCGGTCCACCACCCCAGCCAATGATGCAACTAAAGATTCATCTTCTGTATATGTTCCATGGCCCCTGAAGCAAACAGCGACAGCGTAAGTATCCCTAGACCTAACCTCAGGAAATGACTCCAACGTACAAACCTCATAAAGGCAGTGTCCGTCGTCACGATTTCTCCAGGGGTCACGACATGGATATCGAGGTCGGGTTCTCCCGGGGTATCCAGGTCCATAAGCTCCCCATTGTCTTGTGCTGTTGTGTCGGTATCCATTATGGATCGTTTGCGTCGGTGCGGGGAAAGGTGGAATAGATTTTGGTGAGAGCTTTCGAAAAACGACCAGGACGACGAGAAACTGGCGAGTAGGTGCGAGTAGGTGCGAGTAGCTCGAAACGAGCGCGCTCAACGCGTGCATGCAAAAGGCAAGCTGTTTTACTGAAACCGCGAGGCCCAACCCTCCCAAAAAGGACCCAAGCACAAAAGTATGCGTACAATGGTCTGCAAAGAACGGTGCATCTTGCTCGAAGACAGGAGACAACCTGCCGAAGCTTCGTCGAAAAATATATGCATGATATTCACTTCAATGCAATCAAAAGTAAAGGCAGAATATTCTTGATAGGTACAATGTGAGAACATTTGGAGCTCCAGTTTCAGTTTCAAATCTTCGGGCTCACGCTTGAGATCCTGTGAACCTGTCGCTTGATTTTGCTTCAAGCTCATTCGAGAAGGGAAGTGGTCTGCTTCATTTAACGGTGGTAGTCGCCGTAGAACTGACTAGCACCCCCTCGCACGGCGGGGTCGTAGCGATCTCCGTACGCTCCGGGACCTGCCGGCGGCGGCGCTCCGCTGCGGGGGTCAGCGTATGGACCACCGGCTCCTCCGCGTTCTGCGTATGCGCCGCGGCTGTCGACCGGATAAGCTCCCGTGCCTGGTGGTGGCGGTGGGGGAGGGTAATCCTTGTAGAAGTCGCCACGATGGGGTGGAGGAGCGGCTAATGGAAGAGGTTTCGAATAAGTATGGGAACAGGACATCGAGGGAAACAAAAGATGGACTTTACCTCCATATTCAGGACCACCATAAGCAGGTCCTCCACGGTCGTATCCGCCGTAAGCGCCGCCGCCGCCGTAACCGCCTCCATAACCGCCTCCGTAACCGCCTTCATAACCACCGCCACCGCCTCCGCCGTAGTAATCCCTTGGTGGCGGAGCGTCATACCCACCATAACCTCCGTGACCGCCGCCTCCGCCGTAGTAATCTCTACCCCCGTAGCCCCTGGGCTTGTCGTATCCCCGCGGGCCAGCGCCACCGTATCTGGGAGGAGGGGGTCCACCGCGACCCATCGAGCCCGTGTATCGATCCTAAGAAATGGGTACCAGATTCCCCACATGACGAAACCATCGGTTACTATCCACCACCACTCATCCGCCACATGCAATGCCCCCCCCGACGAGGATGACACGGCTAACCAGGTTGATGTCCCGCCAGCCCATGACCACCTCGCCAGCTCAGAAAACCAATTCTATGATGCCCACCTCGCGCACTTCCAGTCGTCTCCCATGCCATTCGGTCCCGTCGAACATAGCTATCCCAAGGAATCCAGAGGAAAATGATTACCAACTTGCGCAAGCCCAAATCAATGCCACCATACCCTCTCCGTCATCCTCCGAGCCCAACGATATCGCCACCATCTCCGCCACTCGCCACCATCGAAAGGGTCAGAAGCCTCGGATTGGAAGGCGCTTCGGGTCGAAGGAACAGGGCGACGTCGACGGAGAAGCTGTCGATTCGACACATACTTATAGCGTTGTAAGCTTCCTCTGGGGTCTCGAACACGACGGTGCCGTTGCCCTTTGACTTTCCATCCGATAACTCATGCACATCGGCGCGCACAACATGACCTGGAGGACAATGAGAATCTAGATAGAACGTTGAGAAGGCTGTGCACATGCTCACCAGCTTGGCGGAAATGATCCTTCAAATCTTGCCACGCCACAACATACGGAAGCTACCAAGGAAGGACGACGTCAACAAGCTGAATCGGTGATGCACTCCGCCGTTTTTACAAATCCCACTCACGTTTCCAACAAAGACAGCCTTCCCGGCATCCCGGCCACCACCAGGAGCACCCCCAAGGGCACTTTGAGAACCAAACTTAGCGTCGTTCTCCCGGTCCTATCAGAGCGATATCCATCAGTAAACTGAATGTCCTGCGATCAAATAGTTCGCCAAGAACATACCTCGCGAATGAAAACAGGTCGTCCCATGAATGGAGTGTCGCTCAGCTCCTTGATAGCTTTCTGTGCTTCCTCGGGTGTAGAAAACTCGACGACACCACATCCTTTCGATCGTCCCGATGACAGAGTAAGAATGTCGGCGAAGACGACTTCTCCAACTGCGACCCGCCCACAAGGCATTAGACTGACGTCATGTAGTTGTGAAACGTCGACTTCACAGAGAACAAACCTTTGCGCATGAAGTCTTTTAGATCCTGCCATCCGACTTCGTAAGCCAGGTTTCCTACATACACCCTGCACTCCTTCTTAGACGCTCCGCGAGCGGGGTCTCGAGGTCCAGCGGAATACTTGGAAGGACCACCACGAGCTAGAAGTGCAATAAGCGACGGTTATGCCTGCTCACCCACACGGATCACGGGGTGTGCCACTTCCCAATTACCTTCAGGGCGGTCATAGGGACCTCTGCGGTAGCGATCCCCACGAGGGGATCTTGCCCGATATCTCTCAGACCCGGAAGGCGCATCCCCAGCGTTGTGGCCGTCGTCGGCACCGCCAACTTTCTTTGAAGGGGAAGTGATGCCATTCTTGTCTTCGCTGTCTCGTTCCCGAAGATCCCTCGAGTCACGGTCTTGATCACCGTCTCGGTCGTAAAGAGCGTCGTTGGCCGACTGCAGGTCAGCGACGTCGTTTTCGTCCTTCAGCACTGCGGTGAGATCTTCCTCCATTTTGTGTTGGTTGTGTGTGGGAAAAGGTGGGGAATGATGGAACTTCGTCTGTGCAATCAATTTGGCTTCCACTTTGAAACCGACCCTCCGGAGGCCTTATTTAATGGAGATGAAGCCACGTGACGTCTCCACCTGCACACACACTCCACATTGAGGAGCTTTTCCGTGCTCACAACTGCACATACGAGGGAGCATACGTGCTTGAGCAAACCTTCTATCATGCGGATCCTACCGTCGATTGGAAAGAGAAAGAGATATATGTATAGGGTGGTGATATATGGAAGTACGCCAAATTCTCAGATTTCTGCCTAACTACGAACGAAAATTCCGAGCCCCAAAGTCCTCAAAGCCATACCATTGTTACTCGCTCGCAAACCAAAAGTGGCTTACCGCAGCTAAGCGTGTTCTTCATCTTCCTCGGAATCCTCGTCTGACGAATCAATAGGAATGGGAGCTTCATGCTCGAATTCTTCATTGCGGATAACATCCTGGTCGTCGTTGTTGTCCGCCAACTCTCTGTTTGTAATTTGTGCATCTGAAAATGGAAAAGAAATATCAAACGGCATAAGGGCCTCAAGTGATGGAAATAATGGACGTGGCCTCATCCCCACCTTGATCAAAGTTCATAACCACGAGCCACATCAACCCAATGCTATTGTTCTTCTCGATCCGATCAATTTTAGCGACCCTCAACCTCGTCTTCCTCCTCGGCTTGCGACCCCTCCTAGCCCGACGTGCCGCTAGCCGGCCTTTACGTCCGTCGGCAGGTAACGGTGCCATCTTCCCTTCTTGAATAGCGAGCAGACGACGCTTGGCAGAGTCCTTGCCCTCTGTTCTTGCGGCTGTCCAGGTGCGGATCTTCACCGCAAGCTCTGAGGTTTTGTCCATGAGCGATTCTGGCGTCTTAAGAGGAGGGATGTTGTCGAAGGACACCGGTGCCACGTATCCCTCGATGTGGGACAGGTGGCGTTTAACGACGTCGGGTTCCGATGCATCGACCCGAGGCTGCCATTTGCACAAAGCTTTATGAGTTTCGTGATTCAAGATACCACCGACGAAGAGGTAACTACCTGATTTCCAAACGTCTCCACAATCCTTCCCATGAACGGAATCGGCAACCTCAACGCAAAGTTCTGGGCACCTCTCCCCAAAGCCTTCGCCACCATCAACGCTTGGTTTGGCGGTTTCTTCTCCGGCCCATCAATCTTGACAAGTTGCCTCATCGCCCGGTTCGTGCAAAGCCGAACGACAAGTCCACGGGGATTGAAGAAGTCGGTGTTGGCTTTCCTGATCAGTCGATCGGAGAGCGTTTTGGAAATGACGTGAGCGGCTGTTTGGGCGACGGTTTGCATGATGGGGCCGGCGATCAATGCCCAGGGTGCTGGGACGAAGCCGATAATGAGACCGGCTGTATCGACGACTCGTAACGGTGGGCTTGCAATCTATCAGAGGGTAGAAGCGACTTGAGAAGAGAGATATCTTGCAGGGTCAACGGAACTCACACGTACCAAAGCAATATTGATAGCATCCACAAACTCCATCCAGTCCTTCACATCCACTCCAGCAGCAGCCAGTTCCGGCGAGTACACCCGTGCAATGGGCGAATCCCATCCAGCAACTTGTTGCGGGACACAAACGGGCGCTCTAAGAGCCGGCACCTGAGGAGGTGTGACGGGTGCAGCTCCGGGATGAAAAAGGGCGGCGGCATCCTCGTTGGTGTAGGGTGGAAGGTCTGCTTGAGGGAAGGCGAGGCTGGCATCGCCGCCGACCATACCGGCTGATGGTGGATAGGACATGATGCCGGTGTTGCGCTGGGATGGAGCAGATGGGAGTCTGCCGGAAAGCTGAAGGCGAGGTCGAGGGCGGAGTGTCGCTCCGTGCGGTCGATGTGTCACCAGTGCGACCAGACCAGCTTCCATTTCAGAAACTTCATATCCTTCCAACTTCCAACTTCCAAGATCCCAGAAGCATGACCGGCAATTGGGACACTCAAACGCAGCATCTCGCCCAGCTCGTCGACCACCTAGCTCAGGAGAGATGGTGGCTGGACGGTTTCCACCTCTTCGACTTCTTTACCAACGACCTCTGGGCCCAAGTCGACCCGGAATGGCGGAGATACGTAGAGGAGCATGCGAGCTCTGACGAGCTGCTGAACGAGATTGTTGCTCTCGCTGTGAGCGGGAAGCCGCCGGTGTGTGCATGGAGCTTGTGTTTTGGTTGGGACCCTGTACTGATAGCGTATTGACTTCTTGGGGATTGTAAAGGTACAATGGCCGGAAAGCTTAAAGGCTTTTGTGAGGAAAGCGGGCGAGCTCTCGAGAGACAGAACGGTGGAGAAAGACGAAGAACTGGGTATATTGGCGGGAGAGCAGCTCAACTATGATGTATGCCTATACGAGTCACTTTTCGGGGTTGTTTTGTGCTTCATATGAATCATGCATTCGTCCCTTGCAGGTAGGCCGCCACATGTAGACAAGCTGCCATGACGCCGAAGAAGCTGCATGAAGTAGATCGATTATCGAGAGTGGTTTTCACCGTTGCGGAGCGGTCGCATGTTGATGTAAGGCGTCATCTGAAAATCGGCTCCCTCGAGATATGCACATCTTGACACCTCCCGTTAGACCATCATCGACATAGGAGCGGGGCACGGTTATCTTACACACCTAGTCGCAACACAAAACCCTTCACGCAGGGTCGTCGCCATCGACTGCGAGGATGCACGAACATGCGGCTCCAAAGACCGCGGGTCCCGTATCCTCTCCTCAGTCCACCACCAAGTTCCAGCCGCGATGCTGAATTTCGGCGGTTACCACCACCGTCTCAAGCTTGATCCTACGTGGACCAGCAAAGTGGAGTACGCGACCGCACGATTAGACCCGGCAACGCTGTCGGAGACGTGTGGAGGCGGGAAGGGGAGCCGATATGCGTTGGTCGGGTTGCATAGCTGTGGAGATTTGAGCGGGGTTACCATGCTTACGACGTTTCTGGAGTGTGGGGATGTGAAAGCGGTGGTTGTTGTTGCGTGTTGCTATCAGCGTATCACCACGGGAAGTGGTCCGAATGACGCAGCTGGTAAGTGGCGTGTGAACCCTTTCATTCTTTCTGGCGTGCTGACAGATTTCAGCTGGGATCCCGCTCAGCCAAACCGTCAAAGACCTCACAAGTCACCGCAACCCGCCATTCACCCTAACCCACCGCGTCCTCTCCTCCGCCCAACTAACCTTCGCCTCCTTCGCCGACTCCACCACAATCATCTCCTCCTTCAAAGGACACTACCACCGCTCCCTATTCGAGCTCGCACTCCGTCGCTGGTCGACAATGCACCCGGCTTCATTCGATAGACTCGGCTTGAACGAACCCGCCAGTTTCTCCTCGGGACCATCGTTTCGCGTGGGCGGGCTGCCAAAAGCTTGTACGAGAAATTTTAGGGCGTATTGTTTGGCTGCGGCGGGGAAGATGGGGCTTTTAGTTGGGGAGGATGTGGAGCAGGATCTGGGGCTTGGGCGGTCGCTTGATGGGTTGATTTTGGAGCTTCAGGAGGAGTTTCCTGTGGAGAGGATGTTGCCACGGATTGCGTTGATGTGTGTACTGAGATCGGTGTTGGGGCCGTGTGTGGAGGCGCTGGTTTTGTTGGATCGGGTGAAGTATTTGGAAGAGGGCCTTGGCTGCGGGCCGAATGGGGAGGCGAAAGGAAAGGTTTGGCTCAGGAACATCTTTGAGAATGATCTATCGCCGCGGAACGCCGCGATTGTTGCTGAAAAGACAGATGGTGGGCAGATATGAAAAGGGCGATAGTTCTCAGAGAGGGAGTTAGTCTAGATTGAGTGTCGTAGGGAGCTTCAGAAGTGGTCCGCAGTGATAATCACGGGTGGACCAGGGATTGCTTTATGTACAAGAGTGCGGTCTATAGAGCTGTAGTACAACTGACATGCAAGCAAACGGCAGTAAATTAAGATACACTACATACACGAAACTCCTATTTCTTGTTCTTTCCGAGGGTTTTGGAGATAATCCCTTTGCCGGCGTTGAGAGATTCTGCTTTGGAGCCGGTGGCTTTGCCTTTAGCTGTTGGTGAAGCGAATGACATCGTTAGAGAATGGGTCTGCGCAAGATTAAGGTGACGAAATTTTGGCCCTAACCTGCAGCCTCCTCGGCCTTCCTCTTGGCGGCCTCCTCCCTTTGTTTCCTGATTATAGCCAACCTCGCCATATCGGCACGAGCCTGGTCGGTCTTTCCCTCCGCCTGCGCCTTCCAGAACGCCGCCTTCGCCCGCTCCTTCTCCAGCGCCTCCCTCTCCCTCCTGCTCAGCTCCCGTTCACCTCCCCCCGAGGCTCCCAGATCACTAGCCTTCAAGTGCTGCTTGGCTGCCCTGTTCGGGTTGGCGATCTGCTCGTCCTCGTCATCACTGCCCGCCTTGCGTCTCGCCGCTGCCGCTGCAGCCTTCTTCTTCCGGGCCGCAGCGTCTCCTGGAGCCTCGACAGGCGCGGAATTTCCGAGTTTGGGGTTGAATGCGATTGCAGGTGGTGGCAGGTCCTGTTGTGTCTCGTCTTCTGAGGACGACTCTTCCTCTTCGCTGGATTCTTCCTCGGACCCGGACACCTCGCCTTCGGGTTTCTCTTCGCGGGGTTGGTCCCAGACGTCGCCTTGGCCGCGGAGGACTCGGGCGGGGGTGAACTGCTTGGCACCGCCACGGGCGGGTTTCTTGCCTTTGGACTTGTTGCCGCCACCGAGACCCATGTTTGCTTGCTATGCGTTTGGTTGGGTGTGTTGTGAGAAGGAGTGAGGTTGCCAAAGGGGCGATTCTGTACGGGTGGACTGTGGAATGTGTTGTGTGAACTAGTTTTCTCCCCAGGGGTTGTCGAATTGGGGGTTGGTGGATGAGCGGGTTCTTTCTCGCATGCGTCGAAATGTGCTACGCCACGCCACAGACCCCACATCACAGGCGGTTTCAACTTTCTGGCAGGCAAACTGTCACTTGACTTTGCTTGCACTGTCATTGGCGCTGAAGAGATCAGGCAACAACAACAACAACAACGCAGGACAGCTGCCGGTCCGACTACCCACACAGTACTTCGTTCCCCAGGACACACTATCACAACTCAGCCGACATTCCTGCCACCTCGCCTTCCGTTGTGATAGATATGCGCAAGCTGGTTCGGGAGGCCGAGGGCGGCTATGCGCCAGTGGACACCGTAACAAACCACGACAGCCCTTCGAAACAGCGGGCAGGGGTTGCAGCACATAAGCAGGGGGTGAACCCCTTATGGAAGGATAAGGGGAACGTCATTCTTCTCGTCGTACTATGTAGGTGCGCGTTTGGGGGCGTTGATTTGGGGGTGTGTGCTTGTTGCTGATTTCTGGCTGCTGTGCAGACCTTTTACAAGGAGTGCCACTGGGTCTGACGTTTGGAGCTATTCCGTTCTTGCTCAAGAGTAAATTGAGCTATGCGGATATCGCCACTTTCTCGCTGTCGGGCTATCCGTATTCCCTAAAGGTACAGATCAGTCGTACCGGCACACAGGGTGGGGTATCGACAATAAGTACTTATCACATTTCCACTCCTGTAGCTCTTATGGTCCCCGATTGTGGATTCCTTCTACTTTAAGAGTCTGGGTCGGAGAAAGTCGTGGATCGTACCGATCCAGGCGTTGACAGGATTGGTCCTGTTGGGCCTAGGGTCCCAGATTGAGGATGTGCTCAACAAGGTGGGTGGGCTTCTGGCATCAGATTCACCTCAGCAGCGAGACTTATCCGCGTCTTCAACAGCCCATATTGCCGGTCAAAGCGCTCGCATTGGCATTCACAGCACTTGTCTTCCTCTGCGCCACGCAAGGTAAGCACGCCGTGAATCTCTTCTCAACTGCTAAAAGCCTACAATACTGAGACATATTTTTGATGTCGCAGATATTGCTGTGGATGGCTGGGCCTTGACCTTGCTCAGAGAAGAGAACAAGGTGTGTGTCTTCCTGCTAGTTCTCGTAGGCAAGTCATTTACTGACCTTACCATCTTCGCAGCACTTCGCATCGACAGGTACCTTCGAACTCACGGATGACATCTGTGAACGTCACTCGCTAACTACTGGAAACTCGTAGCTCAGACGATCGGCTTGAACACAGGATATTTCCTGTCATTCACAATCTTCTTGGCGCTCAACTCTCCTGAATTCTGGTATGCTTTGAACGTTAAATTATGATGCGTGGTTATGGCTGATGTGGTTCGCGATCCTTCAGCAATAAGTTCCTCCGAAACATCCCAGCCGAGACGGGTGTTCTAGCGCTTGGTTCATACCTGAAGTTCTGGGGTTCCATGTTTTTGCTATGCAATGCTTGGCTGATCTTTGTCAAGAAGGAGGTGGGTGGTCAATACGAGCTTGTCATTTTGCGGAGGACAAGATCATCTGATCTCGGTCATGGCTATGCACGCTCCTTATAGGATGTTGAGAGAGATGACACCATCGACGACATTAAGGAGGTAAGTTCCATTCAATGCGATTCTCAATTGCTGGACGAAGTAGGCTCACACGTCTATGCATTCTAGGTGTACAGCACCATCTGGGAGGTGTGCAAGAAGCCACGTAAGTCACTCGCGCACACATCAATTCACCCTCGATGCCACTCCCGTCTCACCCTCGACTCGTACGCTAGACATGAAAAAGTTCATTGGAGTCCTACTTCTAGCAAAAATCGGCTTCATCGCCAACGAAGCCGTCACACCGCTCAAACTCCTCGACAAGGGACTAAAGAAGGAAGATATGGCGCTCAGTGTCCTGATCGATTTCCCGTTCCAAATCCTGTTTGGATACTATGCTGCGAAATGGAGTAGTGGGAAGGAGCCATTACGTCCGGTGAGTCTTGCTAGCGTATTGATTGGTGCGGTTGAGGACGATGGGTGGTTTCTGACTCCTTCTGTTGCAGTGGCTGTACGCGTTCTATGGTCGCTTGGCTTTTGCCGGTCTGGGAATGTTGCTGGTCAACTCGTTCCCGGAGGGCGGGGCTAGTGGTGGTTACTTTTTTGTGGTTATGGCCGCGACCGTCTTGAGCTCGTTCACAAGGTATATGTCCATATCACTGGAAACTTTCGGCGAGCATTCTCGCTCTTACGCATTTCACACCTCTAGTACCGTGCAATTCGTCGGGATGGGCAGTTTCTTCACAAAAATCAGTGATCCTCTGATCGGAGGCACATACATGACATTGGTAAGTCTCCTACGCCCTCAAACCTACAATCCACATTTACAAAAATCTAACCACCACCGCAACTCGCAGCTGAACACACTAAGCAACCTCGGCGGCACCTGGCCCCGCTACTTCGTCCTCGAATCCGTCGAACTCCTCACCACCTCCCACTGCGAATCCAGTAAAGACGCAGCCTGGGGCGTCGACCAATCCTGCTCCACCGACACCCAAAAAGCCGCCTGCAAGGACCTCGGCGGGACCTGCGTCGTCGATCAGGATGGGTACTACGTCGTCGGCATCATTTGCGTGGTTATCGGCTTTATGACGCTGGTCGGGTTCATTAGGCCGATGATTAAGGGATTGTATAGGGTGCCGGATGCGGAGTGGCGGTTGAAGAGGGAGGATGAGGGGAAGGCCAAGAGGAAGGATGAGAAGGCTGCTTAGGGCGTGGATTACGACACGTTGGCAGGTTTTTTTTATCTTACTGCGACACTCGCTGCATATGCATGTACACTAGAAGTTTTGATCGGGCTATAGTAATAGATCCTAGAGCACGTACTACACTTTGTCGCCGAAGAGGTTGCCAAAAGGCTTTGCCTACAGATTTCTTTTACCGAGTGACTAGACATCCACATTGGCCCCATAAGCAGCGAAAAAGCAAGGAAGTGGGGTTTTCAATGTGTATTGTATCACAGAATTTTGGTTGTGAAGACAACCGGAAAGCCCAGTAGGTCGAGGTATATGGATGTACACTACTTGCTCTCAACGCCAATCCCGCCGACTACATCGAATACTACATAAGCTACTCACCGTTGGGCGGCGGAAACGTGCTTTTGAACATCCAAGAGCTCGGGTTTACATTCACGCCAGGGAACCCGCCGAACCCGCCGAACCCGCCAAGAAGCTGTTCAATCATCGACCCAGTGCGCGGCATCTCAGGGCCCAAGTTCGGAGTCACGGGAGTCACGGGAGTGACAGGTTTCACGGGACTCGGCGGTATATTCATGCTCGCCGACGACGACGCCCTGCGCGCCATGCCCATCCGCCTCCTGGCCTTCTCGTCCTCGTAGAACTGGGTACTCGCCGCCTTTTCCTCATCGTTCATTTCATCCTCGACCTCTTGCAGCATATCGGAGTGTTTGCGGACGGCGACGAGATCTTCGCGCAGGTTTCTAAGAACCGCTTCCAATGGCGGATCGGGGTTTTCTACGGGGAATAGCTCGTCTTCGTCTTCGGGGGAGAGCTGCCAACTGTCGCTCATGTCGGGGACGCGGAAGTATTGCTTCATTTCGGCTTTCGTGAAGTTCCGAGAGGTTTGCTTCTGGTCCACGACGTGCCTGGAAGGTTGGAGAGCATCAGTCACGAGCACTCGGTGAAAGAATGGAAGTGTCATGGTTGCATACTTTGAAAGGGCCAACTTCTGGATATTTTTCTTATACAATGTCGACTCGAACGTATCGTGTGCTTGTATTCGATAAACGATGACCTCTTCCTGTTGTCGATAACGATACGCCTGCATGCAACCACGTTCATTAGCATCAACGGCGGCAAACTCAACCGTCTCACGCGAAACACGTACCCGGGAGATAGCTTGCTCTGCATCGGATGGGTTCCAGGTTAAGTCGAAAAGGATAACCCGGCTAGCAGCACTTAGGTTGATTCCAAGGTTGCCTGCCTTCAGTGATATGGCAAAGGCTGTGCACTTGGACTCCTTGTTGAAGGCATCAATGTCACGCTGTCTCTTCACGAGAGAAGTACTGCCATCGAATGATAGCACGTTGATTTGCTCCTTTTTGAGCGTCTCAACGATGAAGTCTAGGAGAGCACCGTTGGTCAGCAGCCGCGAAGTCTCAGAATGGCGACAGAAGCAAAGGACATACATAGCGTCGGGATGCTGCTAGTGAAAATCAGGATCTTCTTCCCCATGTTCTTGGTGGTCCTGACAATCTCGACCAAGACTTTCATCTTGTTCGAATGTACGATGTCAACTGTATCGGAACCTAATCGAATTTTGTTAGTATGCGGATGCTTTTGCCAAGCCCTCACGGTTCTCCCTACCTGTTAGCCTTCGATCATCTTCTCCATCCACACTTCCTTCCCTTGACCCACCACGACTCCGTTCGCCAGGTGAATATTTCGCGAAGATTTCATCGAACGTTGGATACAGGGTTTGGAGCAGCCTGCCAATTTCAAAGTCAAGTCTCCAACCAGTGGACCATGGATTATAAGCTCCATCCTTACCCATCAGCCGCGGTATTCTCGTCTTCTCCAATCTCATCCTGGCCCGGTTCCGACGTTAAAGCCAACAGTCCGGGGTCAGTAGCGGGAGTGGCTTTATCAATCCTTGCTTTCTTTGCGACAGCGCCAGATTTCTTTTTCTCAAGTTCCTCCTATGAAGGCATACGGTTGTTGGAGGGAACGATATGCACACGGTTACAAATTACATGAGCGCATACCTTGAAGATTTGTGGATGGGCACACAACTGCTTTAACGACGGTACCCGGGCTAACACAGTGGCAGCGTTCTCCTCGCGAAGATCTGCATTGGTGAGGTACGCCCGCAGCAGCTCGTATTGCAGCTGGGTGACCTTGCAGTCGATGACGTATTCGGTTTTCGGCTTGAGCTCCGTCTTTAGCACGCTGGTGTCCTTTCGTTGTACAATGGGCTCGATCAACTTGGTCAAAGCATATAACCGAAGTCTTGAGAGCTTTTTGTCCATTTCGGTGGAGTCTATATGCAACCCATTGTTGATTGGATTCTCATAGGCGTTTCGGAATTCTTTGAGGTCGCCGAGATAGTTGTTCACCGCATAATCGATCATGACCCTAAGGAAAAAGACGATATGAGGAAAGAGCACCCTGCACGACCAAGGAAAGATGAACCCACCAATATTCGCTCAAATGATTCTGCAATGGAGTTCCTGTAAGCAACACACGCGATGGTGTCTGGAAGAGGCCCAATGCATTCGCACGCTGCGATTCGCTGTTTTTGATCTGTAAGAAGTTGTGAGTAACCGCTTCATACGTTCACCGTCACCGCATCTCAATTCGCCAAGTAACTCACATAATGACCCTCATCACACACAATCAAAGACGCGCCTTCAAACAGCGTTTTCCGGAGCGCGACAAAGCTCGCCAGTTCCGTTTCCTTCCTTGGGTCCATCTGCAGCTTCGCTTCCGCTAGTACCAAATTCTTGTGCATTCCAGTGATGTAGTCATAGGTTGCCAGGAGAACGCCTCCGTTTTCGTGCCAATCCCGAATCTGCTCAAGACGCTGCATATCGCCTGTAATACATTTTCCGCATCAATGATGGACTGCCAGTCCTTAACGCGTATATGTCTCACCTAAGGTCAGAGCCGTCGAGAGAACGCGCACAAGACGGGAATCAGCATCTTGTGAGCGTGCTACCCATTGGTTAAACTCTCGAGCCCTTGTATCACCTCTGTTAACTCATGCGTTGAACGACGGAAGCTTGCCTTCAACGGTTCACCCACCAATTCTCAAGCACTATTGGGGGTACGACGATCAAGGCTTGTTTGTTCTGCAACAGTACCTGGTCAGCGGACGGGGCGAACGCAAGAATCCGAGGGCCAGCGAGTTGTCGGGGGGCGGGGGCGTTCGCTTCGCCCGCAAATATCCAACGCTCGCCGGTGCTCGGTAAGAACCGCGGCGAGGGAAAGATTGCGTACTCAGCGCAATAGGTACCCGCTACGGCTCGCCGTTCGCGAATTGAGGTCGGGCGGGTGATCGGGAACGGTCTCCTCGACGCGAGGAACTCGCTCCGCTAGCCGCTTCGCTTCGTCTCGCCGCGGAAGGCGTTCGCTCTGGTCACCCCCGCTTGCAAGTGCGAGAACGAAAAGCCTCTCTCACCTTTGCGCCCTCGGCGCAATGTGGAAAGAAGAACTCTCTCCGCTCGACGCTCGCTTCGCCGGCGCCGGGCGAGTGACCGTCAAGTGTACCCCTCCGCGCAAGGAACTCGCTCTCTCGCGAAAGGCGTTCGCTCCGGCCGCCCTCGTTCGCAAGTGCAAGAGAACCGAAACCCTCCCTCACCTTCAAATGCTCAGGGACCGCCGGATTGTTCCGCGCGATTTCTCGGAACAGGGTATATATCAAGGTGATCGTCTGAATAGTCTTGCCTGCGCCGTAAACAGCATGAATCTCATGCTACAACAGGTAACAACAGGAAAAGCGAGAAAACAGTACCTAATCCTTGCGCATGCGCCAAAATACATCCCGCATGCCTCATCCCGTGTCCATCAGCAGAAGGCTGCTTGACCATCAAGATATTCTTCCACATAAACTGCACACCCTGAACCTGATGATCAAACAGCTCTCTCGCCAAAAAGTTGGGAATGAAGATATCTTCCTCCGAGTCATCATGTCCCAGGTTGATGAGAATCTGAGGCGAGACATACAGTCTCAGTAACTCTTCGGGTAAGCAAGGCCTTTTTTATCACACACATTTTTCTGACCTTCTTTTCTGGACCATTGAACCGCTTCTGCTGAGCTTTCGCTCGCGACGCAATCTGAGCGTCCTGCTGCCGTCTCTTATTTCGGATGTTCAGCGTTGCCAAGTTCTCGGGCTGAATCGCTTTGATCTCCCTACGCCCTTTAGGGTGAGGCAGCCGCTGCTCTTTTGGACCGTCCGATTCGCCGGAGGCGATGTCTTCCACGGATATCGGGCTGCTGCTTCGTGGTACTGCGCGTCGAATGGTGTTGTTTCCTGAAGTCGGTCGTCGGAGGGTGCCTTTGTTCACCGTTGGTTTGAAGGAGCGCTTTCCTGTGATAGCCGATGCAAAGTCATGTTAGATCGAAGAGAAATCATATGCTCGAGCCTACCGAATGACGGGGCCAACTTACTCGTAGCCGGCTGTCTCGCGCCCAAATCTGAATCCTCCTCCTCCTGCGAATGAACCGAAACTTCCTCCGCATCAGCTTCCGAGGCAGACGCAATCTCGTCCAAAATTCTGTCATCCACATCGTCATATGTCTTCTCCGCCAGTCGGAATTCGATGAACATCTGAAAATCTGATTTTTCCTGTTCACGATTGTGCGCTTCCACCCACTGGTCCCGTATGGTACCCGGGTCCACCTTCTCCACCCCCTCCTCGTCCTCAGGAGGGGCGTGCAGGCCCTGGACGAAATGAACAAACTCCATCACTAAGCGGTGATGCAGCTTTTGCTTCAGGGTGCGGAGGTCTGGAAGGATGCCGAATTCAGCATCCTGACGTGCTCGATTCACGCTTTTCAATAGACGACTATCGTTCCCGGCTAACGACCAGTATTTGATGAAATAGCCATCCAAAGCCTTCTCAGCTTGCAAAGCCTGACTAGCTTTCGATCGTGTGGACTTCGGTTTGGTGAAGCGCGGCACATCCCTTGGAATTTTGCCGCCCACGGGAATTCGGCGTTTTTTCGCCTTTTCGGAATTGGGCACAGCACGATCATCCGTCGATGAGCTCGACCCATCTACAGATACTGGCGGGTTCGACGCCTTCCCCATGTATTTGGCTAAGCGGGATGTGGGGAATCCACTAGGTTTCGCACCAGGCATATTTGCTGGAGGCTGGGGTTTGGTGGGACTGGAGGGTTCGTCATCGGACACCAAGGAGATGACTCCATGGTCGCGGCCAGGTTTCGATGGGGGTACAGGCGCTGTCGATGGACCCCCACTGTCCCGGCGAGGCACCGGAGGCAAGACCGTCGCAGTGTTCAGCTCTTCCATTGATTCGTCTGCACCTGTCACTTCCAGGTCGCCGTTCTGTTTCAGTAGCGGGGGAGGTGTTTTTGGTGACGTTGGACTCTCCGAGCGGGGAGCCGGCGCGGGAAAGGACGGTTCAATGATCATCTCCTCCCCTGATTCTTCTGCATTTGCATCCATAGACGAAGCAACATCTTCAACGGGTATAGTGCCCTCATCAGCAGAGATCTCATCCGGAACCTCAGGAGAGACGACGGTATCATCGCTCTCATCCCTCGCAGCGGACATCTCCAAATCATCCTCTTCGCATTTCACTTCTTTCCAGGGAGGTGGCCGTTCTGCGGCCTCCTCATCGGTATCCGACCCGAATCTGTGAACCCATTTCGTTCTGGCCGGCACCTCCATCGGAAACTCATCTTCGCTGGCTATGAAATCGCTCCAGGATTCCTTCTCCGCCGCAGCTTTCGTGCCAGACTTCTTCTTGCCTCTGGCGCTGTTTATCTTCTTTCGCTCTGGGCGCCTTGGGGGCTCTGGAGGTTCACCGTGCAGCAGGTCCACTATCCATAACTTCTCACAGATCGTTCTGATCGTCTCGCTTGAAGCTGCACATTGAGTGCGTACCTCTTTCGAAGTTTGTACTCGCAGACACGCGTACGTGTTGAGGTGACCTTCCAATCTCCGCGTTTCGAGGTCCATTATTTCAGCCCGCAGTGCTTCTACCATCCCCTCGTACTGATGATAGATGTTGTGAGCCTCAAGCTCTAGTTTCGGCTTTTCGACTTCGTCCCACGTCGCCCGCATCTTTTCAAATTCCTCGGCCACTATCGTTCGGATGTCGTCTGAGGAGAGGAATTTTGTTGATCCGACGACAGCAGGCATAGGAGCCTCCTCCCGAGTTTTCCAAAATCTCTTCGCTTTAGCAGATAATGTGCTGCGCTGGCGACCAGTTCGCGTGTAGTCTCGCAGGTCGTCATCGACGTCGCCGTTGCTGACATCCACCTTCTTCCCGTTCACCAAGGGCATATATGCCGCCACATTTTCCTTTCCATCTCCTTCCGCAGCTTTAGGTGCGGGTTGTTCGGGTTGTTTCGCCGGCTTCGCTTCTCGTTCCTCATCCGACCACTCGGACTCATCTGACCACGCATAGTCCTCCTTATCGGACTGCCCATACGGTGGCAAAACTTCGTCCTCGTCGTCATCCCCACCATCCAACAGTTGGTCGTCTGCGCGTTTGCACGTGTATCCTCCTGCGACCTTATTCGTGTATCCTGTCGACGCCATCGGCATCCCGGGCCTATCGCTGGAATCTTCCAATTCGACTTCTTCGGGAACGTATCGTCCGCTGTTGTCCACATAATCTAATCGATACGAATTCACCGTCGTTTGAGATGATCACGGAAACGGGTGCAGATGAACGAAGATGCTCACCAACAACGCCGCTGAACCCTCGTTTGTAAACGCGCGCCGTGGTGTTCTTTCGGATAGGAGGTACCCAGGCTGCTATGAATTCTTCGTGTTCGGGGAAGCGCTTGTTTTCCAGGTCGGTGCGATCTACGCAGTTGTCCCGGGATAGCATGCGTTTAATGTACCGCTGCAAATGAAAGAGATAAGAAGATCGCTCCATGGAGGCACAATTGGAAAGACCCCCTATGTACCTGGCACATTCTTCGCCGTATGGAAGCGGTCTTCGTCTTGCCTACGAAAGGCGCCCCGGTAGGTCAGCTTCACAGTCACCCTCCGGTCAATCGACAAAACTCACCTCTACTTGATATATATGCGAAACTATCGTCTTCGTCCTCCTGATCTGCGTCTCGTTTCCGTTTTCCAATAGATCGTGTGAAGAAGAATGGCAAGTATGGAACCAAAAACGGGTCCGGACCTCCCGCGGCGGACATTATGGAGTGACAACTTGGACGCCGCGTCAGTGGTGTGGAAAAGGTATAGGGACCCCTGTAACCGCCCAAAAAGAGTAAGACTTCCTGTCTTGCAGCAAGCTACATCAGGGGTCTGTGCCGTTAGACCCCCGGCTATTGATGCGGGGTTCGAAAGCCACGTTCGAGGAGGTTCGAGGGCTGTGACAGCAGAGCGACTGAACGCGCTTTGGTTCGCACAGGCCGAAGGCTCGTTGACAGACGACGACGACGACGAGGACGACGCAACAACAACAACAACAACACCCACCAGCTCGCTTTCACACCACCAGGAGGAGGCTACGTATCCTATCTGTCTCAGTCACAGCTCTTTTCCTCAGCTCATTGCGAACAAAAGGGCAGAAACTCGGCAGACATGACTTCTTTCTACGACGAAGTCGAAATCGAGGACATGGACTACGACGAGGAGACAAAGACGTACTACTACCCATGTCCATGTGGGGATAAGTTCGCTATCACAGAGGTGGGCAGCGTTTCGGGGTTGTGAAGGTGTGCTCACACACGACAGTCGTTGGGGAATGTCAAGTGTCGCCGGTCAGGAGGCAGGGGAGGGCATGAACGAACCCCTGCGAGACTACGCCCCTTGAGATGGAACTCCTCAAATCCCTCGTCAAGTCCATTCCCACTAACCCACTCCCTCCCTTCCCAGGATGAACTCCGCGCTGGCGACGAAGTAGCCCAATGCCCAAGTTGCTCGCTCATCATCCGCGTGATATACGATCCAGAGGAGTTCATGGACGACGAGGATGGGGGGGATACCATCGATCTGCCTGCGTTGGTCTCTGTTGAGGCTTGAAATCCGATTGATGTTTTGCACTCGCGGGCTAGGGCTGATCGCGGGAGGACTCCCAAGAACATGCGGCCGGACGTAGGGGGCGAGGACCCACAACCCACCCACCACCCGGCCCGCCCGTCGCCGCCGCAGCCAGCAGATCCTTCTTTCAGCTGTATATAGGCCGTCCCTTGACTCGCCAAACTCCGCATGCCATCGTCGCATGGCCACTCACTGTAACACACCCAACGCCTCGCCCGTCGTCACTCGCCGGTCCCAATTCATGTATCTTTTTTGCAACCGTTTTGTCATCTTGATATCAGTCCATGTATCTGTAACTTAAGAACTCATAAGAAAATGCTTTTGCATCTCTGTAAATCCCAATTTCCATCCATTCAGTGGAACTTTCGACACATCTCATGCGCATGTGTCAATTTTACTGGGTCAAGTGTTTTCGTATTTGGTGGTGTTCCACCGATCGATGTTTGTCCCCATTGATATGTGGCCGACCCTATGTGTGTTGCAATCTGGGCAGGGGGTTGAGCGGTTCGTTTGGGAACATCAGGTGCACGGGTTGACTCCGAGGTAGTCTATAACAAGCACCGGCAAAAGGTGGCTGACGGAGATTGGGGCTAGCCGGGTCTTTAGTTAGACGGAGCGTCGACTAAAGATGGCACAGGTCAGCGCCGACCGAGCTATGTGCAGGAGGAGCAAAACCCATGCCGACATGACCTGCTCTCCCAACACAAGTTCCAACTTGGACACAGATGGACACACCTCTCTTCCGCGACAGGCTCAATCATCCTCATTCGTATCTGTACGTGTTGTGCAGCCGTTGCCACACTAAATGACGGAAAAGTCAAAGTCCTTCTGTCTTGCTGCTTGAATTCTGGATGAATTTGTTATGTTGTTTTTGAACATTCCATCGCAGGTGCTCCATGTACAAATTGATTGCCCAACACAGCGTACCAAGAAGCTGCAAATGTAGTAGCATCTGAACGAGAGTCTTACGCTGCGGACATGGATTGATGGGCCTTGCTGTCAGACACCGGGAGACCTGGGCCGACGAGAAGAGCCACCGGCTTATCGAATTGTCGCGGATTGGCCTCACCCCTTGGGTGCTGGGAACCCGTTTAAGATCCCTATTGTGTACAAAAATAGTTGAGCCAGTTTGTCGAAATCCCTGGGTGCCAACACCCACGTTCCGATAAACATGAACAAGGTTGGTCGAGCCTACCAGCAACAAGCAGGACCTGGCTTTGACATGTCGCTGTTCGGAATGTATACCAACTCGGCGCACATCCCTCAAGCTAGCAAACCTTCTCCAGCTGGCAGATCAGTACATCGTTGACCCGGCGCTGTATACTAATAGATTTGAATGAATTTGATGCCTGCTCACATCGTGAAACGCTCATTGCATATGTCCCTGCCATGTAAACACATATACACGTTATGTGGGAATCGTTCAGCCAAGATCTGGCAGACTATCTGTCATCCTTGGTTGACGGCACTGACGCAACCAAAACAAATCAAGAGACTCCATCTGGCTGGCTAGCGACGGGCTCACTCTAGGTTGACGGCATTGACGCAATAGCAAAGCAAGAGACTCCGCCTGGCTGGCTAGCGACGGACTTACTCTTGGTTGACCGCATTGGCGCATCGAGATCGAGGCAACGAGACTCTTCTGGCTGGCTAGGGATGTGGGGCACCCCAAAATACCCGACGAGCGAATCGGACTGAGTGACGGAGTTTGAGAAGCAAGCCTTAAGCCGCATTTGGGTACGATAAGGGCTATTCTCATTTCAAGCTCAGTACGTGGTTCAAGGGATGGCAGAGGAAGTCCGCAATATGGCGGCTAGCGATGGGCCAGTGTCGTTTGGGACAGCAAAGTGCCAATTTGAGAGGGTCGGAGCGGAGTTGAAGTCTGAGTCAAAGGGCAAAGCTCCGGTAGGCCCCGCTATGGGCATTCTTAATCTCCTCTTCGATGGTTCAAATGGTGGCGAAATATGCTGGCTAATGACAGGCCAGTCTCGTTTGGGCAGCAAATTGCAAACCCAAGCGGTCGGAGGCGGTCGGAGTCTGTGTCGGAGTTACTGTAGAGTAAGCCGTGAGCCACGTTGGCGTGCTGTTTTTGTGCAATCACGTCACACTTCCAGAACACGGAATGACAGTATTTTCGACCAACTCCGCCTGCCACCTCCGCCTGGCTTGGCCCGCAAGCAACCAGAATTCACTTCAGTTCCCGTCTCCGACTATTTATACTCAGTTGCGTCTCAGACAATCCAGTTTCTCGCCGACCTTCTCGAGTGATAGAAGACACAGCGTTCAAAATGGCGTGTGCACAGATATGGAGTTGTCAAGAGTACATTGAGCTAGTGCGTCGAGATCCCTGGTGCCGACCCCGAGTTACGATAAACAAAATGCACGGATACGGCAAGACTTCCCAGGCGGTTGCCAATCGCCGGTCTATTCGTGTTCGGTTTTTTCGTGTTCGTGTTAATCGCTCAAGCCCACATCGCCGGATCCGCGCTGAACGTGGAGCTGCCTGAGCTGACCGTCTCGCAGGCCGCGTCGTTGGCGCTGCGGTAGTGGTTGTTGGCGGGGCGACCGTCGGCACTGGAAAGTTGACGGGGACTGTGGGTAGCGTTGTTGCAAAGTACGCAGGGGTCGGGTTAGAGGCCGGTGTTGCTGTGCCGGTGGCCGTTCCAGGGGTTGTGGTGGTACTGGCGGCCGTGCTGCCGGCCGTTGTTGAAGTTCGTGCCGTGGTAGTGGAGCTGGCGACAGTCTTGTCCCGTCTATACCAGTAGAACGAGGAGGATGATATTGAACAGCAGCAGATCAAGCATGCGGCAAACGCTAACAAGGCAATATTCATATTGCTCACTCACTGAAATGGAACCCTTTTTAAAGTCGCAATGGAAATTCTCAGGTCGGATTGATATACGAGGAATTACAAGCACTACTTCAACAACTCAGAAGACTCATCCCAGAGACTCTTCATCTTCTTCACAATCCTCTCTATTTCTTCTCGTTGATCTACGTGGTTGTTATACGCACGGGTGAGTCTGGCTTTCTCTATTTCCCTCTCCTCAGCGTCTGTCACGAATCGCAGATTCTTATAATCTACTTTGAGCTGCTTTGCAGCAGAAACATAGTCCAAAACGAGTTCCTTCCTCTCCTTAGCTAGCGTTTCAGTCTCATCCTGAATAGCTTTAACCCTGACCAAGATATCGCACTTTCGTATCATCTCGTCAACGTCGTACTCCCTCTTTGTGCTCTTCTCTAAGAATTTTTTCGTCTGAAGCTCGCTATCGTACTCGCCGCTAGAGATATTGCTTTCATACTCGCGTATATCTGCAATATCCTTCTCGCTGAGCGGCAGGGCGGTCCAGGATGCGGTTAGATGATCGAACGTCCAACGGCCTGGGCGACAATCCTTTGCCATCTCCACTCTCTTGGGAACGGAGACGGTAATCAAGATCTTCCCATCTTCCATCAATTCTGCTGTGTGTTTTGCAATCCATCCCGGATCATCGCCTTTCGTGTCGTTCAGCGTGCGGCACTTCATGGTGTTAAGGTTCAACACACATACTTGCGCCTTCTGTTTACGGTGTCCCAAGTAACCGAGGGAACCGATAAGAACGATGGTGTCGAGTCCAACAAGGGTGGCGGTGTGGCAATCGGTAGGCGGAAAATCGTCGGTGTGGTATTGTAGCACGTGAATAGTACCGTCGGGCTTCACCACAGTCACATCGTTGTAGATGAAATAATCCTCGTCAAGGAACTCATCATGCCACCCCCCAATATACAACTTGGTCCCAACCGGCAACTTCCCTATGCAAGTCGTATCCACCTCCTGCTCAAGAATCGTCCGGCTTCGTCCCGTTCGGTAAAAACACCACACCGGGTCTTTCTCCAAGCATCCGCGTCTCTCTTTCCCATATGATATTCGTAGGCCTGCAGGGCGGGCCACCCAGTCATAATCATCTCGATATGGTAAGGTGTAGTGATGTCTTCGGGGGATTCCTTCACTGCGTTGTGTTTAGCGAGCCCATGCTCTTTGAACATGGCTCGGGTCACTCGCTTGTCCCACTTCCGTCGGTAGTAGACCTGCTGCATCTTCGGTGGCGTATACCCGGAGCACGACTGAGGTTCAGGCAACTCAATGGGGAACCTGGGCAAATCGTCGCGAGGATCCTTCTTCTTCCTCTCAACCGGAGTCGGTGCCTGATAGTCGTCCGCGAGAACGAAAAACATGTTCCCGCCCTTGTGCTTGGTCATGTTGTGCCGATGGATGGTTGGGTGGATGGATGGATGGATGGAAGTTAACTCCGCCTCCATTGTGCATAGATACGGAGTACCCGTGCCAAGGTCTCGTATATCATACTCGCCCGCAGTCGCGCCGATGGCGCTCCGGCGGCACTCTCTGGAGTTGTTGACTTTTGGGTTCCACAAACACCCCAAGAAAATTGCGTTGGACTGTCGTTTGCGTTGGACTGTCCGGCACTCACTTGTGAGTGCCCGGCTTCACGCACCGCGGGAAGTACGGGGTCGAGTATGATACGAGTCCCTGCATTAGTCCCTTTCTATTGTCCCTGCATTTCTATCATCTTGGCCCACTACCATCTTTCTCAAGATGCACCGATGCTGCAAATTCTGCACCGCTCAAGGCAAGTTAGCGATCGATATGCACCTTCGGGTTCTGGGGCACCTCGGAACCATCCACAACCACAACTTAGAGTGTGCAGGGGAGGCGCAGTGATCCAGTTTCCAGCCCTAAGCGCTGTCATACAATAAAGCAAAGCTCCAGGCATCAGTTCAAGTCTCCAGGACCTGAAACTTTCACAACGGACCAAGCATATGTACTAGAGTGAGCCACAGCGGATAGACCTTCCAGAACGCGGATGGGAAAAACTTCTAAAAGTCAACACTTTACTGATTATCAAGTCGAATAAAGTAGCTCAAGCGATTCCCCATACCCTGTTTAGTGATGTCCAGTATTCTCAGGATTGCGGGTTGGGGTTGGTTGTTTTGATGGGAGTGAACGGGCAAGAAAAAGGAGCTGTGGAAAAAGCGCCGGCGGAAAAATGAAGAATGTCCGGCGGCCGCCCGGACACCTTCGCAACCGAGTCGGGGAATCAAACTGCGGCATTCCATTACAAGAGGACTCCGGAGCAACCAGGCAGCATGATTCAGACAAGCCCTGTCTTACCAAATGGGACGAGGAAGCAAAGGATTGTGGCCCCATAGGCGCTTCACCCGAAGCGGAAGCCGCGGATTTCGGGTGCTCGGTTGTTTCAATGGAAAATGTACTTTCATTTGTTATTATCAAAACATAGCAAAAACACACGACATCATGGATAAAGCAGAATCGCACAAGGACGAAAGAGGAGATAGCCAAGACGCTGAGTCCATGTTCCCACAGCTTCCTGCCGGTATGGCTTATATAAGGGGGTTGGTTTGGTATGGCCGCATCTGAAGTGCAGGTACGCATGCTTCAAATTGTTTCGGCGGGGGAGATTACGGACGTGATCTGCAAAGCAAGGGCGTGAGAATGTACTGCCAACAAGTTTTGCGGACAATGAAAGAGATAACGCGCACTCACCAAGCAGTAGCCGCAGCCCTTTGAGCGTAATACCTCACATCGACATCCGAGTCCTCCGACAGCCTCGCCAGCGCCGGCTTGATTTGGTCAGTGACGGTCGAGGCGAGGTTGGCCTTCCTGGCGAGGGGGATGATCTGCTCGAACGATTTGGCCACGTTGAAGCGGATGTTGGGAATCGGATCGGAGGAGAGGGTAATCACGGTGGGGAGGATGAACTCGCGCAGGGCGTCGCCGTTGACTGCTGAGGCAATGGTCTACAAAAGGTGAACGACAAACTGAGTTGGTTGCGCGCGATCGTGGTTTCAGAGGTTGCAGAACATACCGTCAGCGCAAAGACAGTAGTCATGCGGTACAAGTAGTTCTCGTGTTTCGACATCTCCAAGATCTTGGGGATGATGGCGTGCTTGGCCCAGTCCACTCCGAACACCTCGGTCAGCTTGCGGAGGTTGATGGTGGCCGCCTCACGGATGGAGAAAACGCTGTCTCCCAGCCAGTTCATGCAGAGGTCCGCTAGTTTCTCGTCGAAGAATGCAACTCCCTACACAAGGACATCGGATTACTTTGACGCCGGACTCGTTTATGGTCTTCGTCTGATAAATTCCGCCAGCTTACCAATTGACTGGCAAGTAGAGGAATGTTCTCAATGATGGCCAATCGCACGCGCCATTGCTTGTCTTCTTGGAGCTCGATGATAGCCGGTAAGAGGGATTGGGAAAGAAGGTCGATCCCGATGACTACGGGAATGGAAGGCGGTATGAGGACAAGGCTCATCCATGAAGGTCCATCCAAATACTCCTCACCCTCGTTGACACGGTCCAATTTGGAAATGATGTTGAGTCGGACCTCTGGCGCCTCATCCTTGAGGAGCTGCAGGAAGAGAGGCAAAAGGTGCTCGATGGTGCTGCGATCGAAACAACTGATAAGCCGACATGGTTCAAACATATTCCATCCACGCAATGCCCACTGACTTGTCCTTTCCAAGGAATGGGGCCAAGCCGCTGATTTGGGTCGCCAAAGCGGCGCGCACGTGTTGAGAAGTGTCCGTGACAAGATCCTTGACGCACGGGAGGATTTCACGGAGGACGGCGTCCTGTTCAATGAGAACGCTGAAACCTAAGGCGCAATCTGAATCAGCCGCGTCCCGAGAACCTGAAAGCCCTCCCAATCTCGGTGTGTCACCTGGCACTTGTCCAGCAGCGGCTGTCCGTACTTCAGCCTCATTATCCTTCAGTAATGTCACGAATGCGGAGATCAAATCCTCTCGGATAATTGTCGGCCCAACAGCTTTCGCAAGCTGAATCAATCATCACTTTTAGCAGCCGGTAAATTCTGAGCACGGAATGCGAGAATGTCGTACCTGCACAAACTTGTCGGCAATCATATACCGAACCCTCCATGATTTATCTGTGCACATCGTGCGAAGCAACTCCAGAAGCTGGGTTTTGGTCTCCTCGGGGCTCAGCTGCTCCGCAATAGCAACCAGGCTTTCCACTGTCAACAACCGAACTGAGTCCTGCTCATCCACGGCAAGGTGGCGGAAGAGAGGAATCACTTCGGAAAGTACGTGCTCTTTCGAGACTTTCTTTGTGAGTTTCTACAGAGGATGCGGGGTCAGGAATGGTTCCATCAACGGTTTTGCCTTTGGTTTTGCATTTTGCGTGAGCCTCACCGCCAAGTGCGTTCCAGCGGCACGGCGAACCATAGGTGTGTCATCCTGGCACAATTGAGTGTACAGTCTAGCGAAATAAAATCCGGTCAGATTCCAGATCTAACACCATCTTCCGTCGTGTTCAAATGAACATACTTTCGCAGCTCCTCCTGCAAAGCTGGCGTGCACAAAGTATAGGCCGGTGCGTAGAGCCCGCATGCGCTCGTTCGGCTCGTGAACCAGTCGCCCGTCGAAAGGCGCCTAATCATCGGCAGGTAGTGCTCTTCTATTTGTGCCTGGGAAAGCCCCGCTCCAATTTTGGCAATCGAATCGACGGCCTGTCGAAAGAACGCTTAGCAAATACGCTTAGAGAATCCAAAGCTGCTAAAGAATGCATACTTTGTCTCTCACAACCGTCTCTTCAACGGCAGCCAGTGTCTCCAAGGTAGGCAGAAGAAGGTGGCTGTAAGACGCTCCACCGACGTAATCTACAAAGCCCGCGAGCTCCTCGGCAAGCACCGTCAGGACCTCATCCTCATCGTCGATCGACTCTGGTTGTATGGCAAGATTAAATGTTTTGAGTCAGCATGCTAAATCGTATAGCCCTGAATACGCCGGCAATCTCGAACGCTGCTTTCCCACGCGCTCCCCTAACCGAAGGTTTCCTCGCGAACACAAACGGAGAATCTGACAAGCACCTTCAAGGAAAGGGATGAGCTCCTCACGGGTCCGCTCTGGCCCAAGGGCAAGCGCAATCGTGGAAAGGCGCTTTACTGCGTTGACGCGCAGGCTGACGTCTTCGTGCTTGAGCTCGTCAATCAAGACGGCGATGGGGTAGAGGGTGTCGTCTGCCTCGTCGGTGTTCATGGTGTCTGTTGGCGCTTTGCGTTTGAGTTGGGTGCTGTGGGAGCCGTATGGGGTTTAGCGGAAGTAGTACAGTATGTAGCGTCCGCAGCTGCGTAGGAAAAAGCCGGCGTTGCAGGTTGCGAGAAGGAAGTCTCTGAGCCGTTTGGAGGTCGCAAAAGGGCGCCGTCTCGCTAAACACGCGGCGAGGCAAAAAGGACCGAGAACTCACGCGTCCAGACAGGCTCGGCCATTGGGGAGGAGCAGACCGAACTGGAGAGCACGGAGCTCCCGCTAGCAATTGGATCATAGCGGTGTATAACACCGGAGAGGCCCCGCTCAAGGATGGGGAAAATGAAGAAACCCCCCTGCCCCGTCTGCAACACAAGGAGCTATCGCAAAGATGACTCCGGCTTCTACGTCTGCAAGTTCGGGCATCAGCTCACGGTAGGGTAGAGCGAGTTCCTCGTCGAGAAAGGCTACCTGAGGGGGACGGACCTTAACGAGAGGGCATAGAAACTTCATTTTCTGACTTTCTGTCAACTTGTTCCAGGGATATGTGGAGGAACGAGGCGACGAGGAGGCCCTCATGGGCTCGAATGCGCGTCGGCAGAGATCACGGTCTCGGAAAAGGATTTCCCGCGGGCGGAGCAGGAAATACGGTAAGGGACCTCAACCTCCTGGTCTCTGCCGCCGGTAGATCTGCTCTGGTCTGACCCGGAAATTTGCGCGGAATAGACTATGATGCCGCGCCCTTCAGTGTGATTTGCGAGGTCTTTCAATCTTCCTTGAGACTGCAGACTCAGAGCTTGATCAAGAGCCGAGGTCTTCCACAGGAGCTAGAGGTTAGGACCGCTAGCGTTAGAGTCTGTACACGTAGGATGAGGATGATTGACGTAGTTCCGCCCAGCTAGCAGTCCTCGATCTCTGGTCCTGCTACCTAACCGCCCTCGAAGTCGATTTAGACGACCGCCAACGCCGCGAAAGCAACTGGAGCCTGTCATCCCAGCAAGGTTCCGCTGGCCCGTCCTCAGGGGAAGAAAGCGCTACGGACTGGTCCGACACCGACCCGGAAGACATTGCTGTGCGCCGTCGTAAACGGCGACGAAGCCGGAGCAGGACGCCTGGGCTGTACCCCGATCCCGATCCTGAAAATCCGACAGCTACGCGAGATAGCAAGCGAGGGAGGACGAAGGAGCCTGGCGGGCGGTTCTTGTCCGTCATGGTGAATATCCACCCGTATTATTCTCTGGTGCTGTTGCATCTGGGATGTGTGCTGTTAAGGCTTCCGATTTGGTTGAGGGATGTGCATCGGTGGGCTGGGTCGGGTGAGATACCCTACTATACGGCGGCGGATCAGTTGCCCTTGGAGCTTACCTCCAAGTTCAGCTTGTTTGCTTCAGGGCTGGAACGGAAGGTACGCCGAGATATCAGTCACCTTGACAACCGACTGAAAGATAGCTCACCGCCCATCCCTCCCTCCGCAGACACCCCCCCAAATGTCCAAACTCCACATAGTCTCCACAACCTTCCGCACCCTCTTCACCAACCGCTTCTCCATCAGCTTCCCGCCCCCAAACCTCCCCCTCCTCTGGATCCGCACCCTCACCGACCTTTCTCTCCCTCCCACATTCTACGCCGACATGTCCACTATCCACTCCCTGGTGTTTCCCGGCGCCAACGATTGGGGCAGGGGCGGCGAGCGCTCGGGTGGGGGTGGGGGGAAGGCGAAATCACAGGTCGCGCTGGCGCTTGTGGTGTTCAAGTTGCGGTGTGGAGCAGAGAATGAGAGGAGCGAGATGAGGGGGTGGGTGGAAGGGCTGGTGAGGGGGAGGGAGGGGGTGCAGGAGTATGCGGCGTGGACTTCGAGGTATGCTGCACTATCGCCCTCATGCCTTTTCCAAGATCGAATGTGACCCTTACGCGCCCCCGCTTTTTTTTGGTTGAAAGTGACGTCCGAGAAAAAACCACCGAGGAACTAATAACATACGTCGACCGCTTCGCCAACCGTCTGGGCACCCATCAGGACACGAGACCGAAGGGTATGTCCCCCCCCTCTCTCCTCTCCTCTCCCCTCACCCCCGGCCTTCATGCGCATCCCGCTCACCACCCCTCCCCCCTCACATGCCCAGGCTACGAAACCTTCGAAACCGCCCTCAACGCCCTCCTCGCCTCCCTCCCCTCGCCTCCTCCTTCCCACCCCCCCACCACACCCACCCCCGCGCCCACACCAAATCATATACCCTACCCACCCATCCCCACGCAACCCCCGCGCTACATCATGTATAACGCGTCGGACACATCCGGCCCCTTCCACCACCCCTACGACACCGTGGTCCGCGCAGCGGCGGATCTGGTCGGGGTCGGCGTGCGCGAGCTGGAGAGGGAGGTCAATCGGTTGGAGAGGCGGTTGGGCGTCGAGATGGGGTGGGTTGCCGGGTGGGTTGAGACGGCGCAAGGGGGTGCGACACACGGGACGCCGGGTGCGGGGGTTGCCATGGCTGTAAACGAAGATAGGGGCCGCGGTGGGAAGCTGGATGGAAGCGAGGACGAGGACGACCGGGAGGATTACATGTAGATAGTAGGCACGTGCCCAACCAAGTTCGATGTGATTTGTAGGAATGCCGGGGCCTGAAACAAAAGGGCGGGGACTCGAGGCACGCCCTTCTCCTGTACGCCTCGATGAAAATGGGCACCCCTTCTCATAAATCTGCTCGTTTCCGAATCTCAAAGGATACACCAATGCTTCAAAAAATAATGACCATGAATTTTTCCTTAGAGGGTGCCTTCGGTGGTCGGTGGGGTAGTGATATGCGGGGGGGATGCTAACCAAGCTAAAATTATATATATCTACACGACGAAAAGACCGGCGGGGGTTTGTTTTTGACTCGATCGACGGGGTGGGGGAGGGGTATATAGTCTTTTCCGATTTTTTTTTTGTTTTTTGGGGGGGTTTCGTCATGAGGTATCCGCCCTCGCGGCAGCGAGTTCCGCGCGCAGGTCCGCGATCAGCTTATCCGATTCCTGTGCGGCTTTCTGCATTTCGATGATATAATCGCAGGCTGGAACAAACATCCCAGAACGAGGTATCATCAGCATACACCCTTCAAAACCCGCCGACTGTACATCCCCAACCCCGCCACCTTACATTTCTTCAATACAACAACTTTACTGGGATGCTTCTCCTCAATGGGCGGTAACAGCTTCTTCAGCTCCTCAAACCCATGTTTGAGCACATCTCTCCGGCGTTGCTCGGCTTGTTTGTGCCCGTCGCGTTTCGCTTCGACTGTTGCTGTTAGGTCTGTGTCGTAGGTGAGCCCGATTGTACTGCGGGTGGGGGGAGAGGTTAGATGGTGGGGTGGGGTGGAGGGGGGAAAGGGCAGGGGACGCTTACTCGGCGTTGCCTTCGCGGATGTTCTGGTAATTGGATTTGGAGGCGAGGCGTTGGACGGCTTCTGTTGTTGTTGTGTTGCCTGTTTTGCGAGGAAAAATCATTTAGCTCGACCCTCAAAAAGAAGAATCCCCGGTTCCATCATCGCGCATACCATTAGGAAGCAACGGCTTCAACCCCACCCCTACCGGCGCAGGCACCTTATCCACCTTATGCGCCCCCGACACCGGCATCTTATTATTCCCCCCTTCATCCACCGGATCCGCCGTCATCCTCATCAACTGGGCCGGCGTAATCGGCGCCAGACTCCTTTGCTGCTGCTGCTCATTAATCCGCGTCTCAAACTGCACATGGGTGGTAGACACGCCTGCGAAATCGGGGGTCATCGATTCGTCTGCGGAGGGGACGAGTTGTGGTGTGAGGGCGGGGGAGGCGAGGGTTGCTGCTGCGGCTTCGTTGTGTTGGGAGGTGCGGCGGGGTGGGATGGGGTAGGGTTCTTTGAACACCGGTGCGTGCGTTGTTTGCTGATGTGACGGTGCGCCGGTGGGAGGTGCGAGCTGCAATGCGTTGGGGGACAGTCGGTTAGTTGGAGAAGAGGATGAGCGGAGCGTGGCCGGAGACGACCGCGTTGTGGCGGCGGTGACTAGTAAATCGGGTGATTTGCTGCTTCGGATGCGTTGCAGTTGGGATGGTTTGAGGGCGGGGGAGATCAATTTCCCGGAGTTTCGTCGTGGGACTATGTATGGTGCCGAGAGGGCCTGTTTCTTCAACGCTGTCTTATCCCGCATTGATGGGACTGTAGGCGCGTTGCTGAATGTGTTGGGATCGTTCGATGGCTGCATCAAGGGTGTTCTTAAACCGCTACCCCCTGTTGCTTGCGGCTGTTCAGCCCATACATCCGAAGGCGCTAGAGCTGGAGAGACGCCAAGCATAGCGGTATGTGGCGGCGCCGATGGGACCAGAGCGGGGGAATTGAGGAAGGGTTGGGGGACCTGCTGGTAGTAGTCGGGTATGTGGGTTGTGTTTGGTGTGTTTGGCGGGATTGAAGCGGGGTGAATGTTCTGCTGTAAGTGATATTGGTTGTGCTGGGCGAGATTGTGCATCGACGGTTCAAGCGCTGGTGAGAAAGCACTCGCTGAGGCGTACTCAGACAGCATCTGGGGCTGAATGACAGGGGACGTCAGAGGACTGAATATGTCGTTACTGTGTTGATTTAGGTTCATCCGCTGGAAGTCTGCACTCGGCGTCATGGCTGGTGATACTAGCGGCGTCAGAAGAAGCTAGGCGAGGAGAGAAGAGGGGTTAGGTTTTCAATCCGCATCCTCACTCCGCCACAAGCCCGCTGTTATGGAGCCTGCAGAAGAGAATCCAGGCATACCTCCAACTCATCCATCGGCTGCAACCCCAACCCCGTAGCAGGAGTCTGCTCAATGCTTCCCATATCCAACGCCGTGAAGAACGGCGAATTCCATGTATCGTATTGTTGCTGATAATGCCCATTTTGACTTTGATGCCTGCTCTTCTGCAGATCCTGCTCGTTCCCTGTCAGCATAGCATTCACTTCCGCATCATATGAGTTCGTTCCGCCACCTGCGGCAGCATGATTTGCATATACGTTTGCTGGCGAGTTCGAATTCGTTCCTGCATATTGGGTTTGCTGTAGCTGTGGGCTGTATAGGGATTGTAGGTCGAGGTCATTCGCAGACATTGAGGGAGTGTAATGCTGCTGCTGGTGTTGTTGTGCGTGGTGCTGTCCCTGTTGCTGGTGTTGTTGTGATGGTTGTTGTTGGTGGTGCTGCTGTTGCTGTTGAACTTCCATTTCCGGCTGCCAGCCCTGCCATAGGTCTTGAGACATTGCGACGTCACTGAAGACCTCCGAGCCCATATTAACACTGGCGGCACCCTGAGCACCCTCCTGCCCCGTTATCGAGTTGCCGAGAAAGGCAGCCGGGCTGCCATTGAGAGACTCTGTCGATACAGCACCGTTCGTTTGACCCAGACTTGCACCGAGCTGGGACGTGTAAGACATGTCCACAAACTGGTCAAAGGCGAAGTGCAACGGCGAAGGGGCGGCGGAGGCTGCGGACATTCCTTCGGACGGACGGACGGACGGACGGGGAGCGGGTGCTGACTGGTTGACAGGAAAGGCGTTGGTTGTTGGCGAGAGTGACGAGGAAGGGTCGGGGGTCTGTCTGGGCGCACGTGTTGAGGTTATGGAGGGAAAGCCTGGCTGGGAAAGGACAGCCGTTCGTGTTCTCTGAGGATCCGGAAAGCCGCACACGCACGGGCGAGAGACGGAGACGGCGCTGGGCGACCACACAAGATGGAACGTGCAGACACGGAGCTCCGTGGAACCTCCTACATACAGTATATGTACAGCTACTGTACTGTACGGTACACCGAATCGATATTGGGAAAAAACTCAGAACATAGCAATAGTAAGTAGGTACAACTGTACAATAGGGATCGATGTCGCGCGCCTGCATGCGCTGTGAAGAGATCAAATCTCTCAACTACTTACATCCTGTAACAAGTACTAACTGTAACAAATACATACAGTACATCCTGTTACAAGTATGGTAACTGTAACAAATACCCATATCGATAGCAACCTCCGACAACCAGGCAGCCCGTCTGGACTCTGCAGGAGGGGCGCTCGAGCTTATCGCGGTAATAAGCGCGTTCGCTTATCAGAACCCCTCTTGAACGTCGGAAAGGAAGCGACTTCTTCAAGCCGGTGGGCTCGTGCAAGCGCTCGCTGGCGTACAGTCCCTTCCTCAACCCGTGAGACATGAACGCTGTCGTATCTTATGGCATGTGATCTTCGGGGAGTTTGTACCTTCTTTCGTGAAGACGAGGAAGGGAGCTTACCCGGGGGAGCATACCAGATGCAGGGCGTCTTCTCCGGCAAATATTCTTTTCTACTTGCTTTCTGAATCCTTCCTTTCGAATCCAACGAGGCCCTGGTCGCTTTTCCGGAACGCCCCCATCGTAACCCCATTTGCCCAAAAGGAAGAAATGCCATCCAACCGTGACCCGAGCTTCCACCAGGCTTCCACACACCCCGAATCCTTCGGAATGCGGGCAATAACCTAAAAACGATATATCATCACGACACATGAAAGTTGCGCAGCTCGCGGACATGCAGGCGCTTCGAATCTCAAGTCACACCGTCATCAACCTTTTCGGGACATTTCAATATGCGGAAAATATACTTTCCCATGTGCAATGTGTGCATTGGCGAGCCCACTGCTCTCACTGCTCTCACTGCTCTTTGCCAAAATACATTTCAATGAACTGCGTGTAGTCGAACGTGCCCGTTTGCGCTTGGGGTGCGACCTTGCCAACGCAAAGTGGCCTCCATCAGAATTCCAACTCTCCGGCATTGTGCTAGAAGGACAGCAAACTCCTGGGGCTGAAGTACCTGCGAGACCAAATCCTCAGCCTCCTCTTTTGACATGCGTTTATCTACACTTCCATAGTCTGCCAGCAGCTTCACAAGGCTGTCCATCGTGATGGCTCCCGTGGTGCTCTTATCAAACCTTCATTTTTGGAGAAACGTCAACGTCAGATCTTGTTCCAAATGTGAGAAGTCACTCTTACAGTCGGAAGGCCCGCCGGATCTCTTCTCCCGTCATCGTTGTCTGAACCTTGCGTGACATTGCCATTACAAATGCTAGTTTCACAGGGATGGAGGAAAGCATGCAATCAGCGTCGAGCCATCCTCAGCTTTTCTGGAGCGTCCCAATCTAAGTTGCAGCATCAGAAGTTGCTTACACTCAAAGTCGATCTCTCCTGTTCCAGCCACATCGATCTCGTTCACCATGGTGTCCAGCTCCACCTGAGACACCCGCAAACCAAGTGTTTTCATCAGAGTCGCAAGCTCGTCTTTCGAGATGGTGCCGCCATGATCCACATCGACAAGACTAAAGATCTCGACCAGCTCGCGGAGCTCGGATTCAGGGATCCCACTCCGTAGGATGAGGTTGGGATCTACCTGTTGGTTTTGAGATGTTCAGTGGATGTCGCAGACATAGGCACGCCACCATCGGATGTAAGCCGCATACCTGGATGTAGTCCGAAGTGGCCTGCTCCTCCACGATCCCTCTTCTAGAGGAGGATGAGGCGGCGGACTTTCGCGCTGCGGGGGTCCTGGATTCAGCGGGCGTGCTTTCAGAGGCGGAAATGGGCGGGTCGCGGTCGACGGAGTTGCGCTTCTTAGGAGGCATTCTGACGCGATAGGTCGATGTGGAATGCGTGGCAGCGCACGAAGGCCGCCGCACACGCAGGGCGAGAGGAAGAGGGCGAGAAGTGTTGGCGGGCCACCCAAGACGGAACGTGCAGAGACGGAACCCCGGTATGCGTCCGTATCGATATCCGCAAGGACAATAATAGGGACGACGTCGGCAGGCGACGAAAAAGCGCTTTCGTTGGGTGTGTTCGGAGGAGTTGCTGGAACATTTGTGGGCGAGTGTTACCAGAGTGGCAGCCACGAACGGTTAAGTAGATTACACCACATTTCATACCTACCGTCTTTTCCTTTCCATTCGAGTGCGACAGACTGGCAAACCGCTGCTGAGAGTTCAAGCAACACAGGCTCGGCAGGGTGTGCCCTCGGCCTTTCTCACTGCTTCCTCAAGGCGGCCGCCGGCAGCAAGGCGAGGGAACGCGTTAGTCAATCGCGCGAGGGTAAACCCACGACCGAACGCGTTTCGCCGTTTCACACCTTTTCGGCAATCCGGCAATCTTGCGCACGAAACCCCAGCGAATAGTCAACGCTTCTCAGAATCTCCTGAACGAGTGTGAGTCCACCAACAACATCTGAAAGGAGGCGACGCTGACAACCCCAGCAAGTTCTTTAGGCCCGTAGACAAGATGTGAGGACACGCTCGAGGCATCGCAACAAAAAGACCCACACAAAGCCAACACGATGACCTTACCTTCGCTTGTGGCCCGCCGAAACGATGTTTGAACAGGAAGGCAGCGGTACAGCGGGGAGGTTATGTTTCGGGACGGTATCGAGTTTCAACGAGCTCTCAGCGTGGATTATAGTCATACCTTTGTTGGCCGCAGCGATGGCGGTCCGCATGGTGCACACTGAAAGATGCCCCCCGCATACCTTCTTCGCTTCCCCGCTGGCACTGGGCTCTGCTGCCCCATCTGCGATGCACCCGCAAATGCATTTTAGCTGGGACCGCTGCTACCGCGATGGATGAATGTTAGCTACCGCGATTGATGGATTTTCAGTGGGTATAATCAGGAGAACGAGAGCATGGCTGTTTTATGGCGCGGAGACTGCGATTTGTCACATCAATGGCGTGCGACGATCAGCTTTGACAGGCAAAACTTGGCCAGGAACCGTTGCCATGACGGAGGAAGGCAGCGGAGGCGAGAAGCGTCGCGGAAAAGGTTGCGCGACCACCGGCCTGCACCCGCGTACTGTACACCAAGCAGCAAGCTGCGACAAATATATGAGCCATCTCAAGTAAACGATCGACGACTCGGAGGCTTTGGGTGATCCCGTTCCTTCGTGATGTTCGCTCCGGGTTTGTCCTTTCAATCGGATGCAGATTGTTGTAGAAGTAGCTTGTATATTGTTCTCTATTCCTGTGTTCTGGACCTATGTAACTAGTCCGACTAACGCATACGCCTGGCATGCACGCCCACCCACTCCTCACTCCTTACTCCTAGAAACTCAGAGCATCGACTTGAAGTTCTCCCTCGACACCCGCTCCTCCTTGGTCTCCCTCCCCTCCGGCAAAAACACCTCCGGAAAGTCCTCCCCAACCCTCACCCCGGCCACCATCTCCGCGACCGCCTTCCCACTCAAGAACGCCCTCGGCATCCCATGTCCCGAAAACCCCGCCGACACAAACATGCCGGGATTCCGCGGCACAGGCCCCACAAACGGCAACCGGTCCCCGCTGAATCCCATGATCCCCGCCCACTCCATCTCCACCTCCACACCCTGTTTCTTCAACATCGGGAAGCGGTCAGGGATGTAGCTCCGCAGAGCCTTGGATACTTCAGGGTGTAAGTGCGCGTCGTCGCCGTTGCCGACCTCCATGCTGGGTGTCACGAGGTGGCGCATCCCGCCGAGGACGATACGGCCGTCTTCGCGGGTGGAGAGGTACTCGTAGCCGTTGTTGGCTGTGATGCAGAGGTCGAAGGGGGGTGGGGGCGAGAGGGGTTTGGTGACGATGACTTGGTTTTTGACGGGGAGGATGGGGAGTGTGGGGAGGAAGGTAGATGTGTGTGAGTTGGTGCAGACGATGACTTGGCGGGCTTGTAAGGTGTGCCTTTTGGAGGCTGTGATGAGGAAGGTGCCGTCCGGCTGTTTTCGGACTTTTTCGACGAGTTTTTGCGTGCAGATGGTGACTTTTCCGCCGGCATGGCGCTGCTTTGTGTTTTGGGCCAACACTTCCTTGGCGAGGCCTAGCACCAGTTTGGCTGGCCACACGCGGTACGCCGGCGCCATCCTCACAGCGCCGAGATAAACATCCGTGCCCAGCAACTCCTTCACAGCCCTCGCATCCAACAACTCAAACCCCTCCCCACACCCCGCCGCCTTCATCTTTCTCACATCCTCGGTCCAGAACTCTTTTTCACCGTCCGTCGCAAACACGTTCAGGCACCCGTCCTTGAACTTGTGGAAGAAGGGGTCGGGTTGGCCGCCGTGGGCGAGGTAGGTGGTGACGAACTCGGAGAGGGCGTCGGCGTTGAGTTGGTCGAATTTGAGAAGTTTACGGGTGACGGGGATGCCGAGGGCGGCGGTGGTTGTAGTCCAGGAGTCGTGGAGGCTGTATTGTACATCGCTCGTCAGCGCGGCCGTTTCCTGTAAATTACAACCTACACTTACCCTGGCACAAGCAACCCGCCGTTCCTTCCCGTAGCCCCTCCGCTGAGCTGTCGGCCCTCAACCACGACGATATGCCATTCGGGCTTCAGCTGCTGGAGGAATCGGGCGACCGACAACCCGGAGATTCCAGCTGTTCGAAAGTTGAGTGTCAGCCAGAATTCAGAAGTGGCAAACTCGTTTTTCTCACCCAATCTCCTACCTCCTATGATGGCCACATCGACTGTTTCCGTAGGCAGCGGCGCCGACTCTGGGACCTCCAGGTCACGGAGCCAGTACGATGCCGTGGGGTTGTCTGGCAAGTGGGAGTTTGTCATGCTTTTGACTAACTACTGACTACTATACGAGGGTCTTTGACGACACTTTTGTAAACTGGCGACCTGACGAAGTCGGCTCTTTCTCCATCCCCACCTTCCGCAAGGGGGCCCATGTCGGTTTTGCTTTTGTACTTCCGTGGTGGTTGTTCCCTGCAAGAAAAGGGTGTCTTTGAAATGCAACGGCGGAACCAGAATGCGCGTCGCGTGCATGTCATCTGCAAACACCGTGACGCTTTGGTGGCTTCCCCGCGGTGCCGCCCATCAATCTCAAACGTACTGTACAGCGCTCCAAGCCGCCGATTCTTACGTTACAATTCCCGCTATGTACGAGACTACGACTCTATGGCTCTCTAGTATCTATATCACCCCGCCGAATTCTGTATTTTGCCCGCACATAGACTCCCAAAAACAACCCATCAGGCACCTCAACCTCGCACATCCGCTGCAGTTGCCTCCATCTCGAAAATGTAGCAGGGGTCGCGACGTTGCACATCCGCTGGAGTTCCCACCACTTTGAGATCCGTCCTCGGGCTGGTGGGGCTTCGGACGATACCGCCCTTGGGCTTGGTCTTGCTCGTAATGGCACCCTCCTCGGTCTCGGTCTCCTCCTAGTCCCAGACCGAAGTCCGCCCAACCGTTCTCGATGGAACTTGCAAAGCGCATGCTCAAAGAGAATCTCGTCCACCTCCACATCCACAAGATTCTGCCGTTCAGCTTCTTCCTGCACCAACTCGTGGAATCGTTCCAAGTCGTGGGTAGACACGCCTAGTTTTGCTAGACCGCGGCTGGCGCCGGGATCGAGGGAGATGCCCATGTCGTTGCCTGATGTCCAGCCGTAGTAATAGAAATCGCCTGAACAACAAGTATCAGAAGAAATAATGGGCGTTTTCGTCCCAAGGCGATAAAAACATACCAGCAATCAACATAGCCTGCAATTTCCCAATATTCCGACACTTCAACGCACTCCCATAGATCTGCTCCATTGTCGGCAACGGCATCGACCCATACAGCCCAGGCAGCTCCTCATACACATCCGTAACGACCTCCCTCGCCTGACTGATACTCAGAACTTGCTGATACGCCACGCTCGTGAACGAGTTTCCCGATTGCTGCCACCGCGCCAACCTGTCCATGATCTCGTCGATGTCCGTTGTTGTGTGCCATAGGTCGCCTACAACCCTGTATTACATCTCCCAAGTCTGAGGTGGGTATTGCGGCCGGGGAATGGTGAGTGTACCTAACATATCCATAACATCAGCCCGAAAGAAGACCCTTAGCAGCGCTCCACAGAAGACCAGTGTCTCCTCCGGGAAGTCCATGGCGGTTAATTGGTTGATAATCCGGCATGCTGTTCGCCGTTCCCGGGTCGACTCCCGACGCCACCAGTATCGGGATTCGCTGCGTGCGTGTGCTCCTGTCTTGTAGTGGTTGTCAAAGGATTTCATGAAGGAGACGAGGCGGTGGGAGGCGGTTTGGAGGTGGGTTTTGTGGGTGGGTTCGGGAGTGGATGGGGTGGGCTTTCGAGACAATTGGCGGGACATGTCGCAAGAAAGGTCGCCGCGGAACGGCGGTTCACAAGGGCGAGTTCCGATGTCTTGCTGCTTCTGAGCCTGCTCGTCCAAAGTACGGGAAGGCACGGAGATGTAATGTCGGTCTGAATGCCGCAGGGAAAGCCGGAGGGGAAATGGTGACGTGAGAAATGACGCGGGCGGTTGAACATTCGAGCATTTGGGCCAGCATTTGAGCACTGGGACTTCCAGATCAACGTCAACCGTCACCTTGCAAGCGCCTCATACATATCACTCAACCACTCGGCCGGTGTCTCTCTCTCGACCAAGTTCATCCCCCGCCAGCAATGACCCGACCCCTCCTCCGGCTTCGGCCGGCGCCGTCATTCCAACCCCGGATGGCAGTCATCCGGCTGTCGGCCAGAAGACACTTCTGCACAACGCCAGCCAGGTTAGACCTAAGCAAAGGCGCAGACGACGTACGGCGGAAAGCGCTGGATTCCGATGACTGGAAGGCTCCGAAGGGGACGATTGTTCTTTGTCACGGTACGGGTACTTTTTCAACGTGTGTTCGTCCTATCCGTCCATCCCAACTCATCTTGCCGCGTTTGTTTGAACCTGCTAGGTCTCCTAGGCTTCGATGTTATGGGTATGTGCACACCCCTTCCCCCCCACGTTACCAACCTCCACACCATAGCTCACCCTCCCCCCTCCCCCCCGCCAGCGCAGGCCCCCCCTTCGCCCGTCTCCACTACTGGCGCGGCGTGAAAGAAGCCCTCAACGCTATCGGGTGCAACGTCATCATCACAAAAGTCCCCCGGGCGGCGGACGTTACGGTGCGAGCGCAGGTGTTGAAGGAGACGCTGGATAGTAAAGTTCCGGAGGGGGATGCGGTTAACCTTGTTGCGCATTCTATGGTGAGGGGGAGTGTGGGTGGGGGTGGGGGAACGGGGATTGGGGCTGATTTGGAGGTGTCTTTCTAGGGTGGGTTGGATTGTAGGTATATGATAAGTCATTTGATGAAGGGGGAGGAGGAGCCGAAGTATCGCGTTAAGGTATGTTTACATGCACTGCGAATTCCAATTCCTTTGCAGTCAATTCAATTCTCTCGGTGTTTCAGAGCCTCACGACGATAGGCACACCACATCGCGGGTCATCCATCGCATCACTACCATTCATATCCACGTAAGTCTTCTTTCGACCTTGATACGTGGGATGCACAAACGCTTACCCATACGACTCCCCACACAGCCTATTAGCACCCATCATTGAAAACCTGCACCGTTCAACATCCCTCGACGTCCGCGCCTTCTCAGACCTGACTCCCAAATACCTCAACGAACAATTCAACCCAACCACCCCGGACAACCCGGACATTGCGTATTTCAGTTACGGAGCGGACGGGACAGAAAGCATATACGAAAAACCGTTCGTGTACCCGTTGCGGTACACGTTTGAGTATCTGATGGTTACGGAGGGCGTGAATGATGGGTTGGTTAGCGTGGAGTCGTCGAAGTGGGGGGAGTATATACGGACGCTGAAGGTGAGGGGAACAAAAGGAGTTGGGGCTTTCGCATTGGGGTGAGGCCTGTAAGGGTGCTCAATCCGCGGTACACGATTGCTTCCCCCCCTCTTCAGGCCGACCACGTCGATGTGATCAATCTCTGGAACGCGTGGCAGTGGGACTCGGTGGTCAAAAAGCTTGGAGCCGCCAAAGCAGCCCAAGATAACATCCAAGCCCTTCAACCGGACGGGGTGGCGCGTACGATCGCGGGAGGTGCCGTCCAACGGGCGGAAGAGAAAGCGGAGCAGAAAGTGGAAGAGAAGAAGGAGGACTTGAAAAAGGTGATGGTGGAGAAGCAGTTCAATGCGATTGAGCTGTATTTGGAGGTTGCTACTACGTTGGCGAGGAAGGGGTTTTGATTTTGGGATGGACGGTGGGGGGGTAGATCTAGATGTTAGGGCGGGGGGGAGGATTATGGCATATTGACGGCGTAGGGTTTTTTGCTTCTTAATGCATGAGAGTATCTGTCTGCCCCTTGCACTACGAATAGCCGGGATATACGGTAAAACGTGCGTGGAAGGGCGAGGGCGGAACAGCCATGCGTCGGATACCGCATCATCACTTAGTGGGGGGTAGTTGACCGCTCCGGAGGCAGCTCGAATGAGAGTGGGGGCGGGCGGAGGCGGGTTCTCCGGATGTATGTATACGTACGGCGTCCAAAGGGTACCGCGGGCCGCATGAATTCGACCGAATGAAGTTGTCGCGTGACACCCACCCAAACACCCCCAAAGTGACCGAGCTCAGTGAGCTGCTTGCTTGCTTGCTTGAAGGACGGGCTGAAGGAAGGAAGGGCCTGCGAACAAGCGCTTCAAAAAGGACCCGCACAGCCCTCGCTCGCTGCCCGCCCAGCCTTCTCACAGACAGGCCCCCTCTCAGGTCGCCTGCTGCCCTCCTGCCACCGCAGCACAACACTCACTGCAACACCCTTCCCCCATCTACTCTCCTCCGCCTTCCTTCGCACCCCCTCTCAACAACTCCCCAACAATGACAATCTACGAATCCCCCTTCCCCGCCATCCCCATCCCCGTAACAGACACCTACACCTACCTCTTTGGCCGGGACGACGCCTACAACCCCTCGCAAGAAGGAAACGACGCCGTGGTCCTCATCGACAGCGTCACCGGCGCGACGCTTACCTTTGATGCATTGAGGAGCGCTGTGAGGGCGCTGGCCGGTGGCCTGTTGGGGAATGTCCGCGTGAAGAAGGGGGATGTGGTGGCGGTTTTTGCCCCGAATGATATGGATTATTCGGTCGCTGTTTTTGGGACGATTAGGGCTGGTACGTGTGAGCGACGAGTGGAGAATTCGAGCGATGGCGAGGAGAAGGCGAGCGTCAGCGAGCCCCAACTGGGCCGTAGCCCCAGGAATATTTGAGGCGCGAGCCATGCGAGACGTGAGCGAAGCGAGCACCACATTGCGCCAAAGGCGCAAGATTCCCCTCACCCACGTGTTTATTGATTGATGGTTGATGAGGTTGATGGGGTTGATGGAGGTTGATGCGTAGAAACAAAAGTTGAGACTCTTACTCCTTGTAGGATGCGCTGTGACACTCATCAACCCGTCGTACACTGCCGATGAGGTGGCATACCAACTCAAGGATTCTGGGGCCGTCGCACTGATTACAATTGCTAGTCATGTCCCTATCGCGTTGGAAGCCGCAAAGAAGGTCAACATTCCTCAGTCGCGAGTCTTCACACTCGGTGTGGAAAAGAGCTCTCAACTCAAAAGCATTCGCGACATCTCTACCACCGACTACAAACTGCCCTCTCAACTGCTGACCGACGAGGAAGTTCGTACCACACCCGCTTACCTTTGCTACAGTTCCGGAACATCTGGTCGCAGCAAGGGGGTGCAAACGACGCACTATAATATGGTCGCCAATGTCGCGCAGATCACTTCCGTTTCCTCCGACCTGGCCTACGTCATTCCGAACGAGCACAACGCCTGGACGGGTGTGCTGCCCTTCTACCACATCTACGGCCTGAACCTATCTCTCCACACAGCCCTCAGCCTCCGCATTCCCGTAGTAGTCTTTGCCAAATTCGACCTCCTCGAATTCCTCAGCGCCCTCCAAAAATACAAAGTCACCATGGCCCACATCGTCCCCCCCATTATGATTGGCCTCGCAAAACACCCCGCCGTCGCAAAATTTGACATCACCAGCCTCCGCTTCCTCATGTCCGGCGCCGCCCCGCTCGACGCCGAGACCTGCGTCGCCGTCACCCACCGCCTCAAAGGCCGCACCGCCGTCCTCCAAGGCTACGGCATGACCGAAATGTCCCCGGTGAGCCACATCACAGCCGACCCAAGCTGCCCGCCCGGCTCAACCGGCTCCCTCCTCCCTAACGCCCAAGCCCGCCTCGTCGACCCAGACACCAAAAAGGACGTTGCGACGGGCGAACCGGGCGAACTGTGGATCCGCGGGCCGATGGTCATGAAAGGTTACCACAACAACGCTGAAGCAACAGCCGAGACGATCGACGCAGACGGCTGGTTACACACAGGCGACATAGCCCAAGTCGACGCCAAAGGATTCTTCTACATCGTCGATCGTCTCAAAGAACTCATCAAATACAAAGGCTTCCAAGTCCCCCCCGCCGAACTGGAGGGTTACCTCCTCGCCCACCCCGACGTGGCCGACGCGGCAGTCATCGGTCGCCCCTCGTTGGAAGCCGGCGAGATCCCGCGCGCGTACATTGTGCTGAAGGAGGGTCATAAGGGCGTCACGGAAGCGGATATTGTGGGGTACATTGAGAAGAAGGTGGCGCAGCATAAGCGGTTGAGGGGCGGGGTGGAGTTTATTGACGCGATTCCGAAGGCGGCGAGTGGGAAGATTTTGAGGAGGGTGTTGAGGGAGATGGACAAGGAGAAGGTGGCCAGGGAGGCTGCGGCCGCGACGAAGGCTAAGCTATGATTGTTACCCGGCCGGCTTTCGTGGTAATCCTTGTAGGTGCGACATGTCCCATTTGATACTCCCGACGTTAGTCAGATGGCGTAGAACGATGGTTCCCGTTCCCACACCGCTAGTTTTACAGAACGCTTAGTCTCATAGAAACTGTTTTTGAAATGTACATAAATGCAATGCCAATCATCCTGATTCTGACAACATCCTACGCCTTTGCAATGCTAACATACTTCCTCAAACCCCCTACTTCGCAACCGAAGCCACAAACTTGAACTTCTCCAGCCCTACCTTACCCGGCGGAGCCTCCACCGGCTCACCACCCTCCCCATTCTCCTTATCCCCCACCCCCTCATCCTCAACCTCCATCGTCACAGCCACAGGCTCGTCCATAACCACCAGCGTAGGCTCCAAATCCTCGTCCTCAGGGTCCGTCCGCGTCTTCTTCACCGCCTGCTCCGTCTCCCCGTCCCCGCCGCCCTCCACCGTCTCAGAACCCGATCCCGCTTCCTTCGTCGCCCCACCTTCACCACCACCCCCCCTCTTCAACGACCCCAACAACGTCATCTGGTTATGTTTCCTCTTCACGCCGCCCGCCACCTCCGCTTTCCCATTCACACCCTCGGCCCCGGCCGCCGCCGCCGCCGCCGTCGTCGTAACCTCCCGCAACGCCTCAAACAGGTTCCTGGCGTTATGATGGCCTGCCCTGATCGGGCTCGCACGGCCGGCGACGCGGGCGGGGCTCCCAGCTGCCGCCTCGGCTGCTGTATCGGCCACCGCGAACGGGTTCCGCACCCTCGGCGCCGCTTTCGGTTTAGCGCGGCGTTGCTGCTGCTCCTGTTGGTGGTCGCGCAAAGGGTGGGGGTCCGGTCCCGGTCCGTCGTGGCGTGTGGGCCCGATGGGGTCGACGTCGGAGGAGTCAGCCCGGGTCGGTCTGCTGCTCCGATCGCCACCGCCGGAAGTCGTCCGTGTCCGTCCCGTGGGACGCGGCTGCTCCACTACCGCCCCACCACCACCGCCGCCGCCGCCGTATGACCGTAGTTCCTCCTTCTCCTGCTTCTCGCGCAACCGGCCCTCTTTGATCAGATTCATCCGCTCCGCGAGGCCCGGGAGGTGGTTCATGACCGCGATCTTGATCGCGCCGTCGATGGCTTTGATGGTCTGGAGGGTGGAGCAGAGGTCGAGGGCGCGTTGCACTTTTTCGGATTTGCAGGATGCCTGTATGCCGGGGGAGATGGAAAAGGGGGGTGAGTGGAGGGTGAAACCCATGAACGTCCAAATCTCCGATTGCGGAAGGAAAAACACTTACGAGAATAAGCTGCACAAGCACTTTATCAATCTCCACATCCCGCTTCAGCATCTCCCGTTCGCGACTTTCCGCCTCGCCCGCCGCGAGGGCTTCCCCGCGGTGATGTGCCGCCATGAGGCTTTCGCGGAAGATCCTGGGCAAAAAATTCACAGAGTGATGTTTTCGTTTCAGCTTCCCGAATCGGGGGGATGCGAATGGGATTCCGTTTCGCAACGCGCCTTTGTTGCAAACTTACTTCTCTTCCTGAACACCGGTATTCGGCGCCTCCATCTCCAAGAACGGCGCCTGCAGCGGCACGTCGCTCATCAGGGGCCGCGGGAAGCCCGGGAACTTGTCTCCAGCCTACACCGAACAAAATTCTCAGTAACCAGAAAATCCACCCTCAAACCCCTCATTTCAAAGGAACGTTTACCTTAAGCGTAACACACATCAACTTATCCTCCAACACCTCCACAGGCCAATACCACTCCTGTTTCTCCCCCCGCAGGATCCGCGAGTCCAGCACGGGCACCCATGCGTAGTCAGAGTGCTGGAAGAGGGCGCGGAGGACGCCGGAGGAGTCGTAGGTTACTGGGATCTGACAAAAGAACATTTTTGTCAGTGTTTGGCTTTAAGAAAGAGGAAGTAGTGATGGACGGACTGACCCCGAGTTCGGAAATAGACGCCCAGATCAAGGTCGTGCCGGATGATAGCGGCAACGGCGCCCGTTGTATTGTTGTTCGCGAGCTGACGTCGTAGAGCATGTAGGCTAGATTTTGATCACCTGTAAGAGGGGATCGTGGGGTATGAGCCTGGCTAACGACGCACAAAAATCATTCCCCAAGGTAGGGTTTTTGCGCACGTACTGTGATAAGCGGCTCCCGCATGGTACACAATCATCAGCCGCTCGCCCTGTGCCGCCAACGTGACGATCCTCCCAGGGATGGACACGACGTTGGTCTGCAGACCGCTGTACGAGAAGAAGCGGAGGTACTTTGTGCTGGTGGCCACGACCGGTCCTTTGCCCGTGATCGCGACCGCTGATCCCCCCCAAAACAACCAAGAACGTGTATGAGAACCCCCCATTCCCACACACCCTTACCAACCCCCCCAACCGTATCACACCCCCACTCACCTTCAACACTTTCCGTCTCCCCCAAATGCACCGTCCAATCCGCCTTCGTAGCCCACGTATCCAACGGTCGGAAAAAAACCGTGCTTCTATTCGTGGCCGTCGCCTCGCTCGCAAAACAGGCTCCAGAGGCCGCCAGCGCCGCCATGCTGTAGCTATGATAATCCGTGAAATGGAACGGGCGGACCGCGCGGTCATGGAACTCGACGTTGACGTTGTGGTGCGTCGAGGCGTCGATGGTGTAGATTACGCCAACCATGTTGAAGGCGAGGTAGCGCCGGTCTTTCTGGGTGGGTGTTGCGCCGGGTTGGAAAGGTTCTTGCTCGTCTGTGGTGGTGATGTCGAAGTTGCGGGATCCGTACTCCCTGTGTAGGTCTTGGATGACCTTTTGTCGCCCTTTCTCGTGGTATCGACGCAACTGGCCCGGCTTGTCTAAAGGGTCGGCATAGCCCGCGCCATCATCATCTTCGACGAAATCGTCCGCGTTCTCCGCGTCGCCAGCTTCATCGTCGTCCTCCAGGTCCGCTAAGAGTTCGGCGTTGTAGTCTGCAAGATCAGGTAGGGGTGCGTTTGGGCCCGGTGTCTTGGCAGGGCGGTCTACGTCCATTGGGTGAGCTTCTTCGGCGAAGAGACTTTCGAGTTGGCGCTTGTCTTGCTCGGAGGCGGGGACTGCTGATGGCCAGTAGAACAATCGGCCAAGCTCGTCTGTTAAACATAGGTCGTGCGCCTTGGGGTTCCAGGAGACGCCCGTGACCCGTGCTTTCCCCTGATCGCTGGATGTTCGGTGCTGAGGGTGAGAAAAAACGACTGAAGAAAAGGCCGGTGGCTAACATACTCCCGTCGGCACATCCTCCTTACCTGACAAGCGGCACCTTCCGATCCCCATCGCTCCTCCAAATACACACCCTCCCCTTGACATTCACCGACACCAAATAACTCCCACTCCCAGACCACGCTACACCCGCCACACAATCACTCCTATTCTCCTCCTTAAAACTATACAAATGCCTCCACGTCCCCGCCTCCACAACCGCAATCTCGCCCCCCTTCCCCGGAACCGCAAACCGGTTCCCAGAACTTTGCCACGCAATCCTACACAACTCATTCGTCTCCGGATCCGACTCCGCGATCAGATTCCGCAACGTCCGCTCAAGCCTCGGCTTCTCACCACGCATATCCCATACCATCAGCTCCCCGTCCGACCCCGCCGAGACGAGGAACTCCCCCTTTGGATCCCACGCGAGGGATTTGAGCCCGCGTTTGTGGCCTTTGATTGTGACGACGTGTGTGATTTCGTCAATGTCGACGACGCGGATGTCGAGCTCGTCGGAGGCGATGGCGATCTGGCGGGATTTGCGCGGGCCGTGTTGGCCGGGTCGGAGGGCGACGTCGCGCACGGTGAGGGTAGTGCGGAAGAGGAGTTTGAGGTGTCGGGCGGTGTCGTTTTGAAGGTCGTACAGGTGCACGGACTGGTCTTCTGAGCCTGTGGCGCCGAGGTTGCCCTGAAGGTGCCGAAAGCTCAGCGGGCGTCGTTCAATATAAGTGGAGGGGCAGAAGGAGTACGTACTAGCACGTCCAGACATGTCAAAGCTCCCGAGTGCTCCGTAATTTCAATCGCTGCATCGTCGTCGTCGCCGTCGTCCCCGTCTCGGACGGACGTGGTGGGCACGATACGGAGGTTGGCGTCGTCTCCGATAGTTAGGATTTTGCTAGGAGGCGAATACAGTAAACGGTGTGAGGCAAAATGAGAGCTGCACTCTCTCCCTGCGTTACCGCCTGAATCGGTTTCCTTATTCCTCGTGGCTTCTTCGGACGGGCATGCTCCTCTTACCTTCCGTCTGCGGAGAACGCGACGTCTGTGAATCCCCGCCCGTGAGCGACATGGGGCCTCAACCTCTGCAGTTGCGAGTGCGGTGCAGCAGACATCAGGAAATGTCCCTGTTGAAAGTGCGTATTGCGGTGGCTGGAGTGTACAGCGGCTTGCCCGAACGATATGGGTTGCTGAGTGAGGTACTGGAGGAGTTCGAATTCGAAGGACGTCCGAGAGCGGAGGTTGGTTCGGACATGATTGCGCGCGTTCGGACAGAATTCGTGGGCGGTGTCATTCAACGCGTCCTTCGTCCTCTTCGCACACTCGATTTTCGCAATCCATGCCATCTGCCAAAACACACTCGCTTCAATGGCATATGTACAACAAAAGAAACTACAGTAGCAAAGCGGAGGATAGCTGAATTGCATAATGAGGGAGAAAGATGGGGAAGGTGAAGTAACCGAGAGATGGACAAAGGGGGGGAAACTAGGCAAAACTCCGCACAACTAAATCAAAACGATCAAAAAAAGAAAAAAACGAGACAAAATTTCGGCATATGCCAGAGACGGCCCCCCGAAAACAAATACGCGCGGAGCGGGCGTTGGGGGATCAATTTCAAGAGAGTAGGAAACCGTTGCAAAACTTTCTACCTGATTAAATGACGTTATCCCTAGACACCGGGACGGACAATTTCAACCCCATATGCGAATCGTATGATCGTCCGATGCCGAGGCAAACATGTTGCGCTTGGGGTTCCAGCATACCGCGTTGACGCAGCCTGGTTGAAAGCGGGATGAGCATGGCGGACAGCGGGTTTAGGTTGAGATGAGGATGGGACGACGTACCTGTGTGCCCGGTGAGCTCTTCGATTAGGACACCTTTATCTCTATGCCATACGTATATCTTGCAATCTTCGGGTACATAAGGGTTAGTGTGAGTCTACCGTATGCATTCGACAGTACTTAACGCTGTACCTTCGCTCCCACTTAGAATGAAGTTGTCGTGCAGACCACCAAGGCATGATCTGATGACGAACCGGCCTTGCTTATTCCCGACGTATTTGCGTACGAGGCGCTTTTGACGGAGATCCCACAGATGGACTTCCTGTTGACGAAAGAACCTGGGGTGAGCCCAACTATGGTACGTCACACGCATAGAGTGGAAGTCAACTTGCCTCGTTCGACAGATTAACCAACACGTGATGCCCATCTTCCGCGATCGCAACCGACGTGATGCAATCGCTTTCCGTTATCAACCTGTAAACCCGCAGTTAGCACCCGGCGGTTCGACGGGCCGGCGAATGCCTGAAACCTACCCCGTCTCAGCCTTATCCTCCAAAGTATACATCCTCAAATGCTTCTCATACACAGCAAGCATTACGGCCCCATCCCTGCTGACCGTAAGATCCATGACCCGTATCCCCGCCCATTTGTGGAGTATATCGCCCTCGATGTTCCATAGATATATGTTCTTATCTACACTGGCGGAGACGAAGCGTTGGCCGTCTGGCAGCCATGCGCATGCGGTGACGCCGTCGGTGTGGCGCGAGTATTCGATTGGGCATTCGCCGGTCTGGGGTTTGACAGGTGCGAGTGAGTGGGGGATGAGAGGGTGGAATCAGCTGGTTCCTACGCACCGTGACATTCCATAGACGCAGATAAGTATCACTTGATGCAGTTAGTAGCTTTGTGTCGTCGGGGCTCCATGCGAGATAGGTCACGGCTTTCGTATGGCCGCAGAGCGTATGCATTAGTGACCATTCCTATGAAAATTCGGTGCGGTTAGCACGCAAATAACGAAGTGCATGAACCAGATGATATTAGCACCTGCAAGCTCCATATCGCCACCCTTGTATCCCTCGACGCCGACGCCAAATAGTTTCCATTATGCGAAAAGGCGATAAACCACACCTCGTCGGTATGCTCATCAAAAATATGCGTTGTGTTACACGGGAAGCGTTGCCTTGAAATGACCGATGGGGTTGGGTAATCTCAGAGAATGTCACAATTGTTGACATGGCCCTTGGGTCTCATCTCGGCGTACCTGCTGCAGCAATGATCGACGTAGAGCGTGGTATCGTCCTCGTCGACGTTGTGATAGAGACAATTCATTTTCTGCAGCTGGACGGCCTGGTCGAGGAGAACGTCTAGGCGGTGAGGTGGTATCATTGTTGCCGATGGCATATATGCTATACGGACGTAAGCGGTTAGACGAAAAAAATCGATTTGCAGCACGAATGGGCCTTGTGTCACTTTACCTTGCAGTGTATTTAAAAGCGACGCTCTCGAGAGACCCTCTGCTCCGTCCCATTGCGCTCGCACTCTGAGCGATTCTGCGTTCGGACACATTATGAAACTAAAGAATGGTCAAAGCTCCGGACTTCCTATTCCATGCTCCGCCATCGCCGACGTACCTCGACAGCTCATGCACTCGCTCCGTATTTAAATTGAGAGGCCCTAATTCGTGCCGTAAAACATGCAGCGCTTTCGCCATATCTTGTTTCTCAACGAGTTCCAGGTATTTTTGCTCTCGAATTAAGAACTTTACGGTCTGGAACAAGCCATATGAGATCGCTGATTGATGGCGGACGACATGATGCCCCGTCTCACCTCGATATCCCGATTCCTGATCTCCAGCGATGATAACAGCCTCTCGACCGTCTCCCAGTCGCCATAAAGGACTCCGTGGCGGAAATCCGTAACAGTTGGAGTTTCCAGACTGCGACCAGACTCTTTCTGAAGCGTTTTGGCGGACTCACTTTTGATCATCGTTTTGCGTGTTAGCTTGTGGGGCCTGATCTCCGTTTTGATGCGCCGCGGTCCTTACCTCAAGCCCATATCTTGCAGTGACTGAACCATCAACCGCACCAGCTCCTCCTGCCTAGGAGTCTTCAACTGCACCGTATGATTCTCATGTCCATTCTGCGACCCCATATTGTGGCCATTCGAGGCAGACCCTCCAGCCACCGAGTCCGATTTGAGTATCTTCATATCCGTTTCGTCTTCCTGAACAGGTTCCGGGGAAGAGGAGGACTGCCCGCCCAGAGCGGAACCACCTCCTTTGTGTCGCTTAGCCCTCGCGCCGTTGTCCTCGTCGTTCTTCACGTCGTGGGTCCGTGTGCGCTTGTGGCCGGCAGGGGCTTCGGAAGCCAGCTTTAGCGGCGGAACCCCTGTTTGACAGGCCGGGGACGGGCCGAAATTGGAGCGAGGACTCTGCGGTGTTGTTCAAGGAGACGACGCAAAGAGGGAGTGGCTGGGTTCCCCGTTGTGTTGGTTCCCTGTGGCTTCGGGTTTGTTGGACGACTCTTTGCCCAGCCCGTTGGAAAGTCCTGGGCGGTGCTGAGAAATGCGGGTGATAGGCGGACGTAAGGTCGGGAAATCTGGACCAGATGCCTCAAGCGCTCCGCAGTTCAGTATGTTTCAAGGACAGACGGCCTTGTGGTTGTATGCCGACCTCGCCAAAGGAAGCTTTGCGTTTCAGCAGGCGGTGAATCTTGGTGCGATCGGGGCAGTGGGGAAGTGGGTTGAAAGGGTCGCCCAAAGCGTTGCGAATCCTTCCTTGAAAGGGAGCGCCTTTCGCGATGACACACCAGCGGAGACCCTCCCGTGACTCACCCTCACCCGACCGCTCACGATTATCCCTTGAGCAGGGCATCCCCCCATCGGCTGCTGCCCACTACCCACACATGTAAAATCACCGAAGGACTGTACGACTACCTCCCTTGGTTTTACGAAGAGCTTTGTATGTAAAGTTCGGAAGATGAAACCGCTCTGCCGCTGCGACAGGAAATCAGATCGCGTCCAAAATCCGTGCTATGATACGGGAAGCTCCAGTCAGCACAGCGCCGCCACTTGCTTAAGCCGGCGACATCTTGGCTTTTCATACATCAGAGGATTCCCTTTGCGTTCCTTGACACTACAGCACATAGAAAGATGACAGGCTGCCCATTCATACTCCATACATACTGCAGGCCTCGAAACGTCCAGTCTTCTGTCCGTCCAGATCTCCAACTGCTTCCCTTGCCTACTATGAAACCTCCGTAATGGGAAATCACTTCGCGCCCTACCTGCACTAAGCATGAGGATGGGGTACAGTTGGCGGAGGATGGAGCGTGAAGTTCCAGTTCTGCGAATGTCTGCTTGTCTTTCGAAGCTATGAAATGTTTTGTGCATGAACTTCCAGTCTCTTCATACGTTTTGGTGGATCTATGCCTTTACAGCCAGAAGCGGGGCACGCAGCCGGGATTTCTCCCGATGGGTGGTGCCCACATACTGTACTCAGACCCGAGTTCGTCAGCCAACCGCACTGCACAGCAAGCAGTTGGGCGGTCGCTTGAACATTACCTTCTGTCAGCGAGAAAACGCGTCCCTGTTCGACGACGCGTTTTGTTATGCGTTTCCAACCCATTCCCCTACTCCCCCGGGCCAATGCCGTCCAGGCCACTTTCCGCCCTCAAGCCTTGCATAATGGCCCGCCAACCCTGCTATCCGTGATTCTCAATAAAGAGGACGCCTGATGTCGGATTCTCCTTGGCATTCCATAGTAAACCCTCCGACGAAACGGCGGAAACTCTCCAGGTTGACTACCACTGATCCCTCTGGCTCACATTCACTCTTGTATGTTTGAGAGCAGGTATTGGACGGCGGAAGGCGGGACGTCTCAGCAGCGAATCTCAGACACGCTCCCATTGTATCATCCTAGAGAGGATACAAGGGAGGCGGCACCCGCGCTTTGTTTCCACTGGTCAACCTCTACCAAGGTCGGGTATATGTTGGGCTTCTCCCAGATATCCCAGGAGATGGACAACGTTTACAACAAACAGGTGAGGAGCACCAGTTCAGTCAATTCAGTGCCCGGTCAGGCGTGTTAGCGACCTGACCTGGTACGACCTACTGATGGGTCGCCGTGGGGTCCCTTTCCTGGAAAACGGCTGGGGCTCTACGGGAAAGGTTGTAGCCGTGCTGCTCAGAGCGTAGAGAGGTAGCGGCGAGACATTGGCGAAGAGCCGAAAATACCAAGAACACGCCAGGAACAAAAAGCGCCGTGTGTCTGCCTATGTCACAGTGACATGACATTGCACAGCAATCTCTTTCCTTTGCGTATTTCTGCCGCTGTGAAGGGGGTCGTCGTTCTGGGCTAATTTAAAGTGTCAGGCAAACACCGCACATCATCCTTTTGCCTGTAGTACCAATGTTCGCCTCATCTCGGTACGTTATGCAAGTGTGTTGTCAATCTTCCGCCCTCCGCCGCCGCTTGCCCCCGTTCCTCCCGTGAGCATCGAAAGAAGGGAGCGGTCACGTATGATCGTTTGCATTTCGAGTTCAGAAAGCCATTGCTGACGTGCATCGATCCCGCGGCGAATTTGGAGTACCGAAGTTGAACAGCCAGATTATCTTCCCGGTCGGTTATGTGATGGTCGGTGAGCTAGTCCCTGCCCTTTGAAAGGGTACAAAGCATCCCGCACCGAGAATCGGAGAGACACTGAAAAAACGCGTTCATAACACGTCCTTACTTTCTCTTACGTCACACCAAGAGCACATCCAGTCACACGCCTATTTATTATGTATGTATACGCAGGCCCTATGCAGCCCCACTATTGCCCAGTGCCAGGCCTTCCCGTGAGCCCGTGCGGCTTAATAATGGGGTAGTCGCCCGGACCGCGCCCTTCCACCAAGGGCCTGTCTATTATCTGCTCGGCATTCCGCTGTTCAGGAGCAGGCGTGTTTAGTCCCGGATGACCAAACTGATAATATGATACTTGGACAAAACTTGCTTGGATAGCGTTGATGAAGGACCCTGATTGCTGGGGACGAAGGACTATGCATCATACTCCCTGGCGCCACTGGCCTGACGGGCTATGCGCTGTTTGAGTTTCGACAAGCCTGCATGCACCGCTTGCAATAAGTTCTACGTCCTGTTCCGTGAACGTGTCCCCGGTCTCCGTTTCTCTGTTACCGCATTCCCATCTGGGCCCAATTCGGCCATTTTCATCCGGGCCATTTCCAGAAAGCTTTTGTAAAGAAGAGCGGTGCATCATCAGTGATTTGTGGGGGCACCTCTCCATTGCCCAGAGGCCCCCTGCCTAGCCCCTCCTGTTCCACGTAAAGATGAAAAACACGTTCCGCGCCATGTTCTCGCTTACGTCACCCACTTTGAAAGTCTCAAACGGGACCTCGCTTCTTGGTGCCTAGGTAAATGCCACACGTATGAGTAGGTAGGAGGGTGATAGTCTTTATATGCAGGTCACCCACCCAACATGCAACTCATCTTACATTCATGGTGCCAGGTTATCCCTCATGTTGTACGAGAAGGCTTGTTGTCCCTGCGGATTGTTCCCACTGCTGCAAAATACAGAAAGCGCGAGCAAGTCTTCCGGTGGCAGTCGTTGCTCCACCCTGCAAAGGGCCATTGCTGACGTGCGTGGCTCTTCTGAAGCTCGGAAAGTCTGTGCCACGGCCTTTTGCCGGTGTTGGAAGAGAGGTGCCTTTGGCGGTCCGTCCTTCGGTAGTCATTTGTAGAGGGCATCTCGGCGGTTGCCTTGTGAATGTACATATGTCTGTAACCGTTGAAGTTGGAAAAAAAACCGAAAAACGCGTCCATAACGCGTCATGTTTTCGCTTACGTCACCCACATTTGCTATGAGGGATCCAAACAAGGGAGAGATGACTGCCTGTTCTGAGTCTTACGAACTTATGGCAGTACGTACGCACGTACGCATGAGTGTTATCCCGGGCCAGGCCCTGGGCAAACAGAGCTGTATAATGAACTGTGCGGAAAAATCTCGCACACCGCCGAGAACCGGTGTGCATTAGCCACGAGTTGTCGCACCCATGTTCTTTCGCTCGGCACGGTTTGCATGGTCAAGCGCACGAACCGACTCGCATCAACAATGCTTTCCTGATTCGTGATCAGGGGGGAAGCGATATTATTCAAGGGTCCAGCGGGCTAGACGGAAAGGACGCAATTGCTGGACCTGAGGAGGTACTCCTTGGCCTTGAAATTGAGGGGAAAGGAGAAGTGCGTCGTAGCTTTCATTTTTGTTTCTCTACTTGAAACGCTCTTTGGAAGCCCGAGGCCCAGGTGGCGTGTGTTCGGCGCTTACGAGTTCGAGTTTTTCCCGAACGGACCTGCTCGAACTTCGAAAGGAGTGCACTTTGGCCCCGGCCGGGACATACCGAGAACCCTTTATCACACGCCGAAACCGAGCTCCTGCCAGTCCACAAAACGAGGACCTCTCTGCCCAGTCCCGCACTGCTGTTTACAGATGTAAGTCATCTCGAGAACCCCATCTCGCGGTAGATGTAAGTGGAAGTCATGATGATAACTTGGATAGGTAGCCAGATTCGGGCCTCGTTCACTTGCAGCGTCTCTTAACCGCTTACGACAAACTCTTTTCCTGTTCACAGCGCTGAGATGTGCAGTCCCCGGGACGGACGAGGCCTTGCGCCATCGAATTGCGGATCTTGGAATCTCCGTGCGTGCGCCGTGCAGTAGCGGTCACGGGGACCTACCAATCCCGATTGTTTTGTTGGGGGGCAGCCTATCATCGTTGGAAAGTGCAGCCAAAAAAAAGGTAGGGCGGGGGAGGGAAAGGCTTCCACCCCGCAAGAAAGGCGCTGCCGCGATAAGCGGAAGTGAGATAACCCTTATACGCGTCGGGCATTGTGACAATCGGCAATATCATCGAAAGTCGAAAATGTGCGGTAGGCCCTGTCCTGGTACCCGAGACGAGGAGGGTCAACGCGCACTTACATCCAAGGGCAATCCAAGTCCCTCATACTTGCCACGATGCTTGCATCTTGGCTGACCCCGAGGCAAGTATTTATCTTGCTGACTGGCAAGTAGGAGGGGTTGGAAGCCAGGAAGCGGTCTTCTGTAGCGGAAGAGGAAGCGGCCCGCGGCGGCTTGCCGCAGAGACGCCAAGGGACAACGCCAAGAGTCAGCCATAGCTTGTCCCAAAGGGCGTAGGGTGTTTGTGGAATAAGCAAACGCAGAAACGGGTTGCGCTTTGGAAAGTTCTCCATGCTCGGGTCCACCGCCACCCCTATACCGGCTGTGTGTGAAGGGCAGATCGAGGCGCCGAGTTTCCTTCCGAGCTCAAAGCGGCCGCGCGCTGAACAAGCCTCGAGTTTCAGAGAAAAGTCAGATCACGTGACCTTCAGCCACCCGTTTTTGCTGGCTGGCCAATGGGAGGCTTGGAAGAAATGATAATTTTGTGCCGTTGGTGGACACTGGATGGGATGGAAGATGCTCATGATTGTCGGTTGGCCATCGCATTTAATTTCCTTCCCAATTAAATAAAGTTGCCCGAACGGGATGGTGGGCTTATTTCGGTCGACATAGTGAGAGGCTTGAGATGACTTGATACGTACGTACGTAGTATGAAGCTGAGATCTGAAGATATGATGCAAATAAGGATGATCATGATGGTTAAGTGATTTAAATCGCAAGCGGACATCCCAAACGGCAAAACCGGCAAGAAAGCAGCAAGAAGATGAAGCAAATTTTCGCCCTCTCTCCCTCCTTTCTCTGCCTCGCTCTGTCTCCTCCTTGCACAGGCCGCAACGCCGGTCGTCACTGCCCAATTATCCATGAGTTGATGATAACTTGCTTGATACTATGGCGGTAATCATAAGCCACTTATCAGGGAGTATCAGTTCCATCAGAGTATTATCACGATCACTTCCAAGCGACAGAGAGGGAACAAAAGAGCCCTCTGCTTCTCGTCCGCCGCTTTTGGCTCTCCACCCAATCCAGCCACCACCCGACCTACCTACCTTCTCGATACCAATCCTCTAGACACCGACGACGAACCAAGGCCCTCTAGGTAAGCAGAGTGAAAGACAACAGGCGGCGACGGACGAAAGCTGTGGTGAAGCGTTGCTTCGTGGGAATCGATAAGCGAAACGCACAACGGCGGAAATCCCATGGGAAAAACCATCCCTCGACGACGCTTCTTACCCGCCTGCCGCAATGAACAGCTGAAGGGCGTTCGGGATGCGCATCTCGAAGTTTCTCTTGAAATTCCCAGAGCAGAAAACAAAGTTGCTGACGGTTCCCTTCTTTCGTTCCCCCACAGTCGTAACTTTCTTGCCCTCAAGTGCCTTCTTCCACCCGTCGCTTGGACTTCACCACATAACACCGACTTCAATATGAGCCACCAATCCCGCCGTAGCATGTGCAGCTTCCTCTTCTGGATGAAGACAACGCTTGCCCTTCTTATCGCACTCGGTGCGATGGCGGCAATGTCCCTGATGGTCTACAAGAAGCACAATGACGCTGTGAACGCCGGGCCAGCCAAGAAGATCAACGTCCCTCAAGTGGCAACAACGGACCCCACGCTTGCCGGCCCTACTCAGGTCCCTGTCGCCGTGCCCGCGCCCTTACCCGTTGCTCCACCCCCCGCAATAACACCGGCTCCCGCGGCCCCCGTCGTTGCTCCCCCTGCTCAGGTGACACCTCCGGTCGCGGGCCCAGCTGTTCCAGCGGAAACTCCTCTTCCCACACCACCAGTTGACACCCCTGCCGGTCCCGCCGACCCCCCCGTTAACCCGGACATCCCTCCACTCAACCCCGTCGACCCCCCAGCAGCTCCCGCTCCCGCTGCTCCCGCCGCCGGAGGGGTCGTTGGAGCCGCTATCGTCCCAAGCCCCACAGCAGGGTTTGCCGCAGGATTCGCCCGCCGATCACAACAGGCACCTCAAGCCGGCTCCATCCGAGTAGGCCTCGGCTCGATCCACTTCGCCAACGCTCTCGGACCCAACATCCAGGTCGTCAAGGTATAAAAACAGCGAGCACCACCACCACCACCCACTGTCGCAACCTTTCGACAGCCATTATCGCTCGGTTCGCACTACCACAACCCTTTTATACATTATATACATAGACTTCGGCGGGTAACATCACAGGCATATACATCCTACAAAAAAGACGGCGTAGTATTCGTATACATATCCCCAACGGTCCCTTTTGCACAAAGACATCGTACCTTCCCGCCATTAATGCCCTCCCTCTCCCACCCGTTTCGCTCGACTTCCGGCGTTTTTTCATTTATAGACGTTAGTGATGTAGATACTGAACTTTTCTTTCCTTTTCGTTTCCTTCAACGTCTGTGCTGTTTGTTATCGTAGTGTTTGGAATGAAAGTGATATCCCTACTCTGTTTACCTTCGGCTCGATGACAACGCAATGGAGAGTCCACATGCAAGTGTCAGCTCATGTTTACTGATGTTTCTGGAGGGGAGTCCTTAGGCTTTGGGAAAAAGCCCCGCCCTACCCCTTGAGGGACGCACTACGTACCGGTTGGGCAACCAGCCGAACATCATCCCATTGCAAGCCACCTCGCCTTAGCCGACCACGCCTTGAACAGAATCCGGATTTCATCTGACGCTCCTCGGATCCTCCACAGGATGCATAAATCGAATATATACGCCAGTCAGACAATCTCCAGCCCCCCATGGGCAGAAGCCATGATATCGAAAAGGTGACGTTATGACGTTATTCGTGAATATTCCTGATCGATTCCGCTTCGGACTGGCGTGAGGAAGGGGTGGTCACGCTCTTTCATTGGGCAGGTGGACAACCCCTGCGCTCACGGACTTGGGGCATGGGAAGCGAAGACGAGGGTTCTGTCCGTCTTGACATAGACGCCGGCAGTGGAGGCTATTAGTGACTTACCGGGCCCTGTCGGCATTTGTCGGAGTTGGCAAATAGGTGGACATCCATGAGACGCTCAACGCGTCCCTTATATCAGCCGACTGACGCAGAAGGCCCACTTGGATCCCCATTGCGGGCTCGCGACGTCTCTTACCTTCTGGCAAGCGGATTCGGCACGATGCGCGCGTGCATGAGTTACCTGTGGGAAGAAAACGAAGCGGGGAGTGAGCGAGGGTCGAGGATGTTGGGAACGGGCAATTACAGAGAGGGTTCTTATTCGCGCTCGGTGGGATTGAAAACGAACTTTGCTTACGCGTTGAGCGAAAACAGACCCCTCTGGCTCCGCTTCCTCGATGCAATTTGCTGGCTTGCTTTAGTACCCTTGACGCTGCGTAGGGGCTCATACCCCAGCTGCGACGCTCAAAAGTCATGCGCGGGCACGGAGGAAACGTTTCGAGACCGCGGAGGGCGCTTACCCAGTTGCACGCGTTTTCCGAGGGTCAGTATTCCGACAGGTGAGCGACGAATGTTTCATCAGGGTGTGGCATAATGGGGTCCTCACCAACTCTTTCACAGTCTACAGCGTCCCCATTTAGGACTCGGCGTGTTCTCAATGCAGCAGCGGCACCGATCTTTGCGCGCATAAGCTTCGCTTCTTATCGTGCGGGTATCCTTGGGGTCTTGAGGCGTTGCGTGTACTAGCCCGCTTTTATTAACCTGATCTTTTTGTTGAGAAATCTCCGCTTCGGTTAGGTCGAGACCGTCTTTTTGACGTGCTAAGTAACGTTTCAGCTCGTTGTTCACGCATTGTGTACGCTTACACCGTTTCTCGATTAGAGGCTTCGCCTTGTCGGAACCACAAGATTTCTCAAGCATGTTCGTCCGAGATGGAGAGGTTGGGATGCTAGTTGGGAGTTTAGACCACTGAGAGGTTGCAACTCCAACGCGTTTTCCTCGGCTGCAATGCGTTATCACTGGAGACGTCCCCTCATCCCGCTTGAACACGTCAACAACCGCAAGAACGCAAGCATCGATGATTCAGACAAGTGTGAAGCGTTGAGGCCAATGATGTTGCTGGAATGAAAGACGCAGTGTTTGGCCCGGTCTGAGCCCTTTTTCTGTTTTGAGACAGCACGGGTCTTGCCTTGGTATCAAGAAAGAAAGACTACCAACAGCAAGGTCTGGAAGTCGATTCTGGATGGTAATGCAACAGGTACATATATATATAGGGGGCTGGGACGTTATGTGCAGTTGGCAGTTGAAGCAAACGCGTTTTCCGCCCGCCTGCCGACGCGTTTTCTTCATTTACTGTATGTACATACCAAAGGAGACGCATTTCTGATTACGTCGATTTTTTTCAAACTCTTCAAGTGGTTGCGCCCTCATCCGATCTCGACCGCCCTCTCACCCCTACTATTCCTCAACCAGGTACACTGGGCAGAGACGAGACGCAGGAAACCTGGTCTTACCTCTATAGCTCTATATGTAAGCGCCACGCAAAAGTGACGCACGCCCTGCTCGGGCCTGACACGATCTCAGGGTGTTTGACGCAATATATCAAGCGCTCTTGGGACATGTCCCTATATATGTACATAGTAGGTACATACACTAGTGAAACTTTCGATCATGGCCCGTGTCGGGCATAGGTGGTTCATAACTTCACGGGCCCCTTTTTCGTCCTTGGTCTTGTAGGCGCAATGTTGGGTTCAATGGCGATGGGAGCATTTTGATGCTAGAAATGCTCACCGCTGACATGTACGGGATAGATATGTTCCCCGGGCGCTCCGGGACAAGGGGCGGGAGGCCAAGGCTCGTTGGCAATCCGGTCGCAGTCTCCTTGCATGTGCAGTCGAATCGGCTCAGGAGGGCGGGCAGTAGGGGCCGCCTGCATAGTATCATGAGCCTGGAGGAGACCCCTGTTTAAAAGATGCACGTGTCTGTCTGCTGCGCGCGTCGGTGCAGAGAGCGCGACGTCACCCAGTCCTTTCCAGAGTCCTTTCGCAGCTCCCCCCTGTTCCGCCCGCTTCGCAGTCCGCGCAGAACAACATCCTCCCAGGCGCTTCTCTCAGTTGCCCTCGGCTCGTCTTCAATAATAATATCACGGCGGAAGCAGCAACAACCCCTTCACACACCTCACAAGTTATCCTCTTCCAAAACCCTGAACCTCATCCCCCAAGATGGCTCAAAAGACCACAAAACCCACCGCACCGGCCGACCCCGCCCACGTCCCACCCACCGTTACAGACCCCCTCACAGCACCAACACCCTCAGAAACTTCCCCGCTCCTTCGCTGGGATGAACCCGATATTGAGGTCGCTTCCGCTAGTGGAGAGAGGGGTCTAACGGGAGAAGGAGAGAGGGGTGTGAGTGGGAGTGTGAAGAAAGCTTATTCGAGGATTCCAAGACTTGTTGTGGCTGCGACACTCGTCTTCGGGACCCTGTTTTTGTTATTTGCTATTCTATGTGAGTTGGATGGCAAGTCGGAGGGGAAGCGAGAGATTTTGGTGGAAGCAAGGGATAGCTAGCGTTTGTGGGTTCAGCGAGCATGCGGAGGAGATTTGGCGATGGAGCGAGCGCTGCATTCTGGCGAGCGACAGTGAGAGATTGTGCGCGAGCTAGCACGCTCCGCCCGCCGCAGCCCAACCTCCTTGTCGCAAGTGGGTCGACCAGGATGTTGTTTCATGCATCGCTCAACCATCATGCACACATACACATACACACATACATCGCCCACTCAAATCGTCGCGGTTATACTTATCATCCACATACCGTACTCATCCATTCTCCCATATTCATTTTTTAGCCCTTCCAATCCACCCCCGCCGGGCCCCCCTCGCCGACTCCACAACCTCCATCCCCGTCCTCCCGGCAACCGGCGCGCGCATCATGGCCTACAACTTCTACCTCCGCCCACCCCCCGTTCAACTGCACGGGGACTACAAAAATGACCGTCTCGACATTTTCATCAACACCCACCTCGACAACTACGATATCTTCGCCCTGACCGAGACCTTCGGCACGCTGACGAGTCGGCGGGAGCGGTTACTGGACGCCGCGGCGGCGAGGGGAATAAAGTACTGGGCGCATGGACCCGAGCGGAATTGGTGGAAGGGGAAGTTTGTGGATTCGGGATTGTTGGTGATGTCGAGGTTTCCGATTATGGTGATTGATAGTGTGGAGTATGGGATTGGGTTGGGACCCGATGCGGTGGCGGCCAAGGGGATCGTGTATGCGCAGATTAATGTTGCGGATAAGGAGCATAACGTGCACAAGGTCCATCTCTTTGTCTCGCATTTGCAGGCGACGTACATCCCAGGTAAAACTGCCCCCTCCTCGCCCACTGTGTACAAAAACCATCCCGTCTCATCACCTCCCCTCTCTCCAAACAGACGAAGACGGCAACGACCTAACAACCGACACAACCGTCCTCCGCCACGCCCAGTTCCAATTTTTCCGCACCTACCTCTCCACCACCCTCTCTACCAATCACTACAACTCTTCCCTAGACACGGTCCTCCTCGCCGGGGACTTTAACACCCCCGGCGCGCCCTTCGGCTGGCTCCCGCACGAGGATTCCGCCGAATACACCCGTATGCTTTTGACATTATCCACCGGGGGTGCGAAGGTGACGGATGTGTACAGGCAACGGTACGGGGAGCAGAAGCCGACGTGGAAGCCGTGGAAGGTTGTGCTGGGCGAGGAGGAGGAGAGGAAGGAGGAGGACCCGCAGAGTTGGGGAAAGCGGCTGGATTATCTGTTGCAGTGGGAGGGCGGGGTCAAGCAGGGGGGGAGGACTCGCTTGAGACTGGGTGTGGATCAGACGGCGTTGCAGCCTTTTAAGGTTGAGGGGACACCGTTTGCCCAGCTTTCTGGTATGTGTCTGGGTTATTCCCGGACTTTAGGCTCCTGACAACCCCCATGTTGACATGTCTTGTCCATTTCGTTTTCCTCCTCCGCAGACCACTCGGCGGTAACGTCCGTCCTCAACTTCACCGACTGAAAAAACCTCGCCTCATACACACACTGCACGCACACACATCCTCCCTCTCCCTTCCGCACCACGCGTCCCCGAAAACGAGCGCACGTTCCACTCATCCTCGTCACCCCCCGGTGTCCCTCATGTGACCCAGCCAGTGTAATATAATCTCTGATCGGACATTTTCTTCCCGTATAACTGTGTGTTGGGTTTTGTGCAAGTAACTGACGATTCTACTATTCGCAACATTGAACGGTCCTGGGCGGCGTTTGACATTGGGGGTGCCGCGCCGGGATATGTACAAACCCCCACCTTTGAGGCCGTGATGGCAAAACAACGCATGTTGGTCACAACACTGACCCCATATGAAAACGACAGCACAAGCAAGGTCGTTTATCTCCTACCCTGAAACCTTTTTGGAGGTACCGGCTCAAGCCTGCGGATGTCCGCTGATATAAGCGCGGGTTACGCTCTGTCGAGAGGTTGGGGAACGGGCTGGGCTGCTTGTGCCTCGGATGGTGCGTTTAACCTCCTCAATTGCGAATGACGCGTGTTTTTTTAGCGTAACAGTAACGTCCATGTCCACGTTGCGTCGGGCCCCGAAAGAATCGAAACTCCGCGGCCAAATCGTAACCCGACCGCACAAACGAAAGTGAAGACCGCCACTGTTTACCCCCTCTTCCAGTCCGGCTAACGCAGGATGCGAGGAAGCGGGCCAGCTTTTTCGGATTGCCCCTGCGTGACACTTTCGGCGGGGAGGAAACGGGGAGAGGGGGTGAGGAAGGGGCGACAAGGCGGATAGAGAAACGCGTGAACAAGGCGTTTGGGTACTTGAGCCCCCAAAACGCGTCCAACGATGGAGAGTTTGACAGGGGACCTGAACGGGAAGCGAGGCAAAGCATACCCCCGAGTCCAATGTTCGTTCGTTGGCAGCCTTTTGTCGGCGTTGGCGAGCGGATGTATATACGGTTTGGGCGCACAGAGGGAGTGCGGCCCTGTATACTGTATATCACCGGCCTGGTTGCACGATGATTGAGGGGATGGCCACAAGGCGATGGCTGAACACATCTTTCCGTGGGGGAAGAACAGCGGAGTTTGAATGAGGAATTGGTCAGCACAAACGCGTACCACAACCCCCATTCGGGCAACGCGCGGGGGGGTCGTCACGTTCAACCACAAACGCACAACGCGAGATTTTCAAAGAAGCTACTCTTCGTGCATGGTATCTTCGCACTCGTCGGCGGGGCAGGAGATACCATCGGCGAGCGGGAATGGTTGCGTGGTTGCCAGCACCCACCCAGGCCTGCGACATCCCCTTTGGCCGTACCCGCAAGATGTGAAGCTGAGACAACAAGATCGTCGGGAGCATTGTGCAGCATTTCTTTGCTCGTACCCTCACTTGGAAAGACGAGCCTCGGGATTTCCTGGGGTCGATTGTTCAATCACGTGCTGATATGCTGGGGTTGGGAATCGCGAACGAGAGGCACTCGTTTCCCCGCCGCTGTGTGCTGCCTCGGGTATCTGCATAGCGTAAGCAGAAGCATAATCTTGGGTTCGATAAGTTTCGGCTTTCAAATACAGGTGCGTGGTAAAAAAAGCAGGGAAGGAAAGCAACTGAGTCAGTTCAACCGGCCGCTGCAGTTTTACTTCTCCCATTGTGAACTGACGAACGAAACCTAAACGAGAGCACGAACGTGACCTCGGCCTCTCGGTCCCGGGGCGGGCGAGGTGTTACCACCACTTGAAGGGGCGGGTGAGAAGGGTACTAGAGCTTGGATGTGGAGCATGATGATGTTTTGCGATGTTACCCGGAAGAGAGGGAGAAGGGACCATTGGAATGTACTGTACAGTATATCGTAGGTGTTTGCGGTTGCTGTGTGCTGTGTGAACGCGACGCACGCGATGGGAAGATTGAGTAAGCGGAACGCGTTATTATTGCCGCCGACACCGTTACGAAGCTGGGAGATAACTCCACCGTATTCGTGTTAAGAAGCAGTTTCCCGACTGTGTTGCACAAACCACCCGCAATACAGCGGTCCCCTTGTTGCGGCAACTTCCCCGGGGCTTCAACCAGACCGAACGTCATAAAGCGCATCCCTATCAACCAGCAGCAGCATCTTGCAGCACCACCTCCATAGGGCGCACAGAGGACGGATCCTAAGCAGCTGAATCTCACACATACGCCCCCGCTTCTCAGAAAGTCACAATCCAAAAAGATGTCATCGGCAAGTCTTCCCCCTACAGGTCGCGCAATCGTCAAAAACGTCCTGTCAGGAGACACTGTGGTGCTTCGTGCGAGGCCTCAAGGTGGACCGCCGCCGGAGAAAGTCCTCTCGCTTGCTAACCTCCAGGCGCCGCGTCTTGGCACCGCAAGAGATCCGGAGAAGGAGGAGGTTCGTGTGGGAATTCGCTGCCTTTTACACTTTTCTAGATCACTCTCATCGTAAGTCCTCTCCGTCCCGATAGCCATATGCGTACGAGTCCCGCGAGTTTCTCCGTCAACTCTTGGTCGGCAAAGAAGTCGCCTACAAGGTCGAATACACCACATCCACAAACCAGCGCGATTTCGGTGTGATCGTCTTGCAACACCCAGTAGACGGCGAGTCCAATGTCAACCGCCTTGCGATCAAGGAGGGGTGGGCGCGCGCTAGGGCCGCGGACGGGAAGAGGACAGCCACTGACGAGCAGGAGCAGCTTGCGATCCTGGAGGCGGAGGCTTCAGCAAACCAGAAGGGCATCTTCCGGGACACCGGCGCCGCTGCGAGGACTGTCAGCTATGATGTGAAGGACGACGCGAGGGCGTTCTTGGAGAAACATAAGGGGAAGCCAATACCCGCGGTGCTGGAGCAAGTGCGCGATGGATCCACTTTCAGGGTCTTGCTGCTGTTGCCTGACGGAACGCATCAGTACATCACCCTCATGCTGTCGGGATTGAAGGCGCCAACGTATCGTAAGGGCGTGCCCAACGTTCAGGACCTCGTAGAGGAGTACGGCGAGGAAGCCAAGTATTTTGTCGAGTCGCGATTGTTGCAGCGGGACATCAAGGTGGTCCTGGAAGGCTTGTCGTCAAATGACAACTTTGTCGGATCCGTTCAATTCCCTGCGGGCAATATCGCGGAAGCTCTTCTCGCTGAAGGTCTCGCCAAAGTGGTCGACTGGAACATCACGCTGGTGACGGGAGGCCCACAGCGATACCGCGCCGCTGAGCAAAAGGCCAAGGACAAGAAGCTTCGTCTGTGGAAAACCTGGGCGGGCAAGCCACGCGTTGCTGGACCAGAGCCTGAGTTTGATGCCGTCGTTACCCGTGTCATTTCCGCCGATACGCTGATCGTTGAAAGTGCGGCAACTGGCAAGGAGCGCCGCATTCAGCTGGCAAGTATCCGTGCACCCAAAGGTCCCGAGAAGAAGGAACAACCTGCTGCACGTGACGCATCCATCAAGGAGTACGGATACGATTTCGAAGCCAAGGAATTCCTGCGCTCTCGTTGTATCGGCAAGCCTGTCCACGTCGTCATTGACTACGTCAAGCCCGCCGAAGGACAGTATGAGGAGCGCGAGTGCGCCACAGTCACGCAGGGCTCCAAGAACCTCGCAGAATTGCTCGTCTCGCGAGGTCTCGCCGACATCATCCGCCACCGCAAAGACGACGACAACCGATCCTCGCAGTACGACTCCCTCCTGATCGCCCTCGACCGCGCCCAGAAGGCCCAAAAAGGCATCCACTCCCCCAAAGACGCGCCCCTGCACCGCATCAGCGACGCCTCCGCCACCGTCAATAAAGCCAAGCAATTCTTCCCCTTCCTCCAACGCAGCGGCACCGTCGCCGGCGTCGTCGACTACGTCTCGAGCGGCTCCCGCTTCCGCATCTACGTCCCCACCCAAAACTGCACCCTCACCCTCGTCCTCGGCGGCATCCGAGCGCCCAAAGTCGGCCGTCCCGGCGAGAAATCCGAACCCTTTGGCCAAGAAGCCCTCGACTTTGTCTCCAAGCGCGTCATGCAACGCGACGTCGAGTTCTCCGTTGAAGGACAAGATAAAGTCGGCGGGTTCATCGGCGCCCTCTACATCACCATCAACGACGAGCGCAAGAACGTCGCGGCTATGCTGCTTGAAGAAGGTCTTGCGAGCGTGCACGACTACTCGGCTAGCCAGAGCCCCAACTCGCACGTCCTGTACTCGGCGGAGAAGGGCGCGAGGGAGGCCAAGAAGGGGGTTTGGAAGAATTATACGGAGACTGAGGAGCCGGTGCAGGAGCAGAAGTTTGATGAGAGCAAGCCGCTTGAAACGAAGGATGTGATTGTGTCGAATATTGAGGGCGGGGGAAGGTTGTTTTTGCAGGTTAAGGGGGCTGGTGAGTACGGTTTGAAAGGGTTGGGCGGTGTTACGGGGTTGAGTTGCTGATGCTTGTGTTTTTTCTTTTGGCAGATCTCAACCGCTTGGAGGACCTGATGTCCAGGTTCGCGCAGCACCATCAATCGGCATCCACCGGGGCCCATCAACCACGTAATGGCGAATATTGCAGTGCACAATTCAGTGCCGACGACCAATGGTATGACAAAGAAGCAGTATGAGACATCATAATTCGTAGCGAATTTACTCACACCCTCCCTCGGATCCCTTCCAGGTACCGTGCCCGCGTCAAGAAAACCAACCCCGACAAAACCTACCAACTCATCTATATCGACTACGGCAACTCCGAAACCGTGCCCTCCACCCGCATCCGCCCCCTCGACCCCTCCTTCTCCACCACGCACCTGGCCCCACAAGCCATCGAAGCCCGCCTCGCCTACCTCCGCGTCCCGGAGCTCGACCAGGACTACGGCGAAGAAGCGTACGAGTACCTCCGCGATGCCACGGAGAACCGGGATCTGGTCGCCAAAATCGTCGGCAAGGTCCCCGGTGTCTCCTCGCCCCAAGCCCTCAACGTTATCCTGTACGACAAGAAGTCCCTCACCTCCGCCGGGGGTGAAAGCATCAACGAACGTGTAGTCCGCGACGGCTTCGGGACGGTGGAGCGCGCGATCGTGAAGCGGTTGAATGCGGAGGCGAAGACGGTGGATAAAGTTGCTGCGTGGAGTAAGGCGCAGAAGACGGCGGGGAACAAGACGGTTGTGGAACGTATGGTGGACGCCCAGGAGGAGGCGAAGGGGGCGAGGACGAATATGTGGAGGTATGGGGATTTTACGGAGGATGATGAGTAAGAGTTGTGGGTCTACTTTACGGCGTGCGGTGCAACGGCGGTACCTGTGTTATAGGGTGGACGCTCGAAGGACTCTGTATGCTTGTATCGTAGCCTAGGCGCTTTCATTTACACGACATCTGCTCCACCACCCTTGGGTGTCAATCATCTCATTGGTGCATTTGACTTCCATACTTTGCAAAGAGCGGTTTGGGGCTGTTTGGGGGTGTTTTGAGGATCAGCAAGCCCTTCCGCGTTCCGCTTCCGTGCAGGATCCATGGGTTGTCACTCCGGTTGGCTGCAAGCGTTGAACATGCGTTATCTCGGGTGATTTGTATTCTACAACATCGCATCCAAAAGTCTCTATGCATACACATCCCAAAAAAGGCCACGGCGTCCAAAAGTGCAACCGCTTCTCCACACACAAGTCCCAAAAATGTCGATGGATCCATGCTTCCCTCGGATCGTTACAAGACCCCTCTCATCACTCGCCCAGTAACCGTAGATGTCTCCGTACCAAATAATCCTAAACCGCCACAATCCCACCAGCAACACCCTCCTTATTCTCCCCTTCCCGTCCCTGTCCCTCCTCCTCACTGCCCTGCTGCCCCCCCTCCCTCACAGCCCCCGCCCCCGCCTTCGCCAACGCCTCAATAGCCCCAACAATCCTCTTCACCCGCCCCTGCAACATCTCATCAAACGCCGCGTCTCCGACCCCAGGCGTGACCGGCAACTGAGTGAAATCGGAGTCGGATGGCGGCAGGGAGAGGAAGGATTCGATGTGGGTGAGGGAGATGTCGAGTTTTTTGAGGCGGGTTTGGAGGGTTGCGGGTGGGGTCTGTATGGGTTGGTGGGTATCTTCGTGTTGGGAGTGAGTGGGTTGAGAGGGGGAGTCGGCGACGGCGGCGGGTACGGTGGTGGTTGTAGCGTCGTCGTCGTCGCGGACGCTGAGTCTGGCCAATTCGGCAAGGGGGAGCGTTGGGGTTGCGGAGTCGGCGCGCGCGATGTCCGCGTCCCCGGTGGAGATGCTTCGGTCTGCTTGGGGTTGTTGGGGTTCGGCTTGGGCGTGTTCAACCCCGGGGTTGGGCGTCTGTGGCGCGAGGGGCGGGCAGGTGGATCCGACCGCTTGAGGCCACTGATTGACAAGCGAGGGAAACCCGGTGAGTATCCAGTCTTCGCCGTCGAGGTATCAAGCAACCCCCACACATCGCAAGAACCCCTCGTCAAACTTACAGTAGACTGTTCATGCAACCCCACTAACGGCGTCAACGGCGACAAGTCCTTCATCACGCTTGTCGGCTTCCTCCCCCACCCCTCCTCCGCACCCTCCTTCTTAACAGCCGCCCACGGATCCACAAACCCCTCCTTACTCGGATTCGGCGCGGCGCCCTCCCCACCCCGCAAATGAAACGCGGGCTCAGCAGCCTGCGCGGTCTGCTTGAACCACGGCGCGACAGGCTGTGTCGATGGAAGACGATCGCTTGGTTTTGCGCGGAGGCGTGGGGCGCGGCGTTTTTGGCTGTTTTGGCTGGTGGTGCTTAGGACGGAGTCTGGGCGCGGGGGTGGAGGTGTGTAGCGAATTTCGGTGGTTTGGTGGAGGAGGGAGGACGCCCACATGGGCGGGACGGTGGTTTGGGTCGTGGCGTATTGGAAGGTGACGCCGCCGTAGCCTCTGCTGAGGGTTTCGCGGAGCTGGGGGGGAGAAGTCAGCGTAATGATCATATAGCTGTGTCACTCCCCCCGACCGTAAGCTTCCTCAGAGGACCTTCGCTCGGTTAGGCCTAGCACATACCTCATAACTATGCCTAACAATCTCAGCGCTCTTGACATCCGCAAACTTGGCATACCAAACCACCGCGCCATTCACATTCTCGCAGATCACGTCCTCAAAGTTCGCGTGCACGGCCAGATACCGCGCCATCTCGTCCGCGGACTGGATCGAGCAGTTGCGGATCATGATGATGTTTGAGAGGGTCTGTGGGTGGGGATGGAGGTCGAGTTAGTCTGAAATATAGTCCAAGCCGCACGGCATGGAGGGATGGCGAACGTACCTCCTGCGGCGCATGGTGAGCCTCCACACTCTCCGCTTTCCCATGCGCATTGCGACCCATATCCCATCCGAACTCAACCTCCTGTACACCCTCACCGACTCCTGGTCTCGCAAACACCTCCGTCAACGTCCCACGTTTCTCAACCTCGACGACAACCGACGGCACCGCGCCATCTCCCAAAGTCCTCGCAACAGGCCAAGCAGGCACAACCGCCGGGGTGGCAGCACGCTCCCCGACCTCGCCGGGTACATGTACAGGCCAATCAGCCACAACAGCCGGAGCGGGCGGACGGTCTTTGAACCGCGCCGCGCTGTTGGGGGTCGAGATGTAGTTTGCTGGGCGATCGGGCCAGTTGCCTGCGAACCCGGCGGCGCTGGTCGCCGGTGCGGAGTTACTTACGGTGGGCGTGAATGAAGACAGCACAGGCGCACCCCACCGCGCGCCCCCTTCCGCCGACGGCGGGCCCCACGCGTCTTCCGTCGCAGCGGCAGCTTCATTACGCTTCCAGGGGTCAACCACACCGCCAGCCAGATCGCGCGCCCACAGGTTTTCCACACCACCACCGCTTAAAGTAGGGTGAGAGCTCACGGCGGGTGTATTGGCCCACACTCGCCACGCGTGCTCGGCCGTGTCGATGATTTCGGCTTTTTTCCACGCGTGTGGGGCGGCGTCGGTGGGTGTTGGCGTTGTTGGTGTTGCGACCGGGGGTGTGCGGCGTTTCCACCATGGTTCTGTGGTTGCTTTCGGGGGTGTAGAGTCGAACGCGTGTTGTTTCCATGCGGGCGTCACGGTTGTTGGTGGAGTGGTGGTGGTGTCGGGTGCAGGCTGCTGTTTCCACGCATGCACGACAACATCAGCGGGTTCAGCGTTATGCACCATCACAGGCCCCTCCTCAGCGTGCCCACCACCCTCTCTCAGCACCTTCGCAGCCGCCGCCGCCGCGCCCACAAACGACAACCCCTGCCCCGCCAGCCTATCCTCCCCCCTCTTCTCATAAGCCGCCACCAAATCGGTTGTACTGTTAATATCCACACAAGCCCGTTGACACGTCCGCCCATCGCTAAAGTACGCGCGACTCGTGTCCGAATCATAATCCACGCTCTCGAACCCGTGGAAACTCTCCAAAAGCTTGATACACTCCGCCTCGGTCCAGCCGGCGTTTGCGATCTCCAGCACGGTCGATGGGGGCGGTTTGGGGTTTTTGGCTTCCTGCACCGCGGCGAGTTGCTCGGGGAGGGGCGGGATGTCTGTTTTCGCTGCCGATGCCTTCCAGGCCGGTTGGCTGCGTTTGATCAAAGGTAGGGCTTGAGCCGCGAGTTCCGGGGTCTGGAAGGCGATGTGGAAATTGATCCCCTGGAACCGCACGCGGGAGAAACCGGGGAGTTTGGCGACGATGGCCCGGGTGTCGGCCTTGTCGACGGGGACGGCAGTGCTCACCACCAACGTGCGAGAAGTCTGCGCGGGCGCGAACGCCGGGCGAGCGAGAGGCTCCATCGGTCGTGGGGCACTGTACCGTCTCTCGTGCGCGGCCTCGTCCCCCGCGTCGTCCACCATGTATCTGTTCCCCGGCTGCGCGGACCGGGTCGACCACTCCACGCGGATGTTGGTCGTCTCCTGCAGGTCCCGCACAACCTTCTCCGCAACCTCGTGGTTCACGTAGTCGACGATGATCGCGTCGCGTAGGTGGCGACAGGTCATGTACCCGGGATACGCCTCCAGTATGCACTGCAGGCCGTCCAGCGTCAGCGCCCACGGACACCGCACAAACAGGGCGCCCTGGTAGTGTTCTGCCGTAAGCGGGCGCATGGGGTGCGGGGCATGCGGGGTGCGGGTCTGCGGACGCTTGATCAGCGTGGGCGTGATGTGTTTCTCGCCCTCGAGGCGGCCGACCGCTTTGGCGGCGTGGTCGCGCGTGGTGAACCAGGCGTAGAAGCCTTCTTCTTGGAAGGCCATGCGGGTGAAGCCGTCGAGGGTGCCGACGGAGTGGCGGAGGGAGAATTTGACGTGGGGGAGGTCTTTTGCGGAGATGAAAATGGCGGCGTCGGAGAGGTAGCGGGGATCGTAGTGTGATGGGGGAGTTGGGGTGGGGTGCGAGGCCATGAGCACTGTTGTGGTGTCGAAGGGGGAGATGGAAATGGCCCCATGGTGGTCTGTTGGGTGTTGATGTTGGTGGGGGAAGGGCGTTGCGGCGGCGGACGAAGCGGTTGAGATGGTGGAGTCGGCGCGCGTGGTGCGTGGGCGTGTGGGCAGGCCTGCGGCGGTAACCAGTCCCCCACCGGGGTGGGTTGACGCCGGACGTGCAGGGGTGGTTCCGGTCGGGGAAAGTACCCCAAGGTTATGATCCTTCGCCACACCAAACCCGGGCACGAATTCCAACGCAAGGTCGGTGGTGGCCTCTAGATCCGTCACGGCGCGCACACTCTCATCCAGACTTGCGAACCGGACGTACACATGAGCGGCGTCGGGTTTGACCTCCTGCACGCCGGCGTAGACGTGCACCATCTCCGACACGCGGTGGACGGGCGCGTACGGTGTCAAATGGACACACAATGTCGTGGCGGGCTGCGACACCGCCATGGCCGTCGTGACCTGCTGCACGGTCTGCACAGCGTCGGGTGTCGCCGGATTGACATCCATGCGGGTGTTCTTCAAAAGCATCTCGGCGGCGCGCTTGGCGTAAGGCTCGGTGGCAAACCCGAGCAAGACGCCGTTGGGCTGGAAGGAGAGACAGCGGAACCCTTCCAGACGTCCGAAGTGAGCCCGCAGCTTGGCGAAATCGACGTCGGTTGGGATCTCCGCGACGTGGATCCATGTCAGCATCGCCGAATTGTTGCGGGGCGTCGCCGGCGCGGGCGTGGCTGCCGTCCCCAGCCGGGCGACCTTCCCCTCAAGGATATTCCTGACACGCTCATGGTTCCTTGCATACGTGGCCGGTATCCCTATACACTTGTTCAAGTCCTCGATAGCAGTCTCTGCACAAAACACGTCTCTAAACAGCGCATAGTAGTAGAACCTAGCCGACGACGCGCGGCCCTGGTGCGGCGCTCGCCCGACCCCGCGATCGCGGTCGTAGTTGAGTTCCTCCTTGCTGATAATGTCGAACGACTCGCAGCCGCGGTAGGCCATGAGGAGTTTCTTGACCTCGTCGGGCGAGAGCGGCGTCAATGCTGGTTCGATGTAGACAACTGGGTTGGGCTCGACGGCGTGGAGGGCCCGCGAGCTGAGGAGGGAGGGGTCTGGGATGAGATCTTGCGCGGCCCAGGTGATGTCGATGGCCGTGCTCTGGGTGATGGAGTCGAGGGCGAACTTGGCGTTCTGGTGCGTGTCGTAAAGGATTGAGATGCCTTCTGTAGGGATGCACCAGAGATACGATGAGTCGAGCGGGATGAAGGACATGAAAACCTATTGCACCGCTACATATACACAAGTGGGGATGCCCCTTCTTCCGTTGCATGACAACGCCATTCATTACACATACCATCCGTATCAAACTTGACATGCTCGAAACCAAAACTATGATTTTCACGCAAGAACTCTGTAAAATCCGCCCGATCCTTGCCCGGAGGAAGGGCCTTGACCAGGACGGTGCGACCACCCGGGGCCGCCCAGTCCCTCATCATCCTTGCCGCTGTCTTCAGAGACCCTTGTGCTTTAAGACGGCTTGAAATATGCTTGTGAAACGTTCGATGGCAGCCGCTGAGTTTGGGCGGTACTCCTTCTTCAATGGGGTGAGGGAACGAATGTTCTACGGATCTTATTTGTGTGGACAGTGGATTATGAGTTCTGTTCTGGATCGGGATTTCAGTTGAGGACTCCCCGAGATGCGAGATGCCGGCGGAGTTGCGGGAGAGAGAGGCGACTTGGCTGGGATCTGACAGCTTGCATTGAGTGTTAGTCTAAAACTTTTGGGCCCAGGCAGTGTCCGCCGAGCGAGGGACTGCTGCTGCTGCGACGGCCGCTTCCAACTTTCACGCGTGTTCGACGCGTCTCGCTTAACAGTACGGACTCTGCATCTGTCTGTGTCATTCGTTTCGCTGGAGGGGTGTCTGCCACCCACTGATGAAGCGACCATGCCCAAAACGATGGGTTGCAAGGCCTCTGGTATTGAATATCCCTCCCGATGAAGGGAGGTACAACAGTGGCCGCCCATGTAGGTGGTTGAGGAGACCTCCGAGATTCACGCCGTTTTCGCTCGTCATTTGGGTAAGTGTGCGGCCTTCCCCGTCCAATAACATGGAGTCTTGTTCGGTGTGAATCTGGATAGTTAGACTATGGCTTTTCATCGGCCTTGAGCTCAACATGTCGAAGGCTGAATCTGGAGACACTGAGAATATCTCGACCTTGAATTTTCTGCACACCGATATCATATCCGATATTTTGAGCGAGAGTTTCCTTTGACTTGACTGGTAGAAGATAATTCATGCAAGCATCGCACTCCTACTCAATCGACTGAAAAACAATGAGCGACGGTGTGTGTAGTGGTAAAGGAATGAACGAGGGAATGAACGAGGTGTGCGATGCCCCAGCGAAGACGCTAACCCTAACCCGCGAGAAAAGCCTCGGACTCCTCGGATGTCTTGGAAGACCACAAGATCCAGTCTCGCAGTGCCATCCCGCCGTCATTCGCTGCCCATTAAGGACCGTCCCCAACCTCCAACCTCCAAGATGGCACTCCCCAGGACCAACTCCCTCTTCCGCCTCTCCTGCCGCTCTCCCTCCTATCGCCCCTCACCATCCTCACCACGCCTCACCCACAACGTCAAATTCACCACTTCATCCACCGCTACCGCCTCCTCAATCCGGCGGCCTGTGCAAACCCTTGGGAGACTAAGTGGGATAGGATGTGGTTCGTTACGATTGCAGAGACCGGTGTGCGATAAGAAATGTGTGGGTGGAGGGGGGATGATGAGTAGGCGGCATGCTGCATCGGCGCCGAATCCACTAGGAGATAGGAAGGAGGAGCTTGTGGGGAAGGTGTTACCTGTAAGTGTGCCGTGCGAGTGGAGCACGACGTTTGCTCAGCGAATAGGACGCCAGTCGGATCCTATTGCTCGGACCGGCAACCCCTGACACCCTTGCTCCACCGCAGCTCGCAAAAGAAAACATCTACACACTCCCCAACATCCTCACCACCTCTCGCCTCATCATGTCGCCCATCATCGGGTACCTCATCTCCACGCACTCCTACACGCACGCCCTCGGGTTGCTCGTAGTGGCGGGACTCACTGATTTGGCTGATGGGTATATTGCGCGGAATTGGAATATGAAGACGTTTTTGGGGTCTGCGTTGGATCCGGCTGCTGATAAGGTGTTGATGACGGTGTTGGTGGTTGCGGAGGGGGCGGCGGGGTTGATTCCGGGTGAGTTGAGGGAGTTAGATGTGGAAAGTGGATAGGAGTGGGGTGATTGAGGCATGTGCTTGGCTGTTGGGGCGGGCCCAGCGTCGAGTTTAATGTGCGAACGAACCATGCACGATGCCTTCTGTACATTGCCCGCCTGCCATTTCCCACACATGCACAACGGCTGACATCTCCACCCTCACTTCGTTCCCATCCCCACACACAGTCCCACTAGCAGCCCTAATCCTCGGCCGCGACATCGGCCTCATCGCCGGCACAGCCTGGGTCCGGTACAACACCCTCCCACCACCTGTAAGTCGCCTCATCTCTCGAGCCGAGTTCCGTCCATGTGTTTTCACAACTCATCATCGCGTATATGACACGATAGAAAACCACAAAACGATACTTTGACCTCTCCCTCCCTTCCGCGGAAGTGCGGCCGCCCATGATTAGCAAGGTGAGAAACACCCGCTGCACCGGCGATTGACGGGCTTCAGGAGAGCAAAATGAACTAACGCTCCCACAACCACCCAGCTCAACACCCTCCTCCAACTGACACTCATGTCCGCCTCCCTCGCGGCGCCCGTGTTTGGGTTCCTGGATCATACCGCGTTGGAAGTGTTGCAGTAAGCTCTCTTGTCCCATCTCCATCAATCATCCCAGAACGCCCCCCCGGGCTAACTCTAATTGATACTTGATGATTTATAGGTGGACAGTGGGCTTGACGACGGTGTGGTCCGGCGCGCAGTATGCGTTCGACAAGAGTGTGATTAAGGTGCTTCCGCAGGCGGGGGCCGAGGGTGGGGAGGGCACGACTGGTGGGCAGGGGAAGGGGACGGGGCTGTGAGGAGGGCCGAGACTGTGCGTAGGTGTTAAAGGACGTGGGAGGAGGACGATTTGGAGGACGATTTGGAGGGCGTGCGGCAGGCCATCTGTTTCGGTTCTTTGCCACCTATCTGGGTTCCCGGACATCGCCGGGGCGAGCGAACACACAATGCCAAGACTGCCGGCAAACGCGAGAGAGCCACTCGGGATGTGCCATCGTATGCAGCGGAGGCCTGGAGAGGATAGAAAAGCACGGACGGCATCACACGTCGTGGGCTGGACATGCGCCACTCTCATGCGCTGTACGTGCGTCAGGTACCCCCCCATCCGCACTTTACAAACTATATACAGTACAAGCGTGGACGGTAGCCAAATCGGGGGCACAAGAATGTTTGCAACTCTAACCAGAAAAGTCAGTCTATATGGAAAGGTAGACCCCATAACCATGAAGAACGTGGGAGACATCAAGTCCCGATGGATTCTGCACCTACGTACGGTGCTTGCACATGATTCCCGAACACGACCATTTCGTACGTGCGCAGCAGCGAGTCCCAGCTAGACATCTCCCGTCGCAGCGGGCGAGACCTCACTGACAGCGGGACACGCTGTCAAACCTCCCTGCCGTCATTGCAGCGTCATGTCGACCTCCAGCGAGTCGGGCATTCCCAGCCATGTTCCCCGAAGTATAAATCCACCCATCCCAACGCCACAAAGCATATCGAAACACACCACGACCCGAAAAAAGATGTCCGCAACACCCCCACCCAACACCAGCAACAAGGCGCAGCCAGCCACCGCAGCAGCAGACGGCATCGTCGACGCGGACACGGCCGACGAGGTCAAGGGATTGGGGCTGGATGTTGAGGTGGGCGTGGATGGGGTCAAGAGGAGGGAGGGGAATTGGTGAGTTGGGGGCGTTGATGGGGGGGGGGTGGTGCGGCTGGGAAGCTGGGGGGGGGGGGGGGGGAGGCGGTGTGGATAGAAACCTACGGAAGCGGGGCTTGCGACACCGCACCGATTTTGTCGGTTGGTTGGTTGGGGGGTGTTACAACCCAGCGGCTGATCCGACTTCTTTTTCTTATGTCCAAGGAACTGGACCTCCGGCGCACCCGTGCACGTCGCGGTCCCCGACCCGCCGTCGTTGCCCGAGCCGCAGCTGCCGAGGGAGGATACCACGCCTGGTGAGTGAGCGGTACGCCTGGTTTGGTTTTCTCCAACTCTGGGCAAATTAGGGGGACTGGGGGTGGGACACTGGATGCCGTGAGCTTGAGTACTGCACTGCTCGAAGCATGGAACGTAGCTGATGGCGCCATTCGTCCCCGCAGCATACGTGACCCCGTGATTCAGACCCTCTCGAACATGCAAATGAGGAGAATGGAAGTGCCACCCCGCATCCCATGCGGGTTTCAGTTATAGATGCCATCGTAGGAAGGTTCCGACGTGGTGGTGTGTGTGCAGGAGCATACGGGGGGGAACGCGATGGATGGGTTGATCGCGGTCACGGAGCAGACGGCGAAAGAAGGGAAATGCCGTATGATAAGCGACAGGTGCGGGGGTCAGAAAGTATGGAGGGAGGGGGCGCATATGACGGACTGGTACATCGGGACACGCCGTAGGATGTCCGTTTACCGCGCATTGTATCTACGTACATATCATCGCGCGGTCTACGACGAGGTGCATGCACTCCGTCACCAGAAATCCATCAAGAGAACAAATGCGCCGGTGTTTGTAAAATGTGCATGAAAAATTCATCTTGCAAAATGGAAAACCCCTAAAGCGCCGTAGTTTTCTGTTTATTCACTCCCGCGAAATGTCACGCCCAAACAGCGTCTTTTTGCTCCAGTCGAAGGCGACGAGGACTCGGTTGCGGAGGGAGAAGAGGCTAAAGGAGAAAAATAAACGGGTTGTCAGATATGAGGAGGAAAGAGGGGGGCAGGAGTGGGGAGGGGAGGGGCTATTGAACTGACTTGTTGAGATATGCGCTCCTCCAGAAGTAGAACGTCAGCGCGCCGCCAATGTGCACGTTGCCGGGCAGGTCGGCGATGGCCTTGTCTGATCCAATATAACTGTATTGCAGGAAAAAAAAGCCGGATCGTTATCAAACCCATGGGCAAAAATCCAAAAACGAAAACCCCAGCACAACGCAAAAAAAAAAACTTACGCCAGCGCCCCCAGATGCTCATAACTAAACGGCTTAATCACCCCCTGCGCAATCTTCTCAGGGTCCTGGCCCTCGGCAACCAGTTTCGCCTTGTCCGCGTCGATGCGGCCGAGGAGGTTGAAGTTGTGGGCGAGGTAGACGCCTTGGCGCGATGCAACTTGCGCTGTGGGTGCCCATCTGCCACGTTGGGTGGTGTTAGTGGGTGGGTGGGTGTGATGAGAGATCGTTAATCTGGGAATCTTACTTGGTTGCAGACGCGTCGCCGACAGCGTACATGTTATCAGCGCCCTTGACTTTGAGGAACTCGTCGACTACTAGGCCGCGGCTAGAGGTTGCAGAAGAAAGGGCTGGTCAGAACCCGCGGGATAACCTCGAATAGGAGACTGAGAGCACGCGATTGAACTCCCACTACCCGAATCCTACCGTTGGTTCTGCAGCGTCGGCGGCAGCTTCTTGAGCAACTCAGCCACGACGGGCCTCGCGGTGTTTCCTGTGGCCCACACCAATAACCCTGCCGACAAATCATGAGCCAACGTCGACGCTTTCGTCGTACACGCTTCCCGTTGTTCCACATCCCCCTCCCGACAACATACCATAAGGAATAGTCTCCAACTGCTTCTGCGCATTCGACACTGTCAGCTCCTTCTGCTTGACCTCCTTCACAGCAGTGTTGCTCAGAATATTGACTTTTGCTTCCGCAAAGTGCTTCTCGGTGTATGTAATCAGCTCCTTGGAGAAGGAGGGGAGCACGTGCGGCAGCGCTTCGATGAGCGTGATCTTGATCTTGGGGGCTAGTTCGGGGTACCAGCTTGCCTAGATGCGTGACTCACTGATCAGATACACGCAACACTGGCCTTTCGGGAATGCTCTCCGACAGACATACCAAATCCTCCTTCAAGAAATCATAAAGCTCCGCGGCGTACTCGACACCCGTCGGCCCGCCTCCAACAACGACCATGTGCAGTAACCGGTCAATCTCCTTCTCAGACTGGCCCAGGAACGCGGCGGTCTCCATGCAATCCATGAGACGGGTCCGAATCTTCTTTGCGTCCCTGTGAGATTTTACAGAATGAGAGGGGTTGGTAGGGGGTTCACGCCTCGCTTTTGGTGGCATAGGATTCGGAAGATGGAATCCTAGACGTACCACGCCTCCTTCAAGAAACACGCGTGTTCTCTCACACCCGGGACGTTGAATGTCGCGTTTTCGGCCCCGCATGCGACGACGAGGTAGTCATAATGGATGGTCTGTTTCGATACCTCCCCAACGACTTCGGAGTTGTCTATTCAGGCGGGAATGTGGAGTTCCAGCATCAGTGTCCAGTAACTCAACATCCCTTTTGGAGAGCACCCGCAGGCATACCTTCAACAGTCAACATCTTATTCACCGGATCGATCTCATTACACACCCCCTCAACAAACGTGATCGCGCGCTGCTTGAACCGCGTGATATACCGCATCGGTAGCATGATGCTCCTCAACTCCACAGTTCCCACCGTGCAACTATCCAAAAACCTTTCCATCAGCCCCCGCCTCTCACCCCACAAGTACAAATAACACACACCCACCTCGGCAAAAGCGGCGTAAACAAAAAGTAGTTCCGCGGACTCACCACCACGACATTATAGTTCTCCGAATCGAGCTCCTTGAGCAGCGACGCGGCCGCCCACCCGGACCCGAGGATCGCGATCGTCTTCTTGCTGTGGTCCCACCCGAACTGAGCCGGTGGGTGCCGGGCGTTGTACACCTCTGTTCATCACATATGAGAATCAGTTATGCCCGTCGGAGATATCTCCCGGCTCTTCGGGTCTCCTCCGCCTCCCCGCCCTACATCGGACATCCCAACACATTTGCTACACATCCCCCCCCCCCCCCCCCTCTCCCTCGCAACTCACCATATCCAAACACCGCGACACCCCCAACAACAATCCCCGCAAACACCTTCCCGCCATGTCGTCTCAAAAACCCCCGTCTGGCCGGCACCGCCGCGTTCGTGATCGTCTGCGAACCGGATGTGGATGTGACGATGGCGCGGCGCGCGGTGGACAGGAGGGAGAGTGTGGCCGCTGTTGAAAGGGATGCGCGCGCGGGGGGTGTGAGATATTACAACGTGGGAAGATGGGGAAGCAGGAACGGCGGGGGGTTTACCTCGACCGAATCTGGATGCCATCTTGCTTGTTACAAATGCGTGGGTAAAACGTTGTTTGCGGGATATGAGGATCGCTTACGGCCTACTGCTACTGTGCGGACACCGTGGATGAGGTATGTTCACAATGCTGCCCAAGATTGTGTGGGGGGTGGTTTGCAGAGATAGCGGAGCTTTGTGACAAAAGGGGAGTCCAAAATCTTGCCGGGTGTTGACGTAGTGGCTGATGGGCGCGGTCTTGCACAAGGCGCCAGACGTGCCTTGTGTCCCCCGACCAAAGGGGAGGATGGACCCCCTCCTTTCCATCACTTCATGAGTTATTCATCATCTTCTAAACAAAACGGATAGGTAGGTACAAGAGATCATCCACCCCGACATCCTCTCAATAGAAAGAAGTTCGTGAAGGGGAATGAATATACGGAGATCGAAGGGCGAAAAACAATGCGGTATTGGGTGGGTCAACAAAAAACACATCAGAACAAGTGGGGGGTTTCGGAAATCTACGCGTTGTAAGTGGAAGACGCAACACGGCCACCACGGCCGGTCCAGTTGGTGTGCACCCATGTGCCCGTCTTGCCTTCCAGCTCGTACGTGTGCGCGCCAAAGAAGTCACGCTGGGTGGGAGAAAGAGAGAGAGATCATCAGTATCGATACATGTTGCCAATTCCTAAAGATATGCATTCCCACACATACCTGAGCTTGCAACAAGTTAGCAGGCACACGGGCGGAACGGTATCCGTCGTAGAAAGCCAGGGCAGAGGTCATGGCGGGGATCGGCACACCGAGCAACATGGCTTGCGAAGCCACGCGGCGGTAGTGGGGAAGGGCCTTGTGGATGGCCTTGGTGAAGAAGGGGTCGAGGAGCAGGTTCTTGAGGGCGGGGGTGTTCTTGAAGGCGTCGCTGATGTCGCCGAGGAAGGCACTATTGCGAAAGAGAAAGGTTTAGTGAATGAAAATCGCAGGACTCCCATCTCGAAAGTGAATTGTTTCAAAAACCTGCGGATAATGCATCCACCCCTCCACATAAGGGCAATCCCACCAAAGTTCAAGTTCCACTTGAACTCTTCACCCGCGGCACGGAGCTCCATGAACCCTTGCGCGTACGAGATGATCTTGGCGGCGTAGATGGCTTGGCGAATGTCCTCAAGGAAGGACTTCTTGTCGCCGGTGAAGGAGACGTTCTCGGGGCCCTTGAGCACCTTGCTGGCGGCGACACGCTCGTCCTTGAGCGCGGAGAGGCAGCGGGCAAAGACGGCTTCGCTGACGAGTGTGACGGGGATGCCGAGATCGAGGGCGGAGATGGCGGTCCATTTGCCTGTTCCTTTCTATAGAATCAACCAAGAGCCCCCATTTGCAAATCAGAAACCAACGCGACAACATCCTGCGTACAATCAATTGACGACAACGCACCTGACCCGCAGCATCACGGATCTTCTCAACAAGGGGCTGGCCATCCTCATCCTTGAACGCCAGAACAAGGGCGGTAATTTCAACCAAAAACGAGTCCAACTCAGACTTGTTCCACTCGGTGAAGGTATTGGCCATCTCGTCGTAGCTCATCTTCAGCACGTTCTTCATGATGTCATAGGCCTCGGCGAGGATCTGCATGTCTCCGTACTCGATACCGTTGTGCACCATCTTGACGTAGTGGCCCGAACCTCCCTCGCCGACCCAGTCGCAGCATGGCTCGCCCTTTTCCGTCTTGGCCGCGACCGATTGGAAGATGTCCTTGATCAATGGCCTGAAAGGGAAGCACAGATTTCGTCAGGTCTGGCATTGTAGTTGCAGAATCGTCTTCCCACAACCAAATCGGGAACTCACCAAGCCTCAGGAGAACCACCAGGCATCAAAGAGGGACCGTAACGGGCACCCTCCTCACCACCAGACACACCAGTTCCAACAAACAAGAAGCCCTTGTCCTGGAGGTACTTGCATCGGCGGTTGGTGTCCGGGTAGTGCGAGTTACCACCGTCGATGATCAAGTCGCCAGCCTCGAGGTGGGGCAGGAGCTGCTCAATGAAGTCGTCGACGGCCTGGCCGGCCTTGACGAGGAGCATGACCTTGCGTGGCCTCTTCAGCTTGGAGCAGAGCTCCTCGATCGAATGCGCACCTTGGATCTTGGTGCCTGCGAGAGACGGATGAGGCGCTGCACCTATTTGAGAGTATGACTGGACGCGTGGGAGAACTCACCCTTGGCCTCCTGGTTGAGGAAGTCATCGACCTTGCTGACGGTACGGTTGTAGGCAACGACCTGGAAAGCGAACAGAAAAAGATCGTCAGCGTGCCTGCCCTTTGGATCGACCAAGCGTACAAACAAGAATACATACGGTGTATCCGTGGTCGTCCATGTTCAGAATCAAGTTCTGGCCCTAAAAAACATAAAGAGATGGTTGCGAGTCAGCTGTCGAACTCTCCCACCAACCCACCAGAGATGAGATGGTGTTGCAAGGCATCGAAACAGAGAGAAACCCGTTGTACTCACCATGACGGCCAGACCAATAAGACCGATATCTCCACTGCACAAAAAAGGAACATCAAAACGAACGAGTCAGTAAGATGGCAAAAGACTCGCACACCATCGGCCGATCTCCCGGTAGTGGACGCCCATCGGCCCCATCGCCTCAGTAGGCCTCCGCTCACACCTGCTAAAGCATCGGAGACCAATCTAGCCGCCACTACGAAGATTCCGTGTTGGCTGGCGAGATGACCGAGGGTGGCGTCCCAATCCCAGCCCCAGATCTCGTCCATCGTCCCCTCCACGAGTCCTCACCGACCGAAGCAGAACGACGCAGCACTTACGTTGCTTCAGGCATTTTGGATCAGTATATGTGTTTGTTGTTGGAAGGAGTGGAGAGAGTAGTGAGAAGCGGGGTATGTGGGTTCTGATGGCGCTTTGCGGGGAGTGTGTGTGAGTTGTGTGGGGGAAAGCCAGCGAAGCCCTTGGAGGGGGTTCTATTATAATCGATGGGCGCTGGTCTGTGTCGTTTCGGATTCAATCGGGGCGGGCGCGGCTTGCTTGGTCCTGTATGACGCAGCAGCATCCGGGCGCGACGCTGGAGGCTTGCGATGAGTAATAATCATGTTTTTACCCGAAAGCAACGCGCTCGCTTCATCATAATACAGCAAGACGCGGAGCTTGCTTGCGGGCCGATTCCCCACCTCCTTGACCCACCTCCCTCTTGAGGCTCCCTCCCCTCCGTCCATGTCCAGACTTTCATATTCACCACCGCCCGGCGCTCATCAAACATCGGCTATATAGCAAAACGGGCAACCATGCGAGAGGGAGACTTGATTCACAACATAGAAGCTTGGTTGAGGAGGCGCTAAATACAATCCATCATCTGTCTGCCTCCCTCAAAACTTTACGCGAGAAAACTATTGGCCGCCATCCAACCCCCCCAACTTCCAAACCTAACCCCCCCAATGCAGCAGCTGATGATGGCAAATCCCCACACACTATATATATACTGTATAAACCACAAACCCTGGCCAGCCTCCCTCCGGGCCTCTCCTTTTCTTGCGCGGAGACACGACGCGACAGTGCATCCCGCCCTCATGGGAAGGCTACGTTAGCTGAGATGGAGACCTATAAAGTCCATTCCCCTCTTACGCAGGCTACAGCTTTACGCGGGCTTTTTTTGTAATACAGTCGCCCATCCCTTCACGTCGACTTTCTTCTCTGCTGCTTGGATGATGTATGGGTCGTTAAGGAGCTCGGTTGGCGTTGGGCGCGACGCGGGGTCTTTGATGAGGCTTGATAGAAACAAAGTCGGTGAAAACACATGTCAGAAACCATCCTTTTCTTGCACGCCTCACCCCCACTAACTCATCCCACCCGCACTCACCATCTCGCAACAAACGCCTCCAACTCCGGCGAAAACTTCCCCGGCGGCAGCGTCGCTATCGGCTCATTCACGATATACTCCAGCAATTCAAACACCGATAACGGTTCGCCGTCGGATTGGAACGGGAATTTGCCCGTCGCGAGCTCCATCAGCGTTACCCCGACGCTCCAGACGTCTGATTGGACTGAGTAGCGGCCGGCTTGGATGCGTTCCGGCTGTGGTCATCGGGAAAAGATGTTGTGAGATGATGTCCGGGATCTCGACGGAGAGCGAGAATATGGGCATGCGAGCGGTACTCGGGACTTACCGACATGTAGGCGCTCGTGCCTACGAACGTGTTGGCTACAGAGTTGATCAGCTGCCCGCTTACTCCGAAATCGGCGATTTTGATGTTGCCCTCAGCGTCCAACAGAATGTTACTCGGCTTGATATCTGAATGAACAACCGCGTCAATCTTTTATGATGAGACACTACTTTTGATTGGGCACGGCACCCACCTCGATGTATAATCCGATGATTCTTATACAGATAAACCAGCCCAGCCAACACCGCATGGGTGACCTTCCCAATGACATCCTCAGGCATAGGTCCCGCCTTCTTGCCGACATTGTCCAGCGACCCGAGACTCATGTACTCCATGCAGATGGAGATGTCGCCTTCGTTCAGGTACGTCCCGTAGAAGGACACGATATATGGGCTGATGCATTGGTGCATGATCTGGATCTCGCGAACGATTTGTCGTCGTACGCTGTTGCGCGCTTCTACGTGGATGATCTGGGAAATACCGGAAGTCGATTAGCATTATCTTCAATAGGATCAACCATCCACATCCACCATCAACCATCAAGTGTCCTTCCATGAAGCACCATGGGCTAGGTGGATGAGGAGAGTACGCGCCTTTGGCGCAATGTGGTGCTCGCTTCGCTCGCAAAAGATCTGACGCCGCTGAGCTCGCTAAGAGCTGTGGGTAGGGGAGTATTGCGCCTTTGGCGCAATGTGGCTCGCTCCGGTCGCGCTCGCTAACGCTCGCGAAGGCGTTCGCTCAGGCTCGGTCTCCCACCGAACTAACCCCTCACTACGTCCGGGCTCCTCCGCTTGATCTCGCTCCACGGGGTGGTTCTTGCTCCAGATCTTACCTTCTTTGCCATTATGGTCCCCGTGGGTATATGCCTAACCTTATGCACTGTCCCACCGTTCCCAGCGCCCAGTTCCTGCAGAATCTCGATATCCTCCCGCTTCAAGTCGAGTTTCGTTTCCTGGGGCAGGGACAACTCCGAAAGTTGCGGGACTAGAGCGCCACCTGAGGGCGACTCTAGTTCCTGATGGGAGGGCAGGCGGTCGAGGTTGATGGGCAGGATGGGACGTGGCCGTGCGCGGCGGGAGGGGGTGGCGGGGGCCGGGGATGCCATCGTGGGCTAGGTTTTTTGGGGGTTCGCTAAGCTGTATCGAGAGACAGAGTTCCCTCCGTGATTCTAAGACAGCTTTCCAGGCTAGCGGGAGGGAGATGTACCGGGCTAGTTGAGGTGGGGCTTTTTCCCACGGACGGAAACTCTCAGATGATCGGGGACGAAGCGGGATGATCTGGGTGGCTGCTGGTTCCGCGGCAGAGGGTTGGAACCTAGACACAGCAGCTGATGAAAGCGAGGCACAGCAGCGGGTGGATGCCCTTGAGGGGAAGCTGCAGGAAGTCCTGTATATGTATGGGATATGGTTGTTTCTGCGAGTTGCTTGGTTGTGACTTTGTGCCTTCGTGCATCAATCACATCATCAACAACTTCCTGATGCGCCCAAACTTCAAACGGCCGCTGAGCAGAGCGACAGAGTTTATCTCGCTCATCACATGAGGTCACGCGCCAATGGTATTATTCCCCCTTCGTCCTCTTCCGTTGTCACTTTCCAGGAAGCACATCCCAAAAGCAAGGACACATCCCTCACGCCAAATCACACTCGGAGCAACTATCAACTATCAACATGTCCAGGGCGCCGGCAAAGGCTGCCGCTACTTCGGCCCCGCCGCTCATTCCCACCTTCCTCCGCAGATCCACCACACCATCACGAAATCCCACCCCGACATACAGCCACTCCCGCACAGTCTGTGCAGCAACCGCCTTCCAACCCCTCTTCTACCGCGACACAATCCGAGTCCCCAAACAACGCCGCACATTCCCACACTGGAAGCACGACGTTGTTCGCCAGACGATTCTGCCCCAGAGAGTCGCTGGGAAGACGAAGAGGGGGAAAGAGGTTGCTGAGGGGAAGAAGGCGCAGGGTGGGAGACTACCTGGGTGGCAGATGTTGAGTTCGCTGGATATTGGGCCGCAGAAGATTAAGGGGGCGGAAGTGAAGAGGGATACGGCCACGGCTGCTGTGGCTGCTGTGAAAAAGGAGAGAGGAGAGAGGACGAGATATTTGCACCCAAGAGATGTACGTATGATGCGAGCGGCGGCGAGTGCGAGAGCTAGCCGGAGGGGTCAGAATACCCGAGGATGGCGAGTGATGGCCGAGAAGGGGTCGTCCTTCCATATGCTAAGGTAGTGTCATCCAATTATACAGGTACTAGGCCCTATCAAAACGATCGTCGGCGAAGTCTCGACCTTCGACTCACAATCCCAACGCGACACCCTCCTCCAGCTATGCGCCTCGGTGCTGCAGCAATTTAACGCAGACGCCAGCACCACCGCTCACCATTACGCGCTACTACCGCAAGCGATCGCGCGGATCATTGTCGGCTGTCGCAAACTGGGGAGAAGCGATATCGCCCAGGAGGTTTTGGAACGATATGTTGAAGCGGCGAGGTTGATTGCAGGGAAGGGCGGGGATGCTCAGAAAGCGATGGGGATTGTGCCATTCAATGCACTGTTGGAGGATTTTGCATCGAGCGGGAATCATGAGGGGTGTCAGAATGGTAAGTGAAGAGTTGAGAGTTGAGAGTTTGAGACACTATCTCTTGAGTCGCCAGCTGACCAGACTCCCCTTCTCGTGACTTCCCAGTACTGCGTAAAATGGCCGGAGTGGATCTCCAACCGAATGCGAAAACCTTTAACATCCTCATATCAGCATGCACCACGGACCAGGTCGAAGTAGCATGGGGCCTTCTAGAAACCATGTCCAGCCTCAACCTCCGCCCCAGCCTACGCGCCCTCAACACTCTTCTCGAACTTACATTTGCCGGAGGCAGCTCCTACAGCAACCAAACAGCCACTGTCTACGAAAAAATGCTGCACTTCTTCCCCGTCAAACCGGGCTGCCGCACCGGTCCCAACGCGACCACCGCCTGCATCCTTCTCCGCCAATGCAGGACCCCATCGCAACTCGAAGGCGTGTTTGAAGATATCAGAAAGTGGTTACTCCTCCGCTCCGCCCGCGTGCAAACCGAACTAATGCAGACAGCCAATAGGATCCAGGAACCCTCCAACCGACTGTCCTACACCCTAGATTGGGCCAACCGCCTCGGCGGGCTGGGCGTGCCATTATCCGTCCAAGCCGCCAACGTAATCGTCGAAGCATACGCCGCGGACGGAGCCCTCTCGCAGGGCCTGGATTACGCCATGCGACTGCACGAGCAGAACGGAGCCGCTGCGAGCGATGAGTTGTTAAGAAGCGTGTTGCGGAAAGTCGGGAGGGAGACGGAGCGCGATGGGGTGGACCGACGGGAAGACCGCGTCGCGTGGGACGTGTGGACGAAACTGAGGGAGACGTCTGCCACGCGTAAGTCGTTCGTCGAGCTCGTGGATGCGCTGGGCAGGGCTGGGGACGCAAGACGGTTATGGTACCTCTATGATCTCATGACGAAGAAGACCGCGGGCACCTCGGCAGTGCGGTCGTCCGCATCGACGGTGGTACCACATGATGAGGCGACACAGGACCCGGAACACCGCATCCTCCAACACATCGACCCGACCGACCCCCGCCTACACCGCGCCTTCATCCGTGCCTTCTCCACCCGCCTCACAGCGGACCCCACCGCCGCCGCATACATCTTTTCCTCCCACGCTACCCTAAACGATGAAAAATCGGCGCTGGAAATGCTCAGAGGCGTGCGTGATCGCCGAGACGCCGCGGGGTTGCTTACGACACTGTTGACTGTGGCCGTGCAGAAAGGTGTGCCCTTGACCGCGGAAGGGTTGAAGGTCGCGTTAGAGGGGGTAGTCGAGCGTGTGCGGCGCCAGACCACCCTCCCTTCTTCGTCATCAGAACAACAACCAATGGCGTTCTCAGCCGCCCACACCCTCTCCCACCTCGGGCTCTATAACCCCTCGGCCACCCACCCGCGCCCGCTCGAGCAATTTGCGCTCACACGGTCGGCGGTTGTGGGCGCTGTTGCGCAAGGGGTTGCGAGCGCGGCGGAGAGAGTGAGGGGTGGGAGGGATGTGGAGGATGCGGTGGAGAGTTTGAGGAGGTGGGTTGAGGGGAGGGATGAGGGTCCGGAGGGGGTGGAGAGGAGTGAGGCTTGGGCGGTGGGGAGGTTGAAAGAGATTGTGGGGTTGTAGAGAGGGGATGTACGTAGATACCTTGTGTACTGTATACCTGGTGCTAGATATGGAGATGTATACCTGTCGCTGGTAACTTGCGTTGGGTCTGAGCGGTCTCGACTACTTGAGTGAGCTTCCTCAAATTCAAATCCGGGTCCCGTGATCCCACTACCGATTATTTTGCATTTTGACGTTCCCGTAGGGACCCGACTGACCTCGAGTTTTGCCAGCACACAGGAGATCTCCACCCACCACCGGTCCCCAGCACACCAAACAATGTCCCTCATCCGCCCACCAACGCTCATCTCCCTCGCCGCCCGTCGGCAAACGGGGGGCATCCGCCGCGTCTCATCCCAAGCGACCGCAACAACCAGCACAGAAACCCTCGTCGCGCCCGCACCGCTGCCAACGACGACGACACCGCCTGTGTTTGTGAAGCCCGTGCCTGCGGTGCCGCCGAGGAGGAGCGGGGGCTTCTTTCGTGGGGGGTTAGTATTGGGGAGTGGATCCGGGGGAGGGGGGCGTAACAGGATTGGGGTTGGTTGAAATGCTGGGGTATTGACCGATTCATCTCTGTCTTCTTACATCCATAGGGTGATCGGGTTCTTAACAGGACTCACTCTAGCGGGTACGTGACCAAGCATCCCTCTCACCGCAAACCTCTCCGCTCGAAAACCTTCCATTCTCACCCCCACGCATCTTTCTCCTCCCACAGGCAGCACAGCCTACGTGTTCCTCCTGGACGAGTACGAGCAAGCCTCGAACGCGCTGCTAAGCGGGGTGGACAACCTGCAAAAGACGACGGCGAAGCTGCGCGAGCACACGGCCAAGATCGAGGTGCTGGAGCGCGAGTTTAGGGGGTTTGTGGGAAGAGCGGCGACTCAGAAGGATTTGGAGAGGGTTAGAGCGGAGCTGTTGAAGGTTATCGTGAGTATGCTGGCCCTATTGGGAATCCGGGTGGATAGATATCGGTTCTTTCGCATTGATGGCCATGATGATACTGATTTGGCTCTGATCCCTTTTTCTGCTCCACAGGATGATGTTAACGTATCGCACCTGGAGCTGAAAACGCACGTGTGGGAGGTCGAGCAGGATGTAAAGCAGGCGTTGAAGAAGTAGAGGAAAAAGATACACCCACGACATGGCATCAATATCATACCTCCCTGAAACCTTATTCAGTTGCTCGCACTGAAAGCGAATGTTGATGGGTTCTGTTGCAAGACCAACACGTGCTGGGGGCTTCTGAATCGGGATGGATGCCGGAGTGGGACGCGGCTATGGACCGGGCTTCGAGATGGAATTTGTGCTGAATGGAACAGGGTCTCACCAACTTTGGGGCATAGTGAGGAGTGACAAAGTTCGAGAGGGGATAAGAAGAGGTGTCGGGAGGAGGTGACAAACGCGGAATGTGGTTCATCATGAGAACGTTGGGACATGCGGAAGAGCTCCGGGAGAATACCTGGATAATCACTGTTGGCGTCAAGGATCCCACAGATAGGCGTGGAGAGAAGGGTTGGATACGGGGTCTGTAGCTTGCCATTGTCAGGATGCGTGGTTTGTGTTGATGTGGGTACTGGCCATTTCACTTTGGCTGTCCTCATCCTTCTCCAAGTCCAACCAAGTCCTCCAGCCGTCGGTGCGCGTGTTGTCCGTGCGCGCGCAATCAAGAGACCTTCAATTTGCTACAAAGTTGCCCCAGAAACCAATCCCCATGTGCCCTCCCCATTTCGCAACCCCCACACCATACGCAGAGAAGCAACGCCTACCTCTCACTTCATTCACCGCGCATGTCGTCCTTCCTAGTTTCCCTCCATTGCGCCACAAACGGCAACACCGCCTCGCTCAAGAATGGGTCCAACATTATCGGCCGTGGCGAGATTTTGGGACTTAGTGATCGCAGGTATGTGGAGACCTATGTGAGCGGGAAGCCGGTAGATGCAGGAGGGATGTGGTTGGAGGGGCTATGTATGTTTATTTGGGGGGGTTGGCCGTTCTTTCTACTGACGCTGGCATCGTTACGGATGATTGTTATGACCTTGTTAGACTGAGTAAAAAGCAACTCAATATCGTCGTCGATGCTCAAGCACGGACTGTCACGGCCGAAAGGGTAAGCCCAGGGACCTCCTCGCCGTCTCATTGAAAAGAACACACTTGAAGTGTCGTTCATCAAGTATGGGGTAAGTCTGACAGACTCCACCGTCTCATAAGCTAGGACCCAATCCCTCATCCCACAACGGCCGCGACATGCCCAAAGACACCATCATCCTCCTCCGCCACAACGACAAGATCGCCCTCGTCGCCGGCACACACATCTGCACCCTCTCCATCGTCCAGGCCGCGTTCTCATCTGTTCCCTATTCTGACCCGGTGGTGGGGATCACGTCCTCTGAGGCTGATTTGCATCCATCGCAGCATGATGATGGGGTGTTGGAGGAGGTTGCGATGGATACGGCTGACCATGGCGCGGGGGAGGAGGAGGAGGACGTGCAGTCGCATGCGGGGGTGAGCGATACGGGTGAGGCGGGGTTTCCGGTAAGGCCGGAAGATTTTTCGGAGGAATCGGATGATGTTGTTGGGTCTGGGCTGGACGTGTCGGAGGCGGAGGAGGCGGAGGCGGAGGCGGAGATGATGCGGATGCGTGCGGTGGCGAAACGACCGGCGGCGGAGAGGAGGCCGCCACGGGTTCCTGCTGGGCCCGGTGGGAGGAAGCGGGCCGCGTCGCCGTCTGCGCGGGCGAGGCCGAGGACGAGAGCAGCTGCAACAGCGACAGGGACAGGTGGAGCCCGTCGTGTGACGTCGTACGGCGCGTTTGTGAAGGCCACGCGACCGGCGTTGAAGCGGGAGTATCCGCACCATTCGGGACCAGAGATCACCAAGTTGCTGAAGCGGAGATGGATGGCGTTGGATGATGAGGCGAGAAAGGTAATGTGATGGAATGTTCGCTTATGCCTCGACATTCTTCATGTTTTCCATATCCCCACTTCTCACTCACAAATCTTCTGATGCATCCTGACTCATAGACATTCGAAGATCAAGCAGCAGCCCAAAACGAAGCCTCAGCAGCCGCAGCGGACACGGAAGCCGCAGCCTCATCCCCATCTACCTCCCCCACCCGCCCTTTACCCCCACCCTCCTCCACCCGCCCCATACCCTCCTCATCCACAGCGCCACCTCCCCCCCGCCCAAAACGTACCTCGCTCCTCCGCTCATCCTCCGCAACCGACTCGGACGCCATCCCGTCTGCCCGGGTAAACATCCCCGGAACAGCAATACCACGAACGGCGACTCAGCCGATGCGGATACCCTCTATGTTACTTGCGAATAGTAGTAGTGAGGATGAGGATACGGATGAGGATGCGCAGACGGGAAGGCGGGTAGTGGATCGGATGGATGTGCGGGGTACGACAGTGAATGAGCAGGGGAAGGGGAAGGAGAAAGAGAAGGTGAAGGAGGAGAAGGTGGATGTGGATGCGATGGATCTTGATGCGTTTTTGGATATGTTGACTGGGTAGCGGCGATGGAAGGTATGGGGTTAGTGAGGGTTGTCAAGGGAGAAGAGGTATCCGGTGGATGGGCGTAGCGTTGCGTTCATTGTATGTAGACAATCGTGTAGGATGGGGGCTTCTGGGGCTCGTTCATGCTGTGAATCGAGTGCGCTGGCGACTTAACCCCGACGCTGCAGAGAAGGCAACGCGTCCAATAGCTAGCTCAGAACACCCGGTCTTAGGGAATAAAATGTACACAGTGGAGACTCGGAACCGACTGTACAGACTACTTATACGCCTTCTCGCCCGACCCTCAAGAGAGACCATTCAACTACCTAACAAACGTACGCTTCCCCTCCATCACGCCAATCTGCACCCACCAAGCGCCTCCTCACGCTACCGCGCCCGCCGACTCCGCCGATCTTCCTCCTTTTGCTACCAAACATGAATGTCAACCTCACGTGCCCGCACATTCACCCCACACTCGCCAACCAACAAACACAAACACTCACCGCGAAATACCCCTGGATATCCACATCCGTAACCACCTTCCCTTCCTCCGCAAACCCGCGCAAGAACCCCATCAGATCCTCCTTCAGCTTCTGATACGCTTGCACGCCGTTGAGAGCTTGCACGCGGTCCATGCTGTTGAGCTGTTGCAGGCCCATGTCGTGGGGCGATACGTCTAAACCATTTCCCCCCGTTAATCCGCCAAGTTGGACACAGTACGCCTACGTGGGTTATGGGTGGGGGTGGGATGTTTGCAGAGTACGTTACCTGCGTTCTCGTCTTCGGTGGGATCAAACGTCTTTAAGAAGATGATAGGGGGTTGAGTCATGGTGGTTTTGGGGAACGCGTGAACGTGCGAGAGGAACTTACCGGCTCGACGGCGAGGATGTACGGCACGCCTTCGGACTCGTATGTTTCGATGCACTGCCCACGACAGTCAGTCAGCGAAGGTGATAGAGATGAGTGGAACGCTTTCCAGACCCACCTTCGCGCATCTACACAGATCGTCTCGCCAGCCTTCTTTGCAGAAGATGTCGCTGGAGGGCGCTTGCTGGTAGGTTTCTAGGCGGCAAGTTGGGGATTTGGGTGTGGTGGGGTGTGGGGGCGTTTCCCGGGCGGGGTCTGCTGAGATGGTGTGTGCCGTGGCGTTGTGCGTTGGGACATCTTCCACCTCCACATCTTCCACGTTCAAAGCTCGCTCAGTGGAACCTGACTCCCCACCCTCCTCCTTCCGCCTTTTCTTCGGCGACCCCTCACCCTCCCCTTCCTCCGCAGCGCGCTTCCTACTCGCTTCAGCAGGCTCTTCACCACCGGTCGCCGACGCCTCAAAAGGCGGATACAAAAACCGCGAATTGCCCTTATACCCCCTCAAAAAGGCGTGCTTGCCGACACACGTCCTGCAGATGTAGTCCTCGTCGGCGGCGGTGGGCGGGAGGGCGCCTATGCAGCGGTCGTGCATCTTTTTTGCGATCGTATGGTGAGTACGTTATTCTCCAAAATCCTCGAAAACATACGGACTTACCCAATCTGCCCAAAACAAAAATTGTCAACAAAACGGGGATAAAAGATATGAGGAGCGTGTTGAGCTCCACCCACCTTCACAAACAACACACTGAAACATCGTCCCCTCCTCCGCGTCCGGGTCATAGTACGTATCGCAGAAACAGAAATTGCCGCGGAAGTTGTGCGTGTAGGTGTTTTGGGTGTTCAATTCGCCGGGTTTAGATTGGAGTGAGCATTTGTTGGGGAGTTTTGCGGTGCCGCAGTCGCATCTGTAGATCCGATTAGGGGTTTGGTTGTGCGGTTCTGCATTGCGTTACTAGCGCAGGAGTCGGCTCTAGATCTAAGGGCTTACCTGAAAGCCTGGAGGATGTAACCAAGTCAGCGAACAAACCCGCACCAAATACAGAAGCTGCCCAACGCACCCTTTTGTAAAACAACTCTACGACATCGCTGCATTTCGTATGACACTACACCCGATTCTATTAGTCCTCCTCTGTTTCATCCTTCGCCGCTTCCTCCAACCTCTCATCGAAACCTACATAAACACTACCGCAAACCGTCAATCACAGGTCCGAAAAGATCACGAGAGCCCGGACGCAATACATACAAACACCCATAGCACATCCCCGACAACTCCCCGCCGCCCTCTGCCTGACACGACCGGCACGCAAACACTTTCTGCCGGACGTAGCCTTCGGAGAATGAGCAGCGATCTATGACGCCCTGGACGAAAAACCGCGGTCAATTCCATTAGACCCTCCAGCGAGTGAGCCTTGAGAGACGTTCTTGCTTACGGGAAGAACTTCGGCGGCTTCGTGGAGTAGCTCCTCCTGCTGGGCGAGGTAGTCGACCGCCGTTATGGTGTCCGTCGTCGTCATTGTGATCGGGAACTAGGCGATAACCTTCGGATTGAAGCTGGACGATGGCGAGCAGGGAATAGAACAAGTGTGCAGCGCTCTCGTTGATCTGAGACCTCAATGAGCTGCTGGTGATTGCACGTCGTCCGGAAGCCTGGTTTGGCCAAGGACCCCTCTGCCCCTCTGTTCCCCCTGTGTCCCCCTAGGTGTCCCCTTTGGGGTTCAGCCGAGATGTCGACTGACAGCAGGAACGCGTGATGACAAAGCAGCGAGGACACTCCGACGTCCTGTCATCTTCAATAACGCACAGGGGAACCTGAACTGAACGCGCCCATCTCCAACGTTTACATTGACATGATGGAGATTGGAACAGATAAACTTGAGAAAAGGTCGGACCTCCGCGCCTATTTGCGGCGGATGTGGACTCAGAACGAGCAGCGGATTTCCGTGTCCGACGGTAGAAAGGAGAGAAGTACGGCCCTTCCAACGAAGCCGGCAATAGTGTGACGGTTGTTCGCCGCTCTTGCAAGGATTTGTTAACAGGCGATTATGTCATTACTGTTTGAACGTGTCAAGGACCTGTGCAGCGCCTTGCCAAAAGCAACCAAACCGGTGCGGACCTGCATGCTTTGTCTGGCTGTAATGAAATCAAACATACTTTGCGACGGAAAAACAAACGAGGAGCAAACGGGGGTGATCTGCCCGACACCGGAGACGCATCCTTCGGCGGACTCTGGTAGACACGTTTGAACGTGACACGCCCCGTTTTGCCACTGAGAGCACAGCTGGGGCTGCGTAGCCTGCCTTTTCAACGCGGTGGCAGAGCTCGTGAAGACTTGCATCGGATGGCTCCAGCCAAGCGTTCCTCGCGTCCAAACGGTAGAAACGCAAACCAAAAGGGAAAGTTGGTGGGGAGAGAAAGACTTATAGAGAGGAAAAGGAAGGTCAGTACATATAAACCAATGTGAATCGAACAACGAACCTGTTCCTCCAAATCTTGCTGCGGGTCGTGGAAAGGACAAGAAAAAAGCGAATGAAGAGCTGCGTGCGATGTGTGAAGAAGTACGAGGGCAGATTCACTGAAGAAGCCTGAGAGATATGAAGCATGTTGGGCAGCAAAGATCGCCCGGTTGACCAAGGAGGTGTCCTTATGGGTACGAGCTGGGCTCGCAGTAAAGACTACGACAAGTCTGTAAGGTTCACGGGAAAAAAGTCCGACTCGTTACCCGTGCTTGGACGGCCACAAGGGGCTACGAAAAGGCCCTTCCTTTGGCAGCAGTGAGGAATACTGGGGCAATGGGGCTGTCGGACACTGACAGCATATTTTTTTTGCTGTGGATTTTTGACGGACCGACAGGATGCGATACCGATGCAGCAGGCGGTTGCCATCATGAGTGTAGTAAGCAACGTCGGCAACGTGTAGGAGATAAAGTCTATCATATCTAAGTATCTTCCATGAGTTGTAGGACCAATGCTCTCAAATACGTGCACAGAACACGGGGCCCGTTATATAGGAAAGCCAGATGCAGATCTTACACCGAAACAGATTACATCCACATCTGGCGATACCTACTAAAGAGCAGAGACCTGGCAAACGGATTTCCTTCATCAGTTGCACGTCAACGCATCAACATTGCAGCAACGTACTGGACATGGGTAATCTCATGCCATCCCATCGGCAAACCACCCAGAAGGACATCAACCACGAACACCCATCTCAGAAACATGTGGACATCAACTCTCGCCGCGGATCACGCATGCTGTGCTACTCCCCAGTATTCCGACACTGTAGCGGCTGGTATGGGGTTGGCGGGGCTTCACCTCTTCAGCTGGTTGTTTGATACGTCTTTTTTTTGTTGGAAGAGGTCTCAGAGGTCTCAGGTCGACGTCTCTCTGTCTCTCCACCCAAAAGCTTTGTGGTCCGCGAGGGCCGCCCCAGGAACTTGAGCTCGAGCTTCGAATCCACGACCCTTCGACGTACTGCTCGCTCGCTTCTCGCCTCTTCGGTTTCATATCAAGTTGAGTAGAGAAAGATGACAAATCCCACAATAGCCTCCCCACGGGACCGCTGCAGGCTCCAAAGAGGACTGAGAAGGCGCTCCTTGTGGAGTTTCGGGGCCGATGCCGAGTTCGTTATGAGGCTGGCTGTTTGAGAGGTGGAGGTTTCAAGGGCGGGGAGGTCTCGGGTGCGAAGTCTCGCCACAAAAGCAACGCGTCCGAAAGAGTCCGGAAGGTCCTGATTACTGTAACTGGATTCTCAAGAGCGGAGAGCGGGGAACTACTTACGGTCAGACTGTCCTTCATTCGCAAGCCATTCAACGCAGCCCACCCAACCCCCACCACAATGTCCCTCCACACAACCCTCCAACAAGCCTTCCCGGCCTTCATAGCCCAAGTCTTCATATCCCTCTCCTCCATCAACATCCACATCCCCGCCGCCTACGAAATAGACCACCTCTGCTTCCGGTAACTCCGAAAACCCCCACCTTCTCCCACCTCCCCCTTATCTCACCCCTTCTTTCACAACCCCCCAATAGGACATCAACAGCCGCAGAGTACGACTCATACAAAGCTGAACTCGCATCCCTCGGCACCCTTTTGACCGAATCCATCGTCGGGGGGAGGCACATCGCGACCTATAAATTGCGACCGGAGCATGCATTGCACTACACCCAAACCACCGACTGCAAACCGGTTGATCGTACGATAGACGTGATAGAACTCCCCTCGCCGAAACCAGGCCGCCCATACCCCTCAGGTATCGAGCATGTCGAGGTAGTGGTGGATGTGCCGTTGGAGGTGTATCGGGACCGGTACAAGGACGTGGGGTGGGATGAGAGGGGGATGGGGAAGGGGTTGAATCGGGATTTGAGGCTGGATTTTACGGCTGCGGGGAAGGAGTTTAGTGTAAAGTTTCATGAGCAGAGTTTAGAACGTGTGATTGAGATAGAACTCGCTGCTCTGCCATGAGTTGGTTCTTCGGCTACATGGCTCTGGGAATTGCGATATCTTGAGAGGCAGGGAAATAGAAGGAGGTGCGCAATCTGGGGCACTCTTCTAATGGCGCAATGTTTGGCTTTGCGGAGTAATCCAAATGGTTGGCGGACTCCAGCCATGTTTCTTCGTCGCCACGAATTGTGTTCCATCGACATCAAAACGACGAGGGAGCACCGGGCGGGGCTAGCTCTAGACCTCCGACGATGTTGTGGATTTGGGTATGGCGGGATACATCCCGGTTTGGTGCTTTCGTTCTTTGCCAACCAAATCGAGGGCCTCCTGAGTTGCGAAGAAGGTAAGAAAAACGAAAAACGAAAAACGCTGAAAATCCTTGTACACCCTTTCAATACCAGCGATGCTTACCTTCCAGAGCCGTCCTCTCCCAAGGTGTGATGCGCTCCACTCCGGAAGAGATTGACAAACACGAAACAACACAGAGGTTTGGAACTCAACTCCATCGACGTGCTGGATGGGCTTAGAAAGTTACAGCTTGTGTGGAGAATACGGAAGATTTTTCGTAAGTTGCAGCCGATTTCCCGATGGATGGGGGACATGTTCTCACGAGTGGGTTGCAGCGCGGGGCCACAAATGCCTTCCTTTGTCCGAAGCCCGACCATCCAAATACGCCACAACCTTCAGTCCCAGTCAACGGTCGACCCCTTCGGAAAGGGGTTTGCGAAGCGACTGTTGGATCTGCCGCAAAATGTTACGGATCTCCAGACCGCCGTCAAGTTTCAATTACGAGAGTGTTTTCCTCGCTGGTGAAAATTGGACGCATGGCTCTACCTATCACCATCCATCGAGGGTCAGAGCGCGGAATCGCGGAAGCCCATCGGCATCGCAAGCGCATTTATGGTAAGTTCGCCCAGATGACGGTATCTCAACCCTGCAGCACGTATTAGCATATGTACATGTACATGTACAGGAAGCGTGTGAGGAAAACGAAAACGTCGCATGGAGAGTTACATTTCCCGCGCACGGTAGAAACGGACATGGAAACGGAGTTGTGGAATCGTGCGGAAAACTGCGCCTAGAAGCGCCGTCCTCGCCTCGCACGCTTCTAGTCGCAGTTTTCCGCCCTATTCCACATCCGTTCCCATCTTCTACCGACAACACCGCAGCATCTTCTCCCATCCCGTTTAGTGCGTCCTTTTTGCTCATCAACAACAGGCGGCTTCGTTCGTCCGACACATCCGCCGCCCCTTACAACGTCTTCGCTTGTTACCTGTCCGGGGATGAGGGAAACTCACTAGGCTTCGGGAGGATATGGGAACCGGCTGCGTTCTCTGTGAGCCTTTGGCTTCAAAGCCGGCGTAGTTGTCCTTTTTTTGGCATCGCTTTTGTTCGGCGGGGCATGCTCCAAACCTGTATTTCGTAATGCATCATTTTGGTTTGGTTTGCCCGCGGCGTTTGTTTTACTTAAATGTACGATAGACCGTACGTGGTTCGAAGCACCGATTTTTGAAAAGATAGACATGCACGAACTGGACATGATTTCCAATGCTGCTTCTGGGTTAGACCAAAGACGTCCAGCCATCACACGTAGTTTTCACGTTCATCTTGCAGCGCGGCACGCCGACGTCCGTCCTCAGACAGCGGGAAACCGGATTTGAGGGTGGATTTTGAGGTTTCGCGGGAAGTTTCATGAGACGAGGTTTGGAGAGAATTATTCAGATGGAACAGACTCAGTCAGGGCTTTTGATGGCCTGTGATTTTCTCGAATCCTATTACATGCATGAAGGGGTATTGGGTCAGCCCGTTTCCAAAAAAAAGATGTCTATTACGCCGCTCCCATACCGCCGGCAATCCTCAAAATCCCCAAAATTGCTTCCCTCGACATAAATCTCTATGCCAACCACGCCTACATACGCCCCTACCCCTACCCCTACTCTAAACATCATCCGGTAAATACGGCCTAACCAGCCTGGTAAAGCTCGTATTCGTGCCCCTGATATACTCCGGGGTCGCGTTCTTCAGATACTTCCACCCGGTGTTATACAAGTGCGCCGCGTACTGAAAGTCGTTGTAGAAGTCCCATTCGTCTTCTTCGTGCACGAATTGGATGTGGGGGAGCCAGTAGGCGGGCCAGAAGAAGGCAGTTGTGGGGAGGGTGCAGAGGTCGGTGGCGGGGGTTGTTCTGGAGAGTGTGTAGGGCATGCTGTGGGGGAAAGGGGTGAGGGTGAGAGGTATATGATGTGGAAGTGGGGTACGGTGCGACATCGGTATGGCACATACATGACAGAATGATCACTCCATTTCGAGTCGTCAAACGTGCGGTACGAATCATACCACCTTTTCAAAAACGGCGCATTCGGTGCAGTAAGAATCACCGCATTACACAGCCCAATCCACGGCTTAAACCCCTCAATCCCCAACACAGTCGTATGATGCAACAACGGATCAAACGACCTCGTCACAATCACATCCATATCCAGATAGATCCCGCCCCACTTCTGCAAGGCCCGCAGCCGGATCACATCCGCTTTATGCGCCCCCTGTTCCACTTTATTCCCGAATATCTCCTTGACGTCTGCGGTGGGTGTTAGGTCGGTGATCATCCCCCGAGCGCGATCCCACCACTCCCCGCTCGGTAGCCCGCGGTGGTGGTAGAACACCTTCTCTGGCTTGATGTTGACGACCGCGGCGCGGATGGCGAGGTAGTGCATCATACCAAAATAGTCGTCCCTATCCATCACACGGACGAAATGCACATATTTGGGTATCCTCTGCACCGGCGGTGGTCTCCCAGTCTCATTACGCCACGAACATCTATCGATCTGCCGCCGTACGTCTATAGGTGTCATCCAAGTTCGTAGGTAAGGCGCGAGGTCCCCCGTGCGCTCGTGAGCGGGTTTGCCGCCTAGGAGGCCGAATTTGCGGGAGAGGAGGAATTGGACGGTGTCGAAGACCGGGTCGGGGATGTAAGTGTAGGCGAGGAGGAGGAGGACGAAGAGGGTTAGGTGTTTCCAGAGGCGGAGGAGTCTGTGGGGGAGGGGGGTGTCAGTGGGAGGGCTGGTGAGGGGTAGGGGTGTCTTTCTTGTCTGTCACCCAGAAGACACATGGCCTCTTACCTTGTAACCCGCATTATCGCTGTCAAGCTGACTCGGTCGCTAGAACACGGACGGTGGGTATCTTACTGCGTGAACGTTCGACGTCACACTGTGCCTGTGAAGCGATGCTGCTGAGAGTGTCTGGGGTTGCAAGTTGGTTGTCCTTTCACGAAAGGAAAGGGGGCGAAAGGGGGACGCGGCGGTTGTTCCATCGCGCACGTCCTTTTCCTCAGCGCTCACATACGTCCGCGCAGTTGCGCCGCGACAACCTCGACAACTCCGCCGACGCTTTTTCCACAGCTCCTTTTTTCAACATTGCTTTTGCCAATGGCAAAACCACACACACCCAACTGACCTGAGACTTTGTGGGATAACTAAAACAGGTATGAGGAGCAACTCCAGCTGGTCTGTTGGAGAAAGTAATTACTTACTGCGAACTTTTACCAAGCAGAACTCCTCAACCACGCCAACCCTCAAACAACGTGCTACTAGGAAAACCTTTGGACCTCTGGATTCTACGTAACGGCTCTTCCCATTCTCAATGCACAAAGGTATGGAAAAGCTGGCCTTCTAATCTCAGAATGAGGTCACACAAACTGACTTGAGGATTGCAGATGCGGACCAGGACGCAAACTGCCGAGTTGCTGTGTAAGGCTGAGGATGACCGGAAAGACTATGTGTACTGTGATATCTGGAATACAGCAGCGGATAAGCCCTGCTCCAAAGCTCGAGTGCAACGCCGTCGTGTTGAAGCAAAGGGCATTCACCGCCAATTCACGCTGTTGAGCACGGATATGCGCTCCTGGCTTGGAAGTTCCAACGGTAGTTTCTGTTTGCGGGCTCCCACGGGTGACCTTCCCAATACCGTCAAGCTGTATGGATGCAAAACATGCATGAAGGCAGTGAGAGCAGAGAGACAGCGCAGGGTAGCCAGTGACAGGCCTTCTGCCAGTGACAATGAGGACGGCACTCTTCCCCCCAGCGGTGACAGCACTCCTCCCCCCAGCAGCGATGCTGCCAACCTGCCCCCGCCCACTGTGCGCACTCAGTCTCACATTGATATCTGCCTCCCAAAGCGACTCATGCACCCGCTTCAGTCGAAGTTTCAAGGTGTTGCCCCTCCTGACGCCGAAGCTCGCCGCAGCCGGTCCCGCACAACATCTGGTGTCCTCGAGGCTTCATCAGCAAAGCCGTGGAACAAACTGGAGATGTTGTTTTTCCTCGGACTCACGGATGAGGTTGAAGATGAAGATGAGGGGGATGACAGGATTGACGAACCAACGACGCCGGGGCCTGAGGGGAGGACCTACGCAGCAAAGCTGCAGATGCTCATGGAGAACCCCCTTGAGGACGAGCACGGGCGCTTCTTTTCCCTATCGGAAACATGGAACGGTTTATTGATCATATGAATACCACATGCGATGGGCTGTTTGACATGAAGATGACCATGGTCGTTGGGGACGTGCCTCTGAAGCGCAGCTCAAAGTGGAGTGAGAAAAACCGTGATAGGATCCGCCGCAGAGTGTTCATCTCGATCCTGCTTGATCTCAGCACCCGACACCTTCGTGCAAACTACCTCCCGCACTGGATGTCCACCCAGCTCCACTGTCCGAGCGCAGGCTGCCATTGCTGCTCACGAAGGGGACGTGTCCGCGCGACTTGCGCTTCCCAACACATCCGCCGTGGTTCTCGTTGATGATTTCAATTGGCATCAGGGGAGAGGCACGTCAAATGAGCGGGGAAAGCGATCGATCACCTGGACAACAGCAAATGTTGGAGTGCGTACTTGGGATGTCTCGGAGATGCCTCACCTACCCTCTGGGCTGGGGCCGTTGCGCCCTAATTTTCACACAATCGGGTTTGCAGAGGATCAACATGTTCTTTCGCAGTATTGTCGGCTGTTGGATCGGACACTGACATCCTACATTGTCAAACGTGGGAACGGAGGGGAAATACGCCAGATGTATGACACCCGGCGCTTGGATAGGGTCTGCTCCATCAAAATCTTTGTGGCGTTGGCAAGCGAAGACAACCCGATGAAGTCTGATGAGGATATGGTGAAGCTTTATCAGGAGACGATCATCCCGAAACTTCAGCCATATATCGATGAATCGCCAATCGTTGTATCTGAAGACTTCTACGTCTGGATGGGAACCCTTTAGTTCATCACGGGCTCTGCGGAGGGGCAGCGACACTCTGGAAAATTCTTGGATTGGCCTGGATCGTTTCACATTGCCTTGAACATGCAGGAACCAGCATACAAGCACTGGTTCCCCCTTCTTAAGATCCTTTACAAAGCGGCATTTCCGGTCTCGTTTGTCCACAGGTCAATCTGCGTCCCATTCAACGTGTTCTCCTGCTGTCTCTCGCACTTCAGGCATGGCAGCTTGCTCACACGCCAACGTCAACAGCCCCGATGGCGCATGACTACAGTTGGGGCGGGAATGTTATCCGTACCTTCTTCGAGGAGCATCTACCGCTCATGCTCGACGCACCAGTGATTATCACATCCCTCAACTACGATCACTTTGGGGAATTCCTTGTTTGCAGCCTCCCGTTCTTCATACAAATGGGGAAGAAGAACTACGTGACAATCATCCTTTGCATTTTTGGGCGCATGGGCTTCTACCGTGCGCACAACATCCCGCTTTACAAATGGATCCAAAACTACTTCCGGTATCTCAGCGAGGAGGCCATCGAACTCTGGCATTCAGTCATCCGTCCCCTTATTCATCCGACGATGCAGCAGAATCAAGCCGAGCTGCGAGTCATGTTCAAAGCTGCCCTCCAAGAAGCCGATGCTCAGGAAGCGGCAGTACTGAATATTCGCCGAGGCAAGCTACGGGGAGCAAACGCCGGGACGTCGTTGTTCCAATTCCGCAAAGACCAGGAGTGCAACCTCCAGGCTGCGGCGGATAAGCTTCTCAGCATTCTTGACCAGATAATCGTCTACAACAGAGACCATGGCGGCCCAGCCTACGAGAGGGAATCAAGGACAGCTGGCAAGAATCCGGTGACCACGCGGTTGTATCGTTTCACCGCAGAGCCTGACGGCCTGCTGCTAGGCAAGGCAGTCATCCCACTTGACCAGCGACGCCCAAATGCACAAGGCCACACCGTAGTCAAGGTTGGAAAGCATGTTGACATTACTTGATATGCATTCCCATGCGACATTGCTGGTCATAACACCCCCTGCCAGCCCCTTTCCTGCGGTTGTTGCCGTCACCGCAGCAGTGTTCGAGCGATGTTCAAGCAGAGCAAGTGCCCAAACTGCTTTGCTATCACGAAGGAAATCATGCAGGCCGTTGTCGCAGATGGTAACAGCAAGGTGCAAGAGTGGAGTCAGGCTGGCGTTGCGGGAGAGGAAAGCGATGAGGAGCCCTCTGTCTTTGACGTTGATGAAGCAAGTTAAAGTAGGCATTTATTTGTTTTTAAGAGAAAATATAAAAAATGTAATGGAACAGTTTTGAAGAGCGGCCTCTGGCGCACATATCCTACTACAATATCTGGGGTGGCCGTTGCGTGTGTGCAGAGGCCGTGGGGTTGCGACAAGAGATGTCTGTTTATTCTGCGCGGAAGACCGAACGACACGCTTGCCGAAGACGTATGTGAGCGCTGAGTCCTTTTCCCTTGAAGAATCAATCACTCATTCAACAATGCATCCCTATTTCTCTCTGAAGGATATTGACGGTGAAAGATGCGCTCGTGAGATGCTGATCTATGTAGTCCTCGTCTCCAGCAGCAGACCATATTATTACTTGCTTTTCTGACTGGAATGGGCTCCCACGGGAACCGGGCTCAACGGAAAGAATACGAAGCCACCACCAAACCTTGTCATCGATTATCATGTACTTGTACAGTACATCCATTGAGGTTCATGGTAACCCCGTCTGGGTAAGAGTCCCATCTGTTCTGGCCGCCTCCGCATTGGGGACCTGCCTTTCTGGTGGACCAGTCTCGACGCCCCGACTAGCCATGACATTGTTTTTCTTGTCGTTGGGATTGGTTCTATGTTTTTTTTTGTTTTTTTTTTACATTGTTGAGCCGTTTGGTGGAAAAGGTGGATTGTGAAAATGCTTGATTGTGGGAAGTATCGCCTGCCAAACGAATAAGGAACGAAATGGAGTCATGATTCCAACGTTCATCTCAATGCTCTTGTTTCCGGCGGTTCTACGCTACGCTATTTGGAGATCAATTGTGACGGTGGGCATTGCGGAAGTAAAGATCTCGATCACATTGTTTCGAAAAAAAAAATGGATGCTCGTACAAGGAAGGTGGCATCCAGCGATATTGTCCTCACGGCTGTGAGAGGCAATCTGCATCCTACCAATTGTTCGAGGAGAGGCAAGTAACCACCTCGCGCTTTTGACAGTAACGTGTCTTACCCACCCACCAAACTCCGCTTTGGCACGGCTTCCGGAACTCAAACCTCCCTTTCCACCCCTCCCACCCCTTTCCCCCTCCACTTCCACTCCCACTCCCACTCGCACTCCCCCTCCCTCCCCATCCCCAATGTCAGATGCTGATGAGGATGGCGGGGAGTCGTCCGCACGTCATATTACAGAGGCCACCGCCGTTCTGGTCCAGGGTAGATGTACATGTAGATAGGCATATATATACATTCGAGCGCGGCACAGACAGTTGTCTCAACACGACACCCAAAATCGACAAACCCCCACACTACTCCTTCATCTCATCCATTCTCCTCAACCACCCCCAACCACCCCCCTCAAACAAGCCCCCTGCACAAAAACCGGCCACAACGCATCCACCTCCCTCCGCATCACCACATCATCAACGGCGCCGCGCACGCAACTTTGCACCAGCTTCTTGCTGATATCGAGAATCATCTCCCTATGATGAGACGAATGTGGACGTGTATGTGCCGGCGAGTGAGATTTCCGCAGGCCCTCGGCGCAGACGAATGGGTCGTGCAGCGCGGCGAGCGGGATGGGGAGGTCGGATTCGGTTGCGGGGAGCTGGGGGGATTGGATTTGGGCTACGGTGCGGCGGAGGGGACCTTTTTTTAAGCGCAGAAGAGAGCGTCAGCGTGTTGCATGCCGAAACATCTTAGAGAACTTAACATCCATACCGAAAAGCACCTCGGCTTCCGCCCTATCCTCTTCACTCACAACAGCGCCCATGAGCTCCAGCAGCGGAGACGACGCGCGGGATGCGAGGCGGAAGACGGCGTACGGTCTACATAACGAGGAGTCGAGGACGGCGTTGTGGGAGCGGAGGACGGTGAATGTTTGCAGGGTGGGCGGGAGGGTTGCTAGATGTGTCACCTGTGAGCGAGGAAAGTTGTTGAGGTGTTACGACATCCTCTCCAGCAAACGGGTTGAACATCACGACAGCAAACTCACATCTCTCAACCGATCGCACCGGTTGGCACCCAAAACCAAACACCTTAACCCCGTAAACCGCCGCAGTCTGGCAAATACCCCGCCGCCTGCTGGCCCGCTCAGCCGCGTAGCGTTGATATACAGAAGAGCGAGGGATGTCACTGCCGCCGCGTCGATTTTGTCGAGGATGACCGTTGCGTCGCCGTATCTACGACAGAGAACCCCGGGTCAGTACCGATGGAGGTTCATTTGCTACTAACGTTATCTGCAAAACGTACATGACAAGCCTCCCACCCTCCATCTCCGCGAAACACGTCTCAGACCGATGTATGCATCCCTCCTGAGCCAGTAACCCGCGCTTGCTTTTACCAACCCCAGTCTTTGTCGTTCCATTCGCCGCCAATGATGGCGGTGGTGGGGGCGATGGGGCAGTGAAAGTATATGTGGATGTGGTGGGATTGAGCGGATCAGGCGGCCAAGTGAACTCGAGCAGCTCGGTAACGTCGATCGTGGAGAGGCCGTTGAGGTTGGCCCAGCGGGTTGCGACGGTTTTGATGCTGCGTGTGCTGTGATCGGATTGTCGAGTAAGGGAACAGTGATCGCTAGAATCTTGTGAAACCCAGAAGGTAGTCCCGCTTACCGCTCATCTCGCACGGCACAAACCCTCTCAACCTCCCTCCTCCGCTCCGCCTCACGCTTATACCGCCTTGTCGCGACGCGGCGCTCTTCTTCCGTCACCCGCCGCCCGTCGAGGATTTTTAGTCGTTTCGCTTTGTGGATGATGTATGCGCGGGGAGTTGATGCCGATGGGGTCGTGGTTGTGGTGGTTGGTGCTGGGTTTGAGGTGGTGGCTGGTGGGGCGGGAGTCGCGAGGTATGAGAGAGGGTTGTTTTCCAATGACAGTTCTAACGAAAGCGGCAAATGTATCATCAGCGCCGGTTTTATGTTTGAAGACCGAATGGGAGAACCATTCGTACAAATACCAACTTTCGTTGACCTACCAGAAAGCTGATCGAGCACTAGTACATCAGCGATCTTGTCCAGCGACGAGATACAGTTCGAGCTCAAGATCAGGCGTTTGAGGTTGACGAGGCGTTGTACATCTTTGATGGAGTCAATCTGAGATTTGATGCGATGTGAGCGATTAGACACGTGGGCCGTATGCATAATTGAGCATTTACCTGGTTCCGCCGCAGATTCAACTCTGCAAGCGCTCGCAAGTTGCCTAGTTTGCCGACATGTTGGACGCGGTTGTCTTCCAGGTTCAGGATGCGGAGGTGCTTGAGATGACCTATGTTCTCTGCGGTCCGCACCAGGCACAGAGCGAAAACGAAAGGATATTAGTGCTGCCTAATCAAAGAGCGCCTTGCCTGCCGCACTGAAGCGTTCATTATGCGGGATGTCCTCTCTTCTCTGTCTCTCCCGCCGTCTGATGCGCAAATGCCCCGCCGTCCTTCCACGATCTACAACACTCCATCTACGCCGCTCTCGACTCAACTCAACCAATTCTTAGCTTGCACATGCCATCCCGCCGACAAGATTCTCTCCCTCCACGGCGCTTACCAACGACAACAACAGCGTTCGCATGCAAATCCAGGACTTCCAATTTCAAACAATCGTCGAGCCCCTCGATCTTCTGGATCCTGTTCTTGCCCAGGATCAGGATCTTGAGGTTGTAGAGGCAGTCGAGGCCGCTCATGTGCTGAAAGTGACAGAAGGGCAAATCAAAAAATCCAACAGACGGGATGGAATGCGAAGCATCGGAGAGAGGGAGGGCTTAGTGCTTACCGTGATGTGGTTATTGTAGAAATCCACAAGTACGAGATTCGACAGTTGCTCGAGGTGCTCGATTTTGGCGATGAAGTTATTCTGGTAGTCGAGGAAGCGGAGGCGTTGCTCGTCGAGGAGGTTGAGGCATGACTGGGGATTCCAACATGTGGAAGAGCAATGAGTACGCAGACCTGCGCGAGGGGAAGGAGGCAAAGTTCACACAACAACACACCCAGTCAACCCACCGTCAGATTCCGCCTGCCAAGATCCAATCGTCCAGTACCCTGTGCAAGCCCTTGGCTACCTTGCGTCTGAACATTACTGCCATGTATGTTGCTAGTGCTCGCGTCGGTGCTGTTTTCGAGTGGTTTTGCTATCTTGTGCGGAATGATAGCATCGTGTGAAAAAATGATGGCAGAGACGTCTGGTTCATAAGTAATCGGTGGTGCCCATAGGGGGAGGGGGAATCGAAAAGAGAATGGGTGGGATAGTATCACTTTGGTGGGACATCGCCCACTCCAGCAATGTGCCACTCCTTGCGACGGCGCTCCCTTCCTACAACCAGGCCCACCCATGCCCCCCGTTTTCCATAGATCCTCAGCCAAGAGAAACGCTCACCTCATAAATCGACAAATGCGGCGGATACACCCACATTCCCGCGCCACCATCCCTTGACCCGCTCATATACCCCACAGTCTCCCCATTCCGCGGCCCCCACACATCCACCCCACTCCCATTCCCACCCCCACTCTCCGCTGCTGCTGCCGGATCACCATCCTCACCAACACCGTGTTTGGGAGTGGCGGCAAAAGGCATCACGGGCGTATATGTGACATCCTCGTTATCGTTTTCAGGTTCATTCTCGCATGAGGTTGAGGAGGCGGACGAGGAAAGAGGGTTGGTGTTGGAGATGAGTGGCGGTGGGGTGGCGGGGGTGGAGTTGGTGGATGGTGGGGTGCAGGCTGGGGGCGTGAGGCGGGAGGCGGGGTCGGCGAGGCGGGCGGCTGTCGAGGAGAGGGGCTGCGGGTGATAGCCAAGGAGAGGAAGAAGAGACGGGTGAGCTAGTGTAACGTTGCCGTCTGTTGTGTGTGCAATGCTATAATGTCTCCGGCCTCTCACCAACGCTCGGCTTGCTCGTCCCAAGCCGCTCAGCAACCCACCTCAATGTATAAGTACGGCCAAGTCGACCACGCATTCCTTGCCTGCGCATTCCCCGCCCTCTGCCCACCCTCCTCCCCACCTGCAACCCTGGCCGTGCGCGCCGACGACGGGCGTGACGACGGCGCCGTGGGGGGGTACCCGCCCGCCAACGACACATTTGACGCGTACACCGAAGCTGTTGCTGATGGTTGTGCAGCGGGAGCGACGAGCCGTGTGGAGCGCACGGAGGTGGCGGTCGAGGGCCGTGAGGAGCGTTTGGGCGGCGTGGGCATAGGCGACGGTGGCGCTGGGTGCTTCCTGGAGGTGTAGGCATCGCTGGTGTGGGTGGGGAGACGCATTGCGAGCTCGGACATGGAGAAGAGTCTGGAATCGTAGATGTGTCGGTAAGCTTACATCTCGCATTTGCAGGGTCGTCAGAACCGTCCCTTTTATAAACATCCCCCGACCTACCTCAACGTCGGAATCATCTCTGCAGCACTCCTCAACTCCCTCGCCGACGCCGCCCTCCTCACCGGCGCTGACTGCGGTCTTCCCCTCACCTCTCTCCCGTCCGTCATACCACCTCTCCGCTCTCCAAGCCCACCATCTCTCCCAGGACCACCCCGCGCCCCCGGCGTCACCTGAATATCTACATCGCCCGGAAACACCCTCTTAGCGTGCTTCTTTTTCTTGAGCTGAGAATGCCCGGCAGCGGCAGAGGGGCATGATGGCGGCCAGGTGGTGAGTGAGGCGGATGGGAATTGTTGGATCATGGGTGCTTCCTACTTTTTGGTATGCTGGGTTCAAAGGTATCAAAGATTGTAGCCGTGGAACTGATATTGACCCCCAAATTCTGATGGCAAAAATGTATGTAACGACGGGTGTGCTTTCAACATTCTCTCCCTGACAGATACCCTTCACTGGAAGCCCTGTCCCGTTTCACACTTGTAAAATCATAGAATCCCGACTAACCAAAAGCTATTCTGACGGGTTTACGTAAGTTTTGACTGTGTCCGTCGCGCTGTCGGATTACCGTCCAAAAACGAATATTTGAACCCTACATTACCTTGTTCAGCTACGCCCCTCGTGCTCTTCCTCACATTCCGACCCGAAAACTTCCTAGTCAGTAAATATAAAAAGGATGCCTCACATTCAACTTGCACCCCATCCAGTACGACGACAGCCTCGCGACGGAGGCTACTCCGCCTGCCTCGTAGAAGACCCTGTACCCGCGACATGGATGCTGGATCTACTCGAGAGGTGGAAACCCGAGGGCACAGTGGTGAACAATTTGGGCACCGGGGGCTGGCGCCGTTGTTTGTGGGGGAAGACATCAGTTTATGGGGAAGACGAACAGGGGATGGAGAGGATGGAGACCGGGAGGGAGTAAGGTCTGAGCTGTGAACGGTGAGCGAGCGGAGTGGGTCGGCGATGAAGGAGGAGTGCGGTTGTTGTTGCGAATCCGGTTTTGGAAATAGACGGCTTTTGGTAACATGTACGAGCATTCTAATCGCTGCTTTTTTGTATATCATTCAGCACTATCCTTCGGCACTATCAGAAGGTTTCCGAATTTTGGAAAACTCGAACATGCACGGACATTCGCATGAAGCTATCAATCTCGAAAGTCAACCCCGCCAACAACCGTTCAAAACAGCCAGTCCCGAATGGTATCACCCTCAACCCCGGGTCGCGCCGCTAGCATATCTTGCTCAACAGCTTTGAGGGCCTCGCAGCGGATCTGCATAATCAGCCCGTATGAGTATCCGAATTCGATGAGTCCGACTCGGTTGCAACAATTCGCCCTCCATAAACTGACCTTAAGGAACCAGCCCAACGCCAGCTGTAACTTCGCTTGGTGATGGTGGTCTTTAGACATGGGGACCATGAACGACATCAACTCTGTCACGGCAACCTCTTGTGGGGCTGCGCCAGCATTGCGAAATCAATTGGCTGACATTTTTCCGACAATGCACCGAGCACACTACCTTGGAGGTGGTATCCTAAGACGGTCAAGGTCCCGCCAATTGCCTGAATAGTCAGGACTTGCATCAACTTTGCTTGGCTGCCCGGGATCCTGGCATGTCTCATCAGTCGGCCTTTCAAAAGCAATTTTGCTTGGACATCGAGTTTCTCTGCGTCCTCCAGCGGGTGTAACGTGTGCTGGAGAGTGAGCTGCGACCCGGAGATTTCGACCAGCACAAAATCACCGATGGTTCCTCGAGCTCGGACGAGTACATCAAAGTTGGCGCCGCCCTTCTCGCCATCCAGCCATCTTTCCTTGCCGTGCGAGACATACGTCACTTTGCCTGTCTGGCTGTCAACTTCCCTTTGCTGGGGTTGGAATGCTGCCTGCTGTACGGTGACGGACGATCTTTCCAACCTAAAGCCGGAATGCCAGTGAGTATGTCGTCATATTCTGTGATCAAACAAACACCGCCGTTACCAAATGGTCTCTGCCACACCGAAGATGCGTTCAAGAGCGAAGAAAGTATATGAGATTGATTCAACCACGAACTTCCTCTCGGCATTCTGGAAACTGACATCCCCGAGGGCTGTCAGATGATAACTTCGAATCTGGATCAGCATTTGTTGCTGAATAAATCGCTCCGTGCAACTTAGCTGAGCGTAACATACATGTGGACATAGTGTTCGAGCACATATTGCGCGAAAGCCCCATGCTCGCTATCGCGCGGCCAGTTGGAGCTTCGTATGTTTACTGTCAACGCCTCTGCAACCTGGATACTGAGCGGTGGGAAATCACCTTTCCGATGCGCCACCGCCACCTTCAAACCACTGTGAGCAGAAACGCCCCAATGCTGACACCAGCTCAACACCAGCGCCAATCACAAAACAGCACTGATCCTTTCACAAACCTTTCTGATGTCCTCGACGAGCTTATGCATGGGAAGCGTCCATCCTTCGCACAGATGGTCGAGGTCATTGGCAAACTGACAAAGTTCCCGTGGTACTACTGGCTTGCAGGGTGTGACATACGAAGTTGAGGCACGGCGGCCTTTGAAGGGAGTAGAACTGGAGACGGGGTCCTCCGCCGTCGGCCCAGCGTCATCCGCATCGATATCGTCATCTGTCTTCACTAAGTAAGCCAAAAAATCATAATTTCGGACCAAAATGGAATGAAAAGCTCTGCTGTACCTCTTCAGAAGAGTGTGGAACGTCGGCTTCAGGGATTGCCATGTCCCTCACTTCGTTGGAGGCCTCTCGCGTTGCCAGAACCGACAGCTTCGCCCGCTTCGCCTTGATTCCCGCCCGCTCGTATGATTTTTCGACTCTTGCAGACGCGACGATGAGGCGGAAAGGCTCCCCAGCAATGTGCTCTTGGAAAATCTTTTGACCCTTATTGGACTTTTTTCCAACACAAAGAGACAACGGGCAAACGATTGATTGAGAGGAAGGAGGCGAACGGCATGGCATGTCCATGAGGATCCGGCAGCCACATGAGGAACAGAACACATAATACTGGACGTTGAGCAAATACCTTCATCGTCTGCCTTAATTTTTCAATGTCGGACAGGTACCCCTTCCCAGTACATCCGCCCCGTAGGATGGACAGCTCGCTCAATATGTCTCGCCTCAGGTTGGCCTCGTCATCCCACCAATCTGTCTGGGGTGAGTGTTCGCCGATGTGGTCTACGAGATTATTGATGCTCCACTTCGTATTCTTGGTCCAATATTCTGCGAGACGACACGTTCGGATAGATCATCAAAACAGTCAAAAGTTCGGAAGGGTGTCGTACCTGGGTATTGCAGCCTGCTCACGCAGTCCGCCGAGAGACATTTGACGGTCTGAGCGAGTTTTTGGTCCGTACTGGATTTTCTCTTATGACCCATGTTGCAAGCTTACTTTTCGGGCACAGCTCGTCCACCAGCCACTATGGTGCCTCGATAGAAGGTATATGTATGTAGATGATCTAGGGCTGGTCTGGACGAAGAGCGTACGCGTAGTGGCAACTTCCGGACATTCGGACATGCAACACTGAATTGAATGCGGATAGTCACGTGACCTCCCGCGATTTGTATACGCCATATGGCTCGTCTCGCTCCGGCGTGCTGTTGGCGTTGGGGCATCCGGACCGACACCGCTGGCAGATGGACCCCCGACACCGTCCCGCTACTTTCCCACTACTTTCCAAAGCAACATCGTGCCGCGGATCTCAACGACAGGTAAGATCATCCATCGTGTACGGCTCATGTGGGTCTTTTTACCGTACCCTCGCGCCGCCCAGGAGGGACGCGAAATCGTAAAAGACTGGGGGTTCTGGCCGGCCAGTAGGAGCGTCAGAACCTCTACGAGGGAAGGAACGCAAGCATCATATGAACATATGTTGCGTCTCTGGCCTCGGAGACCTGCGGAGCCGGTCGCCCCATCCTCGGGGCGACCGACTCTATACCTCGCGCCGCCCAGTAGGGACGCGAAATGGTGAAACATTTTTGGACCTGGCCGGGCTTTATGCAACGCCAGGACCTCTACGAGGGAAAGGTCAGGCCGTACCAGTCTAATGGACGTGGGCCTCTCACACAAATCGGGGATCTAGCCGGGCTTCGGGCAGCGCTAGAACCTCGAGGGAGGTCGGATCGTACAATAGAAACCGGACGTGGACCGCTTGCATCTCCGATGGGGATCCGATCTCATGAGAGTCGTTCGAACGGGGTCCCTCTCTCGTATTTCTTTCTTGATGTGTGCTGATCATATTTTCTGTGGTTCTCCCGTACTTTCCTTCCTGCAATATGGAGCTACACACCACTTATGACGCGATTATCGGAACGCGTCGCAAATGCGCTCACCGAGTACTTTGAGAGGGTGCGGCATGCACGCCGAAAAACCATTGGGGAATCCGGAGTTCAGACGCATCTCGAAACCGGTATGTGCCTTGACGTCTTTGATTGTCGGGTGCCGTAGAACACCCAAATCTCTTCGAATCAAACTGACTAAGCACATCATCCCGTAAGGTCCACTCTATACGCTGACGCAAGACCACCCGCCAAGAGCAATCTGACCTGCTTCCTTTCTCTGACCCAGCGAAAAGCTCCATGCCCGCCGTTCCACATGCTCGGGCTCTCAAGTTTTTGCTAGTAGCTGGCCGGGCGAGGCTGGCTTGATTTGCGGATTGATCAATATACCGCGTCTTTTGTATATCCATTTTCCTAACCCTCCTGTGCACGCCTTTCATCTATTATATAGACCTACTGCACCACGCAGCGGGTGAGCCCCCAACAAACGCGTGCAAGGCCAAGAAGGCCTTCACATTTCACCCCGCCATCTATCAATGGATGATGTCTACGTCCAAAAACGTACAAACTCTATTTACGTCCAAAATACTGTCTATAACATCAAATCGCATCCCCGGCCAACCCCCCCACAACCCCTCTTAACCCCCCACACATCCCCCTCCACCCCCCCTCCTCACACATCCCAACCCACCTACTCTGTGCACCCCTCCACCCCCTCGCCCACCGCCTCACCTCCAAGCTCAACACCCCATCCTCGGTGGAAATCGCATTTATTGCCGCGCTGTGGAGATGTTGCATGCAGAGCTCGATGAGAGGGGCCATGAGGAATTTGTCGGCGGTTGTCAAAAGGCGGAGGACGCGGAGGAGGGTGGGGTGGGTGTATGGGAGTGGCGGAGGTGGGGTATCCGAACCGGTGGGGGTATTCGAACCGGTGTTGTCCTTCCCAGCCAGAGTGAAATACCCCACCATCATCCGCCACGTCCCGGCCTCCACATCCTCGATGTGCACCACATCCTGCCGTGACTCCCTATACCCGCCGTACAGCATATCACTCAGCACCTGCGATGCGGCCGCGGCCGCGGCGCGCGGGAAGGGGATGGTTGTGTTGTCGGTTGTCAAATGCGCCAGGACCGTGTCGCCATCATCCGTGGATATCTCACACCCCTCGGTTTGGGTTGAGGCGAAGTGGTAAATCTGAGCAAGCAGGGATGTATCGCAGGGGGGTATATCCGCCCCCACGAGATCCGGCGGCAAGGCATCCTCGGGCCGTAAGTCGGATGTAAAAGCGAGGTATCGCAGGGCGGCACATGCGCGGTCGTGTCGGCCGGCCGCATACTCCTCGTCCATACCCTCATCCGCGTCCTCAGGCACATCGTCAGTGAACGAGAACCGTAGCGCGAGGGAGAAGAGCCAATCCAGTGCTGTCTTTGCGGTCGCGTGGTGTGTCGCTGTGATGTGGGTCGCTGATATCGTCGGCGGCAGGACAGCGGCGCTTAAGAGCTCCCCGCCCCAACAATACGCCAACGCCAGTGCAATCTTCTCCCTCACCACCCGCGACGCACACAACGCCTCCGCCGAGACATGTCTTGCATTCGCGTTATTGGAATGGTATTCGAACAACCTGCACAGCATCCTTGCGCTCTCCCACCTATCCTTTGCCAATAACCCCGCAAACGTGTTCATAAATCCCCGCCCGCTACCATCCACCATCCGCTCTTTCCCCAACAGGGTCTCAAACACCGCCGAAAAGCCCATGTTCTCCACCATGGTGTTCAAAAGTTCGGGGGAGGAGATCAATCGGCCGAGGACGCGGGTGAGGATTTTGGAGACGGGGGAGACTGCTTCGGCGGGGTTTAGGGAGTGTGTTAGGGTTGAGAGGGTGGTGGGGGAAAGGAGTTGGGGGAGGGCTTTGCCGGCAGTGATGAGGGCGTCGAGGAGGCTGGCGGCTGCGAGGCGGGTTTGGGCGGTGGTGGTGGGCGGGTTATCTTTTTCGCGATTATTGTCTGATCCCTGCGGTGTCTCTTTCGCGTCGCCATCGTCCGACGAGACCTCCAATTGCATCTCTTCCCCACACTCCCCATTCCCCCCAGTGATCAACCCAATAAGCACCGGAAAAGCACTAACAACCCTGCCACCCCCCACCCTCCACTCCCGCGGCACAACGCTTTCCATCTCCCCAAGCACATCCATCGGACACCCACACAGCGTCTCCGCCACCGAGGTATCATGGCTATAGTTCCCGTACAGGAAGGTCATGGCGCGTTGCATCAGGTTGGCTCTGTACTCTGCATCGTGGGGTGTCGATGCGGGTGGCAGGGCGGCGCCGAGGATGAAGAAAGCGATGCAGAAATGGACGACTGTGAATGGCGAGATCTGTGTGGACGGCCTATGTGTACTTTGATCAGACACGTCCGAGTCAGTGTCCTCACTATCCTCATTCCAGAACCTTCCATCACGCATCCTAAACCGGACCCCGGAGTTCTCTGCGGCGCGCTGCAGGGTCGTGAACAGCAACGCGGTGATGGGCGGGGCGGGGTGGAGGAGGAGCGGGGCGACGAAGGATGTGTTGATGAGGTCTGCGAGGATGTTGTCGGCGACTAGACGGAGGCGGCAGCGTTTGTCGGTCATGAGGACGGAGATGAGGCGGAGGGCGCGGTGGCCTAGGGTTGGCGATGGGTGGGGAACCATTGTGGAGGGGGTTTCGGCGGAAGTCGTTTGAAGGGGATGTGTGGCAGCGTCGGCAATGGATTCCCGCATAAGCTTCCCGATTGAGCGATGGAATACGCTTATGATCGGCTGTTCGCATTGCATGTACACGTCGGCGCCGCGTGAGCCGCTACCCAGTAGATACGTCAGCGATTTGAGGATCTTGCCCTTCGCGTTGTCGAGTTTCGCCGCGTCATACTTTGCGGCATATGCGGGGGAATCTATGAACCGCCAGAGGTTGACGAGGGCCAACGGGGCATTTGATGCGACGGCGGCGTCCAACGCGCCGGGCATCGGTAACGTGCATAGCAGCAAGTCCAGACCGGACAGGGCTACGATCAAAGCTGGGCCGACGCCTGCTTCTGATAGCATGCTGAGGTAGATTGCACACGCCTGGGCGGTGTGTGGGGCGAGCGACGTGAACTCTGAGGAACGCGATTTTGTTGTCATGCGGCATACCATAAGCAGTGTCTCGTTGGCTGCTCGCATCATCTCGATCTCTGCGGGTGTGGCTGAGACGATATTTTTCGCTGTGGCAAACTCTTTCAGGATGGTGGCGAGGGCGATGCATTCGTGGACGTCCAGTGCGGCGGTGCTGAGTACAGCGGGTTTGCAGAGTATGTAAAGGGCTGGTATGCAGTGCGTGAGAAGCTTGACCGAGTAACCAGTAGTATCCACGTGGTATTCGATATGGCCATCCGTGATGGTGGATGAGACCTGCACCGTTGCAAGCCGCGCGAGGGCCTCTATCGCTTGCGCTTTCATCTCGATGTTGTTAAGAGGGCTGGGGAGTCTCTGTCGTGTCAGTGCGTGCATGATGATTGCAGCGAAGAGCCGTATGTCCCTGATGATGTCCGCATGTGCCGGGACTCGCGACGATGGACGGTTGTTTGACCCAATATCGAGAGACAAGCAGTATATCACATGGGACATATGATCTGCCGACAGCATGTCATTCACAGTTGACGAGTCTTTCTGAGCGAGAGCAACGAACGTCCTGAGCGCTTGAAATCGCGTAGTGATTGTTCGCGAGCAGACTCCGTTGAGAACCTCCTTGATCAATGTTCTATGCCGCTCTGACGACTTGGAGATGATATCCAAGACATCTGGCGGGGAAAACGCGGGATTGCGTATCTTTACAGTCGGAGAAGGCTTGACGAGGTTGGCAAATATGCGAAATACGTTTTCTCGTGTCCGACCTTTGGATGATGCGATAACGAGGAGGAGGTTGTCGAGAGCGTCCTCAATCTGCGAGCGATTATCCAACTCCTCGTTTGAGCCCTTTTCGACCCTCACAGAGGCAAGTGCCCGCATGAGCTCCAGCAGGTCTTCCAACGCATTCGTATCCAAGTTTGTTCGTGGTGTCGTTGGCTGCTGTAACCTGTGCAGTAGGTCTCGGACGTGGGACCATCGTGAACTCGTTGCGTTGGGGAACGTCGAACTTTGCCCATAAGGTGTGTCACTGGGAGGGCTGTACGGCTCAAGGGCCGTCGAGTGAATGATAGGGAAGTTTTCGGGCGACGACTCTACATCTAACCGTCTCCTCTTTGCGGGTGGCACTGACATCTCGGCATACTATTCCCTTTGACAATGCTGCTTGTGATTCTATGGTTCTCCGTTGAAGATGACAGTCGCATAACTCCTTTTCCGCTGCCCACTGCTGAGGAAGACTATGAGTGCCGAGAAGTGTTCCAAGGTCAACGTCCTACTTGCGGAGGACTTGAGGACAGCAACAAGGGATATTGCTCCACTGTGAAACCAAAAAGGTGGGGCGATGCCTTTGCCTTCTCTTGGTGGTCGTCGGCTCATGCTCCTCCCATGTCGAATCGCAGGGGTTAGGGTTGCGAGTGCGGGCGGTGACGGAGCGACGCAAACGGACAGCGGCCACGGCGTGGCTCGTTCTTCCCTTCGCCGTCGACATCTCAACTGCCCACCCAACGACATAGCCGACGGGGCGGACCTTGCACAGACAACTCCCGCTCGCTTAGCGCATACAGTGCTTAGAGTCGCTTCTGCACGCCTCCTCTACGTCGACTTACGAGTGGATACACGGTCACTTTGTCTCGCACGATTGCCTTCACTCTCTCGTCGGAACTCAGCATCACCTTCACGCAACGATGAACACCTTCGAAGAGATCGAGGTATGTCTCAAGCCTCAACTGCTAGGTGGTCCGAGGAGCACTCTCGCAGTGGCAACCTTCTCCAACCCTAAATTCTACCCACTCTGTGGGTGTACTGACCCCGACAACTGATTTTCCCACGCTTACTTAGGACCAAGATGGAATCAGGCTGTCATGGAACGTCTGGCCATCTTCGCGACTGGAAGCAACGAGGATGGTCGTTCCCATAGGTGCTCTTTACACTCCCTTGAAGGAGAGGGAGGGTATCCAGCCCTTTGCCTATGAGCCAGTCACTTGCAAGATGCCTTGTCGGGCCATCCTGAACCCTTACTGGTGAGATAGCTCCACATTCTTGCATTTTTATCATGATCAGACGTGCTGACGTCTCTGTCCCCTCCGACCATTGTTGATTAGTCAAATCGACGTCCGCGGCAAGCTCTGGATCTGCCCCTTCTGTCTGCAACGCAACCAGTTCCCACCGCACTACAAGGACATCTCCAACACCAACCTGCCCGCCGAGCTCCTCCGCCAATACACTACCATCGAATACGTCCTCAACAAACCGCCTTCTCTTCCGCCAATTTTCCTCTATGTTGTGGATACGTGCCTCGATGAGACGGATCTGAAGGCTTTGAAGGATTCGTTGGTTGTTAGTTTGAGCTTGTTGCCGCCTAACTCATTGGTTGGATTGATTACTTACGGGACGATGGTATGTTGAGTGCAAGGGGGGCAAGGGCGAATATAGTGAACGGAGTAGGAGCAGGTGGGAAAATGGAGTGGCAGGAGTGGGAGTAATAGGAGGAGTAAACGGAGTGGGAGGACGTGTGAAGGAAGGGACCGAACGGGAGAACAAGGGAGAGGCTAGCGCATTCATGCTTTTTGTTGCCCAACATCGCAGTCGGGAGCACGGTTCTCGATGATCGCTGACACTTTGTCCCCTCGTTTACATATATAGGCCCAAGTGCACGAATTGGGATACAGCGACTGTCCGAAGTCCTACGTCTTCCGCGGTAGCAAAGAGTACAACGCGAAGCAGATTCACGACATGCTCGGCCTGGGTGCCGTTCCGGCCATGCGCCCTGGTCAGGCTCCCGGCAGACCAGGTCAACCCGCCATGGCGCCACAGCAGAACATGGGCGCTAGCAGGTTAGACTTCCTCGCTTCATCAGAGTATGTGTGCGATTTGTGAATGCTGAACCCTTTTTGTTGACTGCAGATTCCTCTTGCCCGTTTCCCAATGCGAGTTCACCCTCACATCCATCCTGGAACAACTCCAGCAAGATCCTTGGCCCGTCGCCAACGACAAGCGTCCCTTAAGGTGCACCGGAACGGCTCTTTCCGTCGGTGTTGGGCTTTTGGAGGTATGTAAACAACCTGTCGGTTACGTACGAAGTGGTTTGATCTGATGACCTTTATTAGGCTGCATACCAAAACACAGGAGCGAGAATCATGCTGTTCGCAGGTGGCCCGCCAACCGAAGGACCCGGATTGGTCGTCGGCCCAGAGCTGAGGGAACCCATCAGGTCTCATAACGACATTGAGAAAGATGTCGCAAAGCACGCCAAGAAGGCTTCAAAGGTAACGCTTCTCTTCCTACCCCCGTCCCCTCCCCTTACCCGTATATCCCACATCAACTCACTCGATCATGTTACACGCAGTTCTACGAAGCCATCTCCAAACGCGCAGCCGATAAAGGCCACGTCATCGACATCTTCGCCGGCTGCCTGGACCAGATCGGTCTAATGGAGATGAAGTCCCTCGTCACCTCCACCAACGGGCACATGGTGCTCTCCGACTCGTTCAACACCGCCATTTTCAAGCAGTCGTTCCTGAGGCTATTTAGTAAGGACGCGGATGGGTTCTTGCAGATGGGGTTCAATGCGACGTTGGAAGTGCAGGTATGTGGGTCGGGCTTATGGCTGGTGTGGCTTTCGGGAGAGTGAGATTGATTTGTTTCGACGAATTTTGTAGACGACGAAGGAGTTGAGAGTGTGTGGATTGATTGGTCCGGCTATCTCGGGCAACAAGAAGAGTCAGTGTGTAGGAGAAACGGTGAGACCTTCTTGAAGTACGAGATCCCAGTCAGGAATGCGAAGCGCTGATACTATTTCCATCTGCAGGAAATTGGAATCTCCGGCACGAGTGCATGGAAATTCTGCGGGATCTCTCCCAGCACCACCGTAGGGCTGTATTTTGAGGTCGCCAACCAGGTAGGCAGAGGCACCGCATATGTATGCCCGTGAAATGCATTCTCTGACGATCAATAATTCTTCCTAATGAATTGAAGCAAGCGGCAGGCCTTACGCCCGGCTCCAACGGTCTCATTCAATTCGTCACTCTCTACCAACATGCTAGCGGGCAGTTCCGCCTCCGCGTTTCCACCATCGCTCGCGCGTAAGTAGTTCAAAAACTCCCCTACACACCACATACACCACTCCAAGCACGTGAGTATATCGATTGACCTGTTGTGTCTTTCCCTATCTTTGCAGATGGGCAGACGCAAACTCCTCCCAAATTCCCGCATCGTTCGATCAAGAAGCTGCAGCGGTGCTGATGGCTCGGATCGCCATTTTCAAGGCGGAGATTGATGATAGCCCCGATGTGTTGAGGTGGTTGGATCGGATGCTTATTCGATTGGTATGTTGATAATTGATAGCCGAATCGTCCATCGTTGAGGTTTCTTGGCTAATGACATAGTCTTTTATGATTGCAGTGCCAGAAATTCGCCGACTACCGCAAAGACGACCCGACCTCCTTCCGCTTGACGGACAACTTCTCGATCTACCCGCAGTTCATGTTCCACTTGAGGAGGAGTCAGTTCTTGCAGGTCTTCAATAACAGTCCAGATGAGACTGCTTTCTACAGGTATGTATCGGGATTACGTCCTGTTCTTGTCCCCTTCTCGCGTTCACTAAACACTCCCTTCCCCGCACACAAAAGACACATCCTCAACCGTGAAGACGTCAACAACTCTCTCATCATGATCCAACCCACCCTCATGTCCTACTCCTTCAACGGCCCACCGGAGCCCGTGCTCCTCGACTCTGTCTCCATCAAACCGGACGTCATTTTACTGTTGGATACGTTCTTCCACATCCTGATCTGGCACGGCGAGACCATTGCCGCGTGGAGGAAGGCAAAGTACCATGAACAGCCGAGTTATGAGAATTTCAAATTGTTGTTGGAGGCGCCGAAAGGGGCTGCTCAGGTAAGTCAATCAACCTAACCCTCACCTTGCTTTTCTCATCTTGAAAGCCCTACCACTCACGACTCTTTGTTTTTGTATTTTTACAGGAACTCCTAACAGAACGCTTCCCAATCCCGCGCTACATCGACTGCGACGCCGGCGGCTCCCAAGAGCGGTTCCTCAAATCCAAAGTCAACCCCTCGACCACGCACACATCCCCCAGCGGTTACGGCTTCAACCCGGCGACGCAGGGCGCGGCGATCGCGACCGATGATGTGAGCTTGCAGGTTTTCATGGATCATTTGAAGAAATTGGCTGTCAGTGGGTCGAGTTAGGGTGGGGATGAAAGACGGGGGAGCGGGAAATGGGGGTGACATCCCCTTGTCCAAGCTGTGCTTGAAAGCTTTCTGTGCTGTACTTCTGGCTGTATGGTATAAAAATCGAGTTCTTTTGCACTACAGAATCGAAATACTTGTGGGTGCCGTGCGCCCCTCTGTGTATCAAGCTTGCGCCTTTGGGGTGGCCACTTTGGGTTCTTCCTCAGAGATGGGTTCTTCCTGAGCCCCAGAATAAACCATCCGTCCGAGACTTCCAAGTTGGCATCTTCGAAGATCTTCGGACTGCGCCGTCAAATTGGCAGATGTCACCTCCCGGGATGATAGAAATCCGATATATTTTTGCAAACAAATACACACACATGAAACCGGCACAGAGTAAAGACAAAGTAAGGTAGGGACAACTCATGGACTTACGCCGGACTCCTCTCCCATGGGAACAAAATCTCGAACAGTTTCCCGTCCAGCACAAAATCCCAGTCCCCTATACACCGCACCAGCGGGAATTTGCTGATGTGTAAGAAAGTCCCGGAGTCGTTGTCTCATGCCCAGAATGGCTCGGATAGGAACTGGAAACACCAAGGGATGGACAGAATAGAAAGTGCGCGGCGTCGAGGTAAAGACCGCCGACTTCCTGTGGGGTAGGGAGGAGGAAGTCAGATGGGCCACCCATGGATGGCCTCCATGCGAAACGGGAGTGACACGCTTTACCTGCATGTCGAAGTGAGCGATCCCAAGCTCCCCGCCGAAGAGCGCCGTCTCAAACTCGCGACCCGCATCGCGCACGGCGGACATGACCGACTCCGAGACGCCCACTCTGTCACCCATAGACCGCAACGTCAGTAGACCTGCAAATCTCCTTTAACAGCGCACTGGCGAAGAGGATGGCGAGCCACATTTTGCGCGTCCCGTGCAGGCCCGTAGAAGTTGGGCTCGATGAAGACGCAGTGGCGGATGATGTCGGTTTGCATGAGGCTTCCTTTGGCGCCGTCGCTGGAAATGCGGAGTTCCGGCCAGTCCGCCGCGGTGAAGAGGCTGCCAGCAACCGTTGTGTCCAGCGGCAGCTGAGGACGATGCGAGCACGTCAGTTGGGAATGCGTGCACTCCGCCCAAAATTCTCCGGTTTCCTCATACCTCAGGGAAACACAAATCCCGGTATTTCTTCAAGACAGCATCTGTCCCCAGCGCACGACTAAGTATCGCCATCCCAACCGTAATCACCTCACTGATGCCGTAACCCGTCCCCGACGGCCATGCTTGTTTCTCCGCCGGCCAGATATTGGCAAGTGAGATTGTAGTGGAGGAAGAGAGTGTCTGAATATTATATATGTGATTAGTACATGTAAACTGCTAGTAAGAGAAGGCGGTGATGTGTGTGTAGGTAACCCTTACGGTTCCGGGAGGCAGGCTGCTGGGCTGAGCCACCGCAGGCAGGGTCATGAGAGCCGAAGCGTTCTGCCACGCTCTCTTCTGGCACCACGAGGGAAGAAAGGAAACACGGTGAGGTGGGGGAAGACAGCGGGGCTTTTCGTAATGCACCACGACGAACATACCCCCCTGAACTGGTTCCGTCCACCTATCCGTTTTCTCTTCAAAGCGATTTGCGGTGAGTCGCATTTCATGTTTTCTTAGTGATGTCTGGTGTGGATGTTCTGGATGGGTAGGGAGATTTCAGTGAAGTCTCATGTTTCCCACAAATGCCCCCGGGTTGGTGGACTCGGCATAGATTATATATACGTATTGCAAAAGAAAAACCAACGACATGCCCAGTGTGTCAATTCTCTCCCGGGGAAAGAAAGGGTGGGGAAGCGCCTACTAAGAATAAACAAAAAATCGCGTCCACATTTCGCTAAAACGCACCATCTCCGCGTCGTTCATCTTCCGTGCCATGGGACAACTTCTAACATATATATACAGAAGCCAGGTGGATAGGAATAGCTCCGCGTGAACAAAACGAAGGATGCGACCTTCAACAGGATGTGGCGGGAACAACCAGCGCAGGTAACGGGGGAAAAGCCGACATGACTAGTGGGCACATAACACAATATTTATCATCGGCTCTAATAACGGGGTCACATCCCCTCTTCTTCGGTGATTGGAAAGAAAGGGTTGGACGTTTGACGGGCGAGAATGACGGTGTACGTCAGCTGCCGCGGGAAAGTTTTACGCACAAGAAGCACCGGATATCAACAAGGTCTCGAATGTCATATATGTACACAAAATCCAGATGAAAGGAACATATATATGTACAGGGACGGTCAAATGAACGCCGTGTGCACAAGCTTTGGACTGGAAGCCTTCTTGTCTGGCATTGTAGATATGTACACCCGGTATGGAGGTAGGAAGTGTGGGGGCAACGTCGGTTTGACGGGAGGCGGGGTGAAAGGAATGACGGGCTTACGTCAGCGAATGACACATGCACTGTCGAACTTTGCCAACACATTCGACAGCTTACAAGCCCGTCCAGGAAGAGAACTGGCCACACAATACGCAGCAGTTGAAAATTCATCATGGATTCGTTATTCCACATCCATTCACTTTAGTTCATTGAGAGCAGGGAGGCAACCACCGTTGGGAAATTTGAAGATAGATGATAGTCCAGACCCTCCGCCCGGCAATCCGAGTGACGATCCCGGCTTCTGATATCTTTCTCAAACCGAGCAAGAAATCATCAGCGCTCCCGACTTTCTGAAAGAGATATTAGCTAGCTTTAGTGATTTGACTCGATTTGTCGAATCATTCCATCAGCCCCCGAAGGGTTTCGACCAGCCTCGCGCATACTGACCAACGTCGTCTCTTCACCGGCTCTCATGTACATACCAGCGCCCTTCCTTCCTTCCTTTCGCATCCAGCAAGACGGACGAGTTACACCGGGTAAGAAAGAGAAATCAATGACCACCTCGCTAATTCATACAGTACATCACCGGCGGTATGCAGTTCGCATCGCAGTTTCATCTCCGATGGCTGCACTTTTTCCCTCTTTGGCATTACATTCGATGTTTCTCTTCCAAGAAGGGAGAGATGGAACCCGTGGATGAAGTACTCTTGATGAGTCTCCTGGTGTGAATGTAAAGGATAAGTTCTGGGCAGGGGGGGGGGGGGGGGGGGGCGGTTGGAAAGTGCGCCCTGGAAAGCGCGTTGACGGTTGCGGTCGTTGTGCCGCACGTGAGCGGCGTCTCCGAGGGCTTCGAGCGAAGTGGTCAACCCCTCGCTAATTCCCACTCCAGCATCGGCAACAGGAAACCACCCACACGCACCTGGCACTTATCAGTCACTCGCACAGCTATGGTAAGTGCCTCTAGATCTATAGTCCTCCGGAACACTTGCCTCAGAAAATGAGTGGGGTCTGGCGGTGATCTCTGCAGATAGTGTGAAATTGGGGAAAACAATGGGAATCGTCCTGACCCATCTGCATTCACCCCTCCGCCCACTCCATCACCCGTTTCACTTATACTCGCAGCGCATACTGATCCCTTGTCTTCGCTCCGGCCGCCTGCATACGCTGACCTCGTCTCCTTTTCTCGTTACTTCCATCAAAATTCGTCCTCGGTACTTCCATCACCATCGCCACCACCACCAACGATTATACCACTCCACACAGTCATCAGCAACAGCCTCCGCCACCAGCTTCCTCGACTTTGTCAATGCCTCCCCCTCGCCCTTCCACGCCGTTGAAACCGCCACCTCCCAACTAAAGGCCGCCGGGTTCGTCGAGATCCACGAACGCGATGCCTGGGCCGGTAAACTGCAGAAAGGCGGGAAATACTTCTTCACGCGCAACAGGAGCTGCATTGCCGCTTTTGCCGTCGGTAGTGGTGGCGGCAGCCATGTAGGCTTCTCGGTCCTGGGCGCGCACACCGACTCACCCTGCTTGAAGGTGAAACCGCACTCGAAGAAGGAGAAGGCGGGCTACACGCAGGTGGGCGTGCAGACGTATGGGGGCGGGTTGTGGCATACGTGGTTTGACCGTGACTTGGGGCTTGCGGGACGAGTGGTGGTTACGGGGACGGAGGGAAAGTTGGAGCATCGGTTGGTGAGGATTGATCGACCGATTTTGAGGGTGCCGACGTTGGCTATTCATCTGGACAGGGGGGTGAATGATGCGTTCAAGTTCAATAACGAGGTGCAGTTGACGCCTATCTTGGCTGCGGCGGCTACCAAGGCCCTGAACGGCGACGCGGAAGCGAAAAGCACCACCACTACAGCGGCCCCCAACGCAGAGCAGCACTCCCCCTTACTGCTCAAACTCCTCGCCGAAGAACTCAAAATCGACGCTGCCCAAATCGGCGATTTCGAACTCTGTCTCTATGACACCCAACCCTCCGTCATCGGCGGCGCTCAAAACGAGTACATCTTCTCCGCCCGCCTCGACAACCTCATGATGTCCTACTGCTCCCTCACCGCTCTCATTAACAGCTCCACAAAGGAGTCGCTGGCCAAGGACGCCAACATCCGCGTCGTCGTGCTGTTCGACAACGAGGAGGTCGGGTCTGTCTCCGCCCATGGCGCCGGCTCCAACCTGCTGGAAGTCACCCTCCGCCGTCTTGCATCTGAGTTCGCAGCCGAGGGGAGCAGCGAAACGGCGGCGTTTGAACGCGCCATCCCGCGCTCCCTCCTCATCTCTGCCGACATGGCCCACGCGATCCACCCCAACTACGCCGAGAAGCATGAGGACAACCACCGCCCGCAGATGAACAAGGGCGTTGTCATCAAGCATAACGCGAACCAGCGATACGCGACTACCGCTGTGACAACCGCTCTTGTGCGACGTGTGGCGGAGAGGAGGGGCGTGCCGTTACAGGAGTTTGTGGTGAGGAATGATTCCCCATGTGGAAGTACTATTGGACCGATGTTGAGTGCGCAGTTGGGGTTGAGGACTATTGGTAGGTGGACTACCTGCGCTGCAGCCATGAGGTCGCGTCGTGCGGTTATTCATTTGCTCACAAACCACGTCTCTGTCTTTGCAGACGTCGGTAACCCACAACTAAGCATGCACTCCATCCGCGAAACCTGCGGTGTTGAGGACGTCAAGTACGCCATTGATTTGTTCGAGGTAAAAGCAATCGTTAATCCATCCTACAAGCGAACAATTCCTAAAACCATTCCTCTTCTTTTTCGCAGTCATTCTTCCACGACTTTGCCGAAATCGAGGCACAGCTTACCGTCGACTAGGCACATAAATATGCGTCCCCCCCGCACTCCCATACCCAGCTTCGGGCAAAACTGAAACATAGAAAGCCCCCCCCCCCCCCTTACATGCGAAAGACGACCCGAGCCGTAGGACAATATCCCCCGTGGGAGGCCGGTATGGCAGCGGGTAGTGGGCGCAACGGCCTGGGGGATGTTTCTTCTATGTATCTAGCTACCCTCAGGATAGATGTATCTACTGGTTGAATGGATGGTTGCGATGCCGAATCGCGCAGACAGGTTCGAGACGGATGTCGAGATCTAACCCACCCCCGATCCATAATGTTGACCTGCAGACCAAGATGCCCGAACGTGCCCGGCATGCATGTGAGATGGGGCGTTTGACAGCACGGTTTTGTATGGTATTTCTTTTTACAACAAGATGAACAAAAACGCATCAAACTACTGTGGGCCGTGGTGGGGGGGTGAGTCGTTTCGCTCAGTCACTGCAGGCACTCCCATTCCCCTTTCCATTCTACATCCACCTCCCGTTCTCCTCTCGACAAAGACGCAAAACCCATGTTGGTCCCTAGCCCCACCCGGTACGTTGCCGGAGGGGGGGCGGGGCATCCTCTAAATCTAAAACAGTCAAGTTTTTCAAAAACGGATAGCAAAAACAGATCCAACCACACAAGCAGGCGCGACTCGATTATTCCTCAGCAGCGATCGGGACGGCGGCGGCGGGGGGTGCGCCTGCCTTGGTGCGTGTCGAGGTGCGTTTCACGGTGGTGGTGGTAGGGCGGGGTGGTTTCGTGGTGTTGGTACGGCGGCTGCGTTTCGCTGGCGGGTCGGGGTCGGCCGCGTGTCCCGTTTCATCGTCGGACGCGGAACCGACATTGTTGCCGTGATCGTCCGCATCCCCGGTTGCCGAATCCGTCGACGCAGACGGGGGCGGCGACGCAGGTGCGCCGTCCACATCTGCGACCCCATTCCTCCGTTTTCGTTTCACCACATTCGTCTTCACCTCCACGCTCTCCGTCCCAGAAGAAGGAGAGGTCTCGCCCCGCCGCCCACGCGTCCTCATTGCCCGGGTGTCATCTTCAGAGACAGAGGTAGCAGCCGCGGCCTTCTTCCGCCTCAACTGTGCCTGCATCTCCGTGACGGCCGACATGGCGTCCACGCGGCCTGCGGTGGCGGCTTCGTTGGCGGGGAGGGGGACGCCGTCGAGGTAGTAGCGCCATTTTCGGGGTGGGGTGGTGGTGGTCGACGCGTCCGATGCCTCTGGTTGGATTGTGGGGGCAAGGGATGAGGTGGTGCCGCCCGGTATCTTGCCGAGGAGGGGCCGACGCGAGGCTTCGGCGCAGCGTTTGAAGTGTTGAGAGATCCGGGAGGAGACGGTTGCGTAGGGTGTTTGACCTCTGCATTCAGTGCGTAAGTGCACAATGATATATGGTGAGAAAAAGAACACCTCCCCTAAACGCGTAAGAGATAACGCGCCCCACAAGAAAAACTCACCCAAGCACAGCCAACCCATCCCTCAAAATAATCGCCGCCAACTCCCTCGGCGAGCTAGGTCTATTCCCCTCCCTCAACAACGCTTCACGGATCGCGCCAAGGACTTTGCAGCGTTCGTCGTCGGGGGCCATGGGTGGGGCAGCATCGCGGGCGGATGGTTGTGATCGTTGGGATGGTTGCAGGGTTGGCGCGGGTTCGGGTTGTTGTTGTAGGGCGGCAAGTTTGCGCTTGCGGGCGGCTCGTGCGGACTGGCTCATGGTGGTTTGGGGGTGGAGGTGTGCTTGGTCGCGCGCAATGAGCTGCCGAAAAAACTCCGACGGGTGGAAAGTGGAGCGCGTTTGGCGATGGTTTGGCGCAATGAGGTGAGGGGCTCGGAAGGGGACAATGCCTTTGAGCGACAAGGGTGTTGTAGAGGATGTAGTATGGGTATGGGGTGAAGATGCGCTGTGCTGGTGGTAAGAGTGGATCTCTCTGATTGCGGCGGCCGTGGAGCGTTTGGATGGCGGAGGCGTGATAAGAAAGGACGCGCGCGATTTGCTTTCCGTTTCGCCCAACACAGAGCACAGACCCAAGCATACACCCCCCCAACTCGCCCCCCCTCTCCATTACCATCAGGCACCGGTGAGAACGTGCCCAGCCATCTTGTAAGCGGGGAGATCGACGCTTATGCATTTCAGCCGGCTGTGACTGACAGAGGGACCTGCTAATATTCCATCTGCCGTACAACAAGGGAAGTCACATACCCCCCCGACTCCCTTCACATACAATAAGCAAACACTGCCTCTCTCCACATAGATTATTCACCCCCCCCCCCCCCCCCCCTTCTTCCCCTTTTCTCTTACGTCCTTGCTATTTGAAGTGCCTTGTCTATGTCTGAGTTCTTCGCAGTGCAAGCCACGTTTCGGCTTCTCCCATTCTCTCTGCGAGATGAATCACGCGTCGCTCGGTCTTTGCGCGTTTTGCGGATCTTGGTGACTGCGGAGACAAGCCCCACAACAGCCACCCTGTCAATTCGATCGTAACAACACAATCCATCTCAACAGAAGTCCGATTGGAAAACTGAGTGAATATCATGAAGCCGGATACGCTGATTAATGCCCTAACTACATCTACCCCTACTCTAAAACTCCCACCCTGCTCTCGACGCTCCCATCCTCCCGCCGCCACCATCACCACCACCCCGTACATCAGCCACCGACACACCGACAAGATCCGTCATAGACGCCGAGCGATGGGTCGCAGTCGCGGTTGCCCACCCTCCCGCCGCCTCATGAAGGGCTGTTGTAGATGCGCTCCGATGATGTGAGTGATTGGCGAGAGCAGGGTTTTTGGGCGGTGATAGCGAAATGGTGGTGAAGAGGCGTATGAGGACGCTGCGGAGCTGGGTGAGGGAGAGGGTGCGCCAGTTTGTAAGCGTGGCGGCGTTCGCGCTGGGAGGAAGATGGGGTTGGAGTTCTGTGAATGTATGAGTTTGGATGAGGATTGTTGGCGAGGGACTACGTGTTTTGCGGTCGCGACGTAACGTACTTTCAACCAGCCCGTGTTTTCGCAGCAGGTGGAGGAGGACGGCGTAATGGTGGTCCATTGTTCTGGCAATGTCTGCTATCGTTGGGTCTGTGGATTTTGCGCAAAGTGTCAGCGTTTCCCCACTTTCCGCACATCTCTCTGCACTATTCTTGCAGTAGCAGCATTTGCAGTGTCTGGTTACTCAAACCTCGTGCGGAACAAATGTACATACCTAAAGACGAATAATCAGGCATCTCGGCGTCCTCAGTCCCCTCCTCAGTCTCCAAAACAACGCGAACGGTCGTTTTCGGCCGTGCTTTTCCTCGTTGCGTTTGGCCGTGCGGAAACAGGTGGTTTGCTGCTGCACCTAAACAAACGAAATACCGGTGTGGGTGGGGTGGTAGGGACGGGGAATACGGGATACGTCTTTCTTTCACGTACTGGCCAGATCGAGGGCAAGGATGTATTTCGATTTGACAAAGATGCATTTGTCGCAGCTGTGGATCATCTGCATGATTGAAAAGCGGGTTGAACAAATGTCGGCCTCGTGAACGGGCCGCATCAGGGCGCCTGAACGCAAAAATCGATGGCCGTAATCCACCGCTTCTGTCTTTGGTACATGTACCCCAGCTGGTCTTCTCATTTTCCCCGAGCGGCGCTTACCATGACTTCCAGGACTAGTAGCCGTGGTGAAAGCATGGGGATTTTGGTCGCAAATCAGGTCAGTGAAGCACAGTCGAATGATGCGAGGCAGAGAAAAACAAAACGAACGAGAAGGTTGCAGGTGATACGCACCGCCTTTATTCCTGAACAAATCCGTGCCGGCAAACTTGGATGTGGAGAAGAGCGCCGGAGCTCTCGTCGACGGCGGCATTTGAGGTGCTCGGGCAACTTAACTTGGTGTGAGAGTGCGGAAATGGGTGCGGAGCTCTAGTGCACGAAAGCGACGGCGACGAATTTGGGGGGTAAAACCCAAGTCGTTCCCGATTTCGACAGCGCGTCTCGGAAGCGAATGACTAAGCACGCGTCCACCTTCATCTTCAGGATAGTCGGGGCGGATTTTGGTTGTGGTGTGTTAGGCCGCGCGAGGGGAGCCGTTATGCGGGATGCAGTTTTGTTGGCGAATGTGTGATCATATACTCTACGGTGCCGCTTTGACAAAGCGCAGCTCAACGCACACAATCTACCTAAACATATCTACGAATGGGTCTCTTCACTCATCCAAGTCATCCCCCTCCTGCACATCGCCTTCCGGGGACCCCGTCCGAGCCGGCCACGCCCCACAAGTCACGCAAAACCAGCTATCCAAGCGATCGATCTGGAAGCCACACTCCAGACACGGATCATCGCCGTACCGCTCGATACCACATTTCGCAAACAACGCCTTCAATCGGTATTGTCTCGCATCCATGTCCTGATCCTCATTCTCTGCCGATGCCGCCCCGTCCGAAGCGAACACCCTCCGGAATACGCCGTAGTAATGCAGATGCTCGGCATCGCGGATCGTGACGCCGTCCTCGCGCAAGATCCGCGCTTTCTCCGCCTCCACAAACGCCGGGTCGGTGTGCTCTTCGAACAGCTTGGGGAGCGTAGTGGTCCCCGACCCGACCTCGATAGGGTCTTTCCGGCGCCATCGCGAGTAGGCTTCGGGCACCGCTTCGCGCAGGACGTACTTTCCAAATGTGGTCATCTCACCTGGAGTGGTGTCCTTGGTGGGAGCAGGGTTGGGAATGGATCGAATGAGGTCAGAGCGGCGGCAGGTTAATGCAAAGTCGATGACGGGCGGTGCCAGGAAGGGTTGGAAGACTTTCAGACCGAGATGGGCGGCGAGGGGCCCCGCGCAGAACCGCATGACGGAGGGTCGTGAGAGGCGTGCGATCCAGCGTTTGAGTTTGCCAGGGGACAGGCCCTGAAGAAAACTGTATCCTGGATGTGCGTGGTGAAGAATCTCAGTAGGCGACCGAAAAGCATAATGAACCCGGACGACCCGGGAGGCACGTCCAGTCTTTCAAGTTGGAGCAACAATCAGCACCCTTCCCCTCCTCTTCTGGCGCCGCACCTGCAAACAGTTCATCAGCCGCGTCCCCAGTTGCCACCACCTTGGCGCCCATCCGCTTACACTCCACCAACGCCCTAGCCACGACCACCGCGTTTCTCAACTCCATCGGATCGAACGTCTTCAGCACCCTCACGCACGTCTCTAGAGTGCCGCCCTCCTCATCGCCCACAAGGCTCATCGGGTCATCGCATCGCACAACGGTGTGTTTCAAGCTGTGCTTCTCGGCGATGGCGCGTGCATAGGCTTCGTCGGGAGCGGTGGGTGTGCATACGACTGTGACGGCTTGTTTGAGGCCGAGATGGGTGAGAGGGGCGAGGTCGGCGATGATGGATGTGTCGAGACCGCCTGAGAGGAGGATGGTGTCGACTGGCTCGGAGGGTGAGAGGGCGGTGATGAGGGCTGCACGACAGCGTTGAGCCTTTTCGGCGAGTGACGGGGAGGAGGATGGCAGGGCCGTAGTGTCGGTGCTGGCCATTGTGGTCGGAGTGTCTACTGCGTCCTCCGAGTCCTCCGAGTCTGTGTTGCCTTTTGGGGGCAGTTTTGGGGGAGCCATGGCGAATTCTAACGCGGCGTGTTCGTCGTGGGCAAAACATTGCAGTAAGGAAACCTTGCTAGATCACAGCCCGTGCCTCCTCGCAGTCATGCCAGCAGCTCAACCACCCACAGGCGTCACCACCGGCGCCAACGCTGTCTGCGACTCGCAACCGCTCAAACAATGTCTTGACCGCAACAACGGTACGGTGAATGCTCTCGGTTCCCACGTTAGCACCCGTTAACTCCTCAGATTTCCGAATCCATATTTCTTGCCACAGGCGATAGGTCGAAGTGTCTGAAGGAATGGGAAGACTTTAAGCGTGAATGCATGACGAAGAAGATGCCGCCGGCGGCTTCGGCAACGCGACGAGGGGTATGTTAGCGGACAGTTGGGAAGTGACACGGAAGAGAGGGGGAAGGGAGGAAGGAGTAGGGGAGTGCCTTGGTTGTGGAGACAAGAACCAGTGAACTCCGCTCCTCATACTCGGACCTTTTTTCTAGCCTCTGAACGCATAAGGATCTCGCTGGCGAGTCGATACGGACAGTACGAAGAACAGGCACAGCAGCGATACAGACGCTTCAGAGCCGTAACTCACCACCTGGACCAGGTGATCATACCCAATCCGGTAGAGATTGTCAAATCAGGACGCACGCTTTCCATGGCCCAATGTGGCCGCTGAACTGTGCCGACGTGGGCAGGCGGTAGCGACGTTCTCATGCCTATGGCTCCGAGGATAGAGCTGATGACGCCCGGATGTGCAATTATTAAAGGCACCGGAGAAGAAGTTTGCTTAAAAGAGGCAGGGAAACGCCGTCGACGCCCTTTCCATCATGCGCCTCGTCACTGGGCATGTCGATACCGGTTAGTTTAGGTTAGACATCTGGGCACACATTTCGATCGACGGACGGGGGATACGACGCATTGCAGTTAGATAGCAGAACTCAGTTAGACGGCATTCTGATTGGAGGTTTGAATGCCACCCTCTGCATAAACAGGACGCCAACCTGGACGGCTGGTGGGTGCGCCAGCAACATCGACAATTGGTGTAATGTAAAGCGTCTTGACAAATGATATGTTGGTGCCAACATTCGTATCATGGGATCTAGCTGAGGTCCCTTTGTGCAACTGCAGCTTCTAGGTTGCGACAATCTTCTCATGAGGGGTCTCAAAGGCAGAAACGCAGTCAGAGCAGGAGAAAGTATGTATTGCAAAGAGGACGGATGAGGGGTCGGAAAAGGGCATGCCACCCCACACGCTGGTTGGTTTCCCAACAAAACACATATACAGAATCAGGGAGCATAACACAACAGCACACCGTCCAGAGCCCAATCGCCTATCGAATGACAGAAAACCTTCCTCACTCCCTATACATGCACCTCCCCCCTCTCACTCATCTCCCCCGTCTCGATCGTCGGCGTCGGGTCCATCCGACACGCTTTCGTGCGCGTCACCGTCACCGTTTGCGTCACCGTGGTCGTCGCCTGAGCGGCAGCGTTGAATGCGGGAACGGCACGGCGCTTTCGCTGGAGGAGGAGCTTAGAAGGGAGGTGGCCGAGGGGCAGGCAGCCGTCGAAGGCGGGCGGTTTGAGCGTGGAGGAGGTGCTGGTGAGGGAGGAGGTGTAGAGGGAGCCGAGGAGGCGGGCGGATTTCAGGACTGTGGGATGGGGGAGAAGGGTTATTGAAGTGTCGCGTTTTGGTCATGCTACTATTCGAAGAGTGGGGCATGTCCCACCATACATACCAACATGCGCCCTTGGCGCCAACACAGTCCCATACCAATCCGTGTCCTCGAACAAGATGTTTGTCGCCTCAGGGAAGTTCCACAGGATCTTGTTGGGGAAGGTCAAGATGCTCGTGTCGATGCCGCTGAGATGGATGTCGGGTGATCCGAAGATGTTGATGATGATTGTTGTGCCGGGGGTCATTCTAACGGGTTTCGAGAGCACCGCTATGGCGATTGTGAATGTCGGATAAGTCAAGTGGTCCCACAGTTGCGTGATAGATGCGGTTCGCAGTAGTACACCCACCAACAAGTTTCGAAACCGCCAACGACTCCGCATCCATATACGCCACCTCCGTCACATTCCCGCCCAACTTAATAACCATCTTCGGCGGCGCAATCCTCTCCAACCCAACCCACGCCGTCTGCTCCAGCTCAAACAACTTCTTTGAAATCATCTCCACCTCCTTCTGCGTCTCGCTGAAATCAAACTCCAGATCCGCGATATCCTCCACGCCGCACTGCCGCGACACTAGGCCGCGCTGGACGGCGTCGCCTATTTGGAACTTGGTGGTGTTGCTGGGCGCGCCGTTAGTGCCGATGTGGCCGTTGGTTACGCTGCCGGAGGACATGGTGAGGGTGGAGCCGGTGGTTAGGGCGTACGGGTAGATGCGCGCCTGGCTGAGCGCGGCGCAGGTTTGTGGTTGTGGGAAGATGGATGCGCCGATGGACCAGCCGGTGAGGTCGGCGGCGCCACCGACTGCTAGGCGGCCTATTGGGAAGGAGCGGACGGCTTAGTATTCTTGGAGGAAAGTCATGTATTTGTGCATCTACTCGAGACAAATGTGGGCCTGTTTTGTTCTCGCCCATCCCCATTCTTTTTTGACCAATACAATGCGTTACGCAAACGCTCGACCGAAGGTCCTCCGCCGGAAAAGAGAACCGCCGCCGATCTCACACTACCTTCTCCCCAAACTCACCATGCACGACCGACTCCCCCTCGGACGCAACCGTATCCTTCACAAACAGGTGAAATAGCGATGCCGCGTGTCCAAAGGACGGGTTTAGGCAGTCGCTCGTCGATTTGGGTTGGGTTATCCGTACTGTAAACGTAATGTATATACATTAGATTTTCCAATCTTTAACCTCCAGGATAAAGAGCGAAAATCTCATTTACCAGGCGCCCTCCGAGCCCTCGACACAGGCTGCTCGCGTATCCAGTCCTTCGACACGCCCAGCCGCTCCAGCGCGTCCGGGAAGACATTGGCAGCGAGCGCAAAGACGGTTGCTGCGGCTATTGCGACGGCGTATACTGGGTTGCCCATCGCTTATGTCGTGGTAGTGTGTGCTTGGTGGGTATGATGTATGTAGGTGTTTGTGAATACGCTCGCTTTCTCGTGTGATCTGGGAGTTGGATCTGGTGAGTGGAGTACAAGTTCAGTGCGTGTGTACTTTCGTGTCCTCTTGACTAGATCGTCCGGTCTGCTCTAAGGGCTCATTTCCTCTATGAAAAAGGCTAAGGTTAACCATGTTCGGCGCCGGGCTCACATCAGCATCTTTTGGTTTGGAGGAGAAGGAGAAAAACATGCATGAGGTGAGAAATAAGGCGGGATTATGCTTACGTTACGCGCGTGGCCGCTGTCAAAGGGCCGTCACTCCTTCGATGGACACCTCATCAATGCTCTTTTGGTTTGGCTTGATCTGGATCTTGAACTGCCGCCAGTTACGCCAGGTTTGATCTGCGCAGTGTTGTGTTTGGCCTCTTGTGCTAGGTCAAGGGAGAGCTTGGAAGACGTAAGTCCACCTGAGCCAAGGAGCTTTTCAGTCCGGGGTGGACATCCCGCCGGGTCGTTACAATCCGCTTATCCCGCCGTCCATCCGCAAGACCTGGGAAAAGCATCAGACACACCATCAACTACCACCCATCACACACCACACCACACCCTCCCAGAATGTCCGGCAAACCCCTCCTCAACGAGGAAACCATCGCGCGCACGGTCCACTTCGTCTGCCGCTCCACGCTCCCCTGGCAGACATGGAAAGAAACCGAGCCCGAGTTCTGGTGGTTCTTCGAGCGGCACTTCAAAGCCACCACGGTGTCCATCAAGCTCACCTCCGACGAGAAAATGTTTCTGGCGAGCATGGATGTGCCGAATGACTCGGTGGGGAAGCTGGAGAGAGGCATCAAGGACGGCGTGCTGGCGATGGAGATCGATAAGATACATGGGATTGATCCGGCGTTGAGTGGGAGGAGAGATGTGAGTTTGCTGTTTTGCGGAAGTGGGGATTTTGTACGGCCAGTGCGAGCTGGGGATCGGAATGGGCGAAAGCGGCTCGTGGAGCACCTTTGGGCTCCCTCCGGGACGTAGTCTTGCCCCTCCGGAATCTGAATGGAGCAGACCCCCATCGCAATGACCGACATCATCTAAGCAACCCCCTCTTTTCACTTCACCAGGTAAAAATCTCCAAATTCCAAGTCTCCCTCGCTCCCGCACAACCACAGAACCTCAAAGTGAAAGGCACCATCCAGGACCTCGAGCAGCGGCTGTTGGAGCTGGAATTGAAGGAGAGGGCGCGGTCGATTGATTTGCGAGGTACCGGAAATAACGGCTCACCGCCCGCTAGAAGGAAAAGGAAGGTTCGCTTAACTCACCCCCTGGCTCTTCATCAGTGATAATGGACCGCCTCCAAGTGTTCCAAGTGGACGTCTACAAACGGCTCGAAGCAATGGACAAGAAAGTGGACGAGACGCTGGCGGGGTTGGCGGTCAAGTGCGAGCGGATGGAGAAGGTGGTTGCGCGGTATAAAAAGTAGGAACCGGCAGGATCACCACCAGTGCTGTATGGCAAAGCCCCATGACTCTTTGTATCATATGTAATATCGTATCCAAATCACATTTTTACGCCCAATCAGTGGCCGTGGAAGTTGTCACGGTTTCAGAGTTCAGTATTTCCGAATCATCTTCTGCATACAGACTCTCTCATTTCGTATTTTTCGTTCGGGGGTATAATGTGTACGTACATATGAACATGGAAGGTTGTCCTCTCGCGGGCAACAACCGCCAGAAACCCAGCGAGCGGCTCACGCGAAAACGGCATGCAAAGCCTCAAACTCCCGTCGAGAGTTCAAGACAACACATCGAGGACGGTTTGTCGCCGAAGACAAGTTCGCTGGCACGGTCGTACTTGTGCTCGTCGCATTTATATCCCGCACCGTAACCTTCCCAATCCTCCACTGCTGTTCCCGCTGCTGTTGGCGCCCCCGGCTTACTTTCCCACTGTCCCCAACCACATCCCCATCCCCACCAACCCCTCTCAACCACCCCGCCCTCTCCACCAACCCCCTCCTCACCTCCTCGCCCTCCGCCCTCTGCACCCTCGGATCCGTCTTCCACGACGTCCAGGTCCTGCTCGACGCGGGCGGGAGGGTGGAGACGTTGACGACGCGCGGGGTGGCGAGGTGAAGGGTTGTGTCGCGGAGGAGGGTGCGGGCGAGGTGGGTTAGGCGGTGTTGCGGTTGTTGTTGCTGCGGGGGCTCTTCCACATCCCCTGCGTGTGGTCTTGCAGTCCCGGGCTTCGTCTCCGCATCAGGTTCAGCCGAAACAGCAGCCCCACCACCCTTAACAACCTCCAACCCCCTTCTCATGAGCGGATCCCCCCGTCCAAACAACACCGCAGCACTCGCATTCGCCTTCCCGGCCTTCAACCGCGCATTCTCCGCCCGGAGATACCCCACCGCCGCCTTCAGCGACGTCAGCTGAGCGTACATCTCCCGCTGGAACACCGCTTCCTCGCCACCTCCTCTCGGTTCCCTCAGATCCGCTTCCGACCCACCACCGCTCCGCAGAGGGCTGCCGACGTGTTTGCTAGGTGACGCCGCGCCTGTACTGGCAGTATTCGACCCACCACCCCGATCCAACCGCCGTACAACCCTCCTCAGCTTCTCATTCTCCGTCTCCAACGCCTGCAAATCCGCGTGCAGACTCTCCACGGCCTCCTCATACACCCTCGCCTTCTCGCCCACACCACTCAACTCCTCCCTCAACCCCGAAATGACATCCGCATGCCGTCTCGAATCCGCGACGCGTTTCTCCATCAACTCGATTTTCAGCTGCGATTCGGCTAGCGCGACGTCTTTTTGTTTTGTGGCGACGAGGAGGGCGGTGAGTTCGGCGGTGAGGTGGGACAGCTGCGTTTGGGTGGTTGTGTTGAGTGTGTAGTCCTTTTTGCAGAGTGCGGCGCGCGCGTGCCAGGGCGGGGGTTGGGGTGGGCAGGGCGTCCATGCCGTGTCTGCGTTATCAAGCAACTGATCTATTCGCGAGAACTGCTGTGGTAAAGCGGCCGAGACGTTTTTCACAACAGCGGCAAAGTCCGGTTCCGGACGTGCGAAGAGTTGCTCAACAGCGTCTTTGGAAATCCGGGCCAATGTCTCGATCGTGATCGGGGACTGGGTCTCGCGGCAGTTGAGGACGTAGGTGAGAGTTTGGGACGCGATACGGGCTGTGCATTCGGCGAGGTTGGCCGTGTCACCCGCCACGGCCGTTAATACCTCGTACGGCTCCCGCGTGAGCGTCCACCCACCGCCGTCGCGCTGCGCCATGTCCTCGATCTTGCGCGCCAGCTTCTTGCGAAGGGTCGTGGCTTGTTTCGCGTTCGTTCTCAGGGTCTCCCAGTCTTGTAACGCCGTCCCCCGCGCGGCTTGCAGACTGGTAGATACTTCATCCGTGATATCCCCGTCGTTCGGCTGCACGGTCAGGATACCGTCGATCCGATCGAGGTTAACACCCACCCTTTCAGCATCACGAGCCATAGTCGCCAACGTCGCCGTAACACGGGCGTGCCGGGTCCGTGCGCCCAATTGCGCATCCACAAGCACCGACTCCGCAACCCGTTCCAGCCTTACAAGCACAGCCCTTGTCGCCTCAACCACAGCCCCATCAACCGGCGCGTCTTTCTGCAATTGCTCAAGCACCACGTCCAGTTTCATTTCCACGCCGGCGAGGTGGGTGGGTATTTTGCCAAAGCTCTCGAAATCGGCGGGGGCTGCGGTCTCGATGTGTGTTGCCAATTGTGAAGAGAGACCGCTGACTTGCGCGAGGTAGGATAGCACGTGCAGTGCGACGGCGAGGTGGTCCGTATCCCCCGTTGGTACATGCGCGGACTCATCGACCCACCGGGCCAGCAACAAGGCCTTGAACTGCATCCGTTTGAACAGCAGCAGAGCCGCGATGGAGCTGTGGTCGGTTTGGAAGAAGGTTTCGGGGAGGTAGGGTGTCAGGATACTGAGGTGCAGATTGGCCTGCTCGACTTCGAGTTTGCGTAATTCGAGCTCGACGGAGCGCGCGTGGGCTTTGGCTTGTGTGGATTGGAGCTGGAGTTGTAGTTTGATCATGGCTTGGCTCTGACTGTTAAGATTGCGGTCGCCGGCTGAATCCACTTCAGCGGCATCCGCACCGCCATCCTGCACCGCTGGCCCCAAATTCTCCAAATCGCCTTGCAAAGTCCTCACAAGCTCCCTAAACTGCTGAATCGTCCGATCCGAATCCGCCAACGCATCCTCCATCGCCGCCAGTCTCGCCCTCTGCTCCACCACCACCGCCTCCTTGACCTCAATCTCCTCCTGCAGCAGATTCTCCGTCTCAATATGATCTTCCTCCAACTGATCATTCAACTCCCTCAACGCCTCCAAATCGCGGATCACGGCTTTCGCGTCCTCGAGTTTCTCGTTCAGCGCCATGTTCCGCTCCGTGAGGGCGCCGACCATATCTTCCACGCCGAGCGAGTCGTCCATCATGGCTTTGAGCTCGTCGACGGCGGATTCGGCGGCGAGTAATTCCTCGGTCGCTTTTGCGTACTGGTCTTTGTAGGCCTCGAGCTCGGCGACTTCTTCTTCGAGGGCGGTTATTCTAGATTTGAGGTTGGATTCTTCTTGGAAGGAGACGTCACGGAGTTTGATGAGGGCTTCTTTGAGGCGTTCGTTTTGGCGTTCGAGTTGGGTTTGTGAGATTTGTTCGGCTGTGCGCGGCTGTGTGGGGTTTGCTGATACTGATTCCGCCGCCGCGAGCCCGCCACCCCCCTCATCTCTGGCAGTCCCCTGATCCAAATCCAACTCCCGCTCCTGCTTCAGAACCTCCAAATCCAAACTCAACTCCTCCACCCTCTCCTCCAGTATCCTAACCTCCGCCTGCAACGACTCGGCCCGTTCCTCCGCCATCTCCTTATCCAACAGCATAATCTCCATATTCTCCTGCACCTCCAACACCTGTGCATTCGCGCGGTCGCGTTCATCGTGGGCGTCACGCACACTGCGTCGGAGGCCACTGACTTCGGACTGGACTTCTTGTAGCTTTTCCGAAAGTTTGTGTTTGGCCGTGGTGGTTGCGTCGAGTTCTACGCGCATGCGTTCGAGTTCGACGAGCTTTTCGCGGTCTTGCGCGGATTTGAGTTCGAGGTGGGTAAGTTTGATGCGGAGTTCTTCAAGGTCGCGGAGGGGGACGAGCTTTCGTTTGCGAGAAGGGGTTGATGGGGGAAAGGATTTAGTTTGCACGATCAAACTGCAGTTTGCGACGCACACTTTGGCCTACCTGGCTGAACTTTGCGGGACTGGCCGGTACCTGACTAGCGGAAAACGACAAACGTCGGTCGGACGGCGCGCGGCTCTCTGCCCACCCCTCCGCGGGCATAGGCGGTACCGATGCTGAGGGTACCGTTTCCTCCGCCTTATCCTGCTCAACTACGGTGTCCTGCTTCTCCACATCCACCACTGGGCCTTTATTGTCTGCAGAAGACATCTCATCGACGCCAACATCCTCTAACACGACATCTTCAGACATGACCGAAGGTGATTCAGAGCGCGACTGCTGTATCAAGTTCAGCGCATGTGTCGATTCTATGACAGCAGAGAGGGTATGCGGCACTGCCTCGATTTCCGCTGACGGGGTATCAGGCGGAGACGCAGTATACGGAGTGCTTGAACTACTCGCATGCTTAACCGCTGCCGCCACTCTCGTAACCGACGCCCGCTCAGCCCCAATCGACCGCCTGGAGGGCCGTTCAGCTTCACCAACCGCGGGCCGGGTAATCGACGTCCGCTCAGCAGCGGCGCCACCTCCCGCCACCCTCGTAACCGACGACCTCTCCGCCCCAACCCCAACCTTCGAAGTCCTCCTCGCCGTCGTCGTTGGCGCAACATACCCCGTCGACCCAACCGGTGAAATAGTCGACCTCCGCAGTTTCGGCGACGTGGCTCCCGAAGACGTCGGAGTGTTGATCGGGGATCTAACGTGGGACGAACTCGCACCGCCCGCTGCCGTTGTCGCCGCTGTGGTCGTGCTCGCACGCGTCAGACTAGGTTTTCGAGATCGCGTGCCGACGGTGGATGAGGATGGTGGAGGACCGCCTAGCGAGGAAGGCGGGCGGGACACAGAGGCCGAGCTTGGGCGGCCCGTGGTGGTGTTGGTGGTGGTGGTAGCCGACATCGGCGCCCGGGAAATCGATAATCGCGATGTCGGCGGCGTGATGGTCCTCGTCGGCGCAGACGCCGGCCGGGTCCGTGGCAACGGTGTAGCCTGCACTGCGCCCTCCCCATTCCCACCCACTCTCGGCGAGCCAAGATGATCACCCCTAACCTGACTCGGTCTCACAAAAACCCCGTAATTCGGTGGACAATCAAAGTACCGTTTCCCCTGCACGGAGCCATCGTTCTTGCCGTTGGGCTCCTGTAACTCGAGACCGACCCAGGAGCCGGGCGCAAAGGCGGTGAGGCCGGCGTAGCGGACGATGCCTGGGCCGGCTGAGACGTGGACGTGGGAGCCGAGGGCGGGGAGGGAGGCGGGGTCGTCGGGCTCTGAGGGTGCGGGGGAGGTTGGGGATGAGGAGGCTGGGTCGGCCATTGTGGGTGTGCCGGTGCTTGTGTGTGCTGTGCTGCTGCGTGAAATCTGCCGTCGTCAGTCCGTCAATGGTTTCTCATGGCCATGGGGGGGAGCAAAGAGAGCACAGCAGACACGCAGAGACCGAGACGCGTCGCAAGGTTCCAAGAAAGGCAAAGAAAGAACCACATCCCCATGAACTTGTTCTTCCGCTGTTTCGAGAGCCAGTTACATTCCACTACATGCGCCTACGCCCGTAACGCCCCCTGCTATCTACTCTACATGAATCTACAGTAGCTTGCATGATCTCCAGTTTCCCTCTACATACATCCACGAAGAAGGGAGGAGTCCCTTCTCCTGGTGATTTCTCATCTGCAACGTTCCCACGTACCCCCCAGCTCGAACCCAACAACACAGTTCAGAAGTATCCGAGATGAGCTCGTCTGCTGGCGACGGCCGGTGAGGCTTCTTGCGTCGTGGTTTCGTCGAGAGGGGTGGCCGGGCTTGGATCTGACTCTATCCCCGCAGCCTCTGCTTCGATTCGTCCCAAATCAACGTCCTGCGTGACAGGCGCCGAGACGGCCTCATGTGTCGAGTCTGCTACAACGAATGCGGGGTTGGTTTCGGATGTTGTCGCCGCCGTCGGGTCTGCGCGGCGGGTGACAGACCGCACATCACTAGTCTCGTCCTGCGCCTCGGTCGCTTCCGTGACAGAGATGTCTTCACCCCCCGATTGCACCGCCATCCCCGCGTCGTCGCTTTCATGTGCAGGACCCGCGGTTGCACTTGCCCGTTCGCCATCAGCCGCAGCATCCTGTCCACTCCTCAACCCCCATTCCGACGTCTCATCCCATTCACCTACTTCCGCACCCTTCGTCGCCGGTTCATCCATCCCAACGACCCCACCCCCATCCTCAACCCTTCCCGGAACCCACTCAACCTCCACCCCCAACCCGCGCACAACCTCCCTCACCAACCCCATCTCAACCTCCCAAACCCCCCTCACCATCTCCTCCATCTCCAGAAACGCCTCCGCTACCATCCTTTCCTTCTTCGCCTTGTCCGCAATCGTTTGTTCCCCACCGAGGGAGACAGCCCACCCCCGCCACCCCTCGACGAATCCCGTGTATGCGAGTCTGAGAGGGCCGGCGGACCCGGCGAGGAGTTCGGGGATGGGGTGCGTGAGGGCGGTGGCAAGGGAGGTGAGGGCGAGCCGGGTGGTGTGGACAGTGTAGTGGAGGTTGTTGTGGTAGCGTTGTGTCACTTGCTGTCCTCCTTTTCTCTTTGCCTTCTGTTGTTTCGGTGTAGCGTCTCCCTTATCGTCGTCGTGGGTGATGGCGGACGCTTGCTTCTCGTACGCCTCCAATTCGAGGACGGCGGTTTGGAGCGTAGCCTCCAACCCGGGCCTCTCCCTCTCGCTCCGCACCCGCGCCGCCTTCAACTTTCCATTCACGATGCGGGTCCAATACGCCGTCAACCGCTCCGCGGATGCGACGTGGGTCAGGAGGAATTCGCGCGCTTCGATGGATCGTCCGTTGTGGCCGAGACAGTGGAGGACGTGGTGGAGGGTTGTGCGGGAGGTGAGGGGGTGGTTGCGGGGCGAGTGGTGGGGTGGGGGTTGTGACTCGTGGGCGGGGGTGGAGGAGCGCGGAGTGGAAGATGAGTGTTGAAGTGCAGAAGCAGCGAATTCCACCTCACGCAACGCTTTCAGTTCCTGATAAGCCCGTAACGCAAGCTGCCAATCCCGCGACTTTTGCAGGGCTTCGATGAGCATCTCGTACGATTTCGACGACACTTTCGTGTACGCTGCCACAGCCGGGTCCTGCCGGTTTTCCCCCTCCCCACGGGTCATCTCCCTACGCTGCTGCACCACCCTCCCCAACGGCTCATAAACGGTCTCGCGGATCTCATGCCCCGGATGCGGGTAATGCGCCAGCGCAAGCGCCGCAAACCCAAAACAGTCGTCATTGGGTGTGATCCCCTCCCTCTGCATCTGCAGGTAGAGTCTTAGCACCATGTTGTGTTTGCCCAGCCGGTGAGCAGCCCGGATCGCGGTCGTGTACGCCACAACCCCCAACTTCACCCGCTCGCGTTCCGTCCTCGCTTCAAACATGTTCACGACGCTCTTGTCGTTCCCGCACGCGTCGTGCGCGGCCATCACCGCGTCCGCTGATACCGGGTCCAGTTTCCGTTCCGACGCGGTGAACTGCATGAAATTATGCACCTCGGCTACACCCTTGGGGTCACGGGCCACTTTAACCCGTTCTGTGAGGCGCTGTGACGCAAAGGCTTCGAGAAAGGCGTGGCAGGTTAACTTATCCGGCTGGATTCCGGCTTGGCGGAGGAGACGCCACAGGTCGCGGGCTTCGGTGAGGAGGCGGTGCGCGGTGGGGCGGCGGAGGTAGACTGCCAGTATGGTCCGCCAGCATTTACCGGAGTAACTATCCAGGGCCGGTGGAGTTGCGCGATTATCGACGAACAGGAACCGGTGCATTTCTTCGATCTTTTTTTCGTGATCTTTCATCGCGCGGAAGATGAAGGCGTACATGAGCGGATCGGGTGTGATGCTGCAGTGTTTGATCTCCTTCAACACCGCAACAGCTCGCGCCGGGTAGGATGCAGGATTCCGCTGCGTGAAGGGTGTGCGCGCGAGCATGTGTTGCATGAGACGGTGCCAGTCTTCTATACGTAGCTGGCGGGTGGCTTTGCGACTCTTCAATTCGGTGAAGACGGTGTGTACGGTCTCGGGGGAGAGGTTTCGTAGCCAGTCGGTTTTTTCGCGGGTCCAGGATACGAGTTCGTCGGTTGAGAGTGGTGGGTATTTGGGATCTGTTAAGCGGGCGGTGAAGTCTGTTGCTTTGGAAATGGCGGTCGGGTCTTTGGATGGGGGTTGGGGTGCGAGATCTGCGTCCCATTCGTGGTGATGTGGCCGATTTCGCCTATTGTTGGACCCATCGATCCTCATTTGGTCCAGAAGAGAAGCTTTGATGGTGTTTGCTTTGAATAGATGTGGTGGGCGGCGCTCGGGTATCATGATCTCTGGGCGTAGACGGCCTCTCGACTGGGGAAGTAGCGTTTGCTCTGCCGCCTTCCCCTCCCGCTTCGTCTCCATCTCCGCCACCAACTGCCGCCCCAGCTGAGAGCCCTTGGTAAACAAATACGGTCGCTTCTGACTCGGCAAGTGGTTGCGTGCTGCATTCGTGCGAGGTGTCTTGACATCCACTGGCATTACGCGGCCGCGACTTTCCGCGGTCCCCCTCGTCTGTGGCTGATCCTCTTTCAGTAGTTCCTTAGACTCCGACGAAGGTGGCGCTGCTATGGAGCTCGCTCGTCGGGCGCCGAGGCAGGGTTGCTGACGACCTCTTACGGGGGTGGTGGCGAAGGTGGCGAAGGTGGAGGCGGTAGTTGAGCGCCGGCAGACGACGCTTTTACACGACGGCATTGCGTGAGGACGACTCAAGGAACAGCTATATAGCAGCCTGCAAGACGCAGCGAGTATGAGCCTGTTGCAGAGAAAGTGCGCGAGCGAGGGGAGCTCTTTTGCACACTCGGCTGTCTCGCTGGCGGTGGGGGGGTGGGTGACGCGGTGTGCTAAGCATCAGAACTAGAAGAACAATCCACTCCCATCCCCCTTTTCTAATCGCGCGCCTAATCACAAGCGACTCCACCCGCCCCCTGCGACTGGCTGGATTGCACGTCTGGGTGCGTGGGTTCCCTTTCGGACATCGTCGCAGGTGTTCCTTCCCAACCGTCCTCTCCCTTTCGCCCAACTCAACTTCACCCCCCATCGGGCAGCAACTCCACCCTCCTGCACACGACTCTAACCCCGCCCGGCCGCCATGCTGAAGGACCAGCCCGACAACCCACCACCTCCTCCTCCACCACCACCACTCCCCAACTCCATCACGCCCTCCGAGGCCTGGCTCACCCGCAAAGCCCCACCCTTCACCCGTCCCGACGTCCTCTCCCACTCCCAAACAACCTCCCCGCGCACCCCCAAACGCATATCCCAAAGCTTCCTCTTCACGGCCCGCAAAGCAATGAACGACCCCAACTTCCCTTACAACGACCTCACCAAATCCCTGTTCAGTCTATCTACCAGTAGTTTCGCAAAGTCGACGAGGAACTTATCTAGTCCGACGAAACCGCCGCAGCAGCTACGCATTGGGGATGGTGCGCGGCGGGATGGGTCTGCGAGCGCTGATGAGGCGACGCTGGTGGAGGGGAGTGGGAGGCAGACGCCGCGGACGGTGGGAACGGATTTTGGGGAGGAGGACGACTTTGAGGTGAATGTTACGGATCTGTCGCTGCCACATATCGATGAGGATCGGATAGAGGAGGATATACCAGAGGACAAGGCAGAGACGGAGGCGGAGGCAGAGGTGGACATATCATCAATCTCCGGGTTGCTGGAACCACTAGAGCCAGACTCAAAGCAGGAGCACGACAGCGAGAAAGAAGACGAAACAGGTCTCCTCAACGACGAAGACGACGACAACGCAAACAACGTGTCGGCATCGTTGACACAGGACGAGCAAGTCTACGTAGACGACGGGTCCCGTCTCCGACTCGAGCATCTCACTTCCTACGCCGAAGACGCCTCGCAGCTCCGGTGTGCATCCCTCTCCCCATCGCGGAATCAACTCGCCAGTCGGTCGGGGTTCATCCCGCTCCTCGACGACGACTCAAAGGACGAGGAGGAGACCTCCCCAAGCATCGACCCTTCGTTTGCCGAATCGTCACCACCGAGGCATATCATTCCCACCGACGACGTGAAAACAACCACCGACGCAATCGACACATCGTACGAACTGAAACGCGCCCACGAAGAACTCACCTGGCTCCGCGACCAGTTGCATATCTCAGAATCCGTGCGCATCCGACTCGAGGCCGAGGCCGCGAAGGTCAATGTGCAGCTGGCGGAGATGAAGACGGTCAAGGAGGCGCAGGCGCAGATGCGGGAGATGTATCAGGCGCGGTTGGATGAGGCCGCTGGGGTGGTTGAGGGGGTTAGGAGGGCGGGTGAGGAGCAGGTGTGTTGGGGTGCGTTGGTGGTGTAAGGATGGGTTTTGCGGAGGGACTGATCTCGTTGTGGGTGCGTTGCAGATCCGAGCATTGCAGGATGAGAACGCGAGGTTGAGGAATGAGAATGCGGGGTTGGCAAGGCAGGTCTATGAGATGCAGGAGAAGAATGCTCAAGGTGAGACGAACCCGTTCGCCTTTTCAGGACCACTATCCCAGAAGCAGAGGATTGAATGCGGCAACTGCTTAACCTCTTCCCTCGCCTAGCAACAATGTCCGCTCAACGCGAACTCGAACTAGAAAGTGTGATAGAGGCCCTTCACCACGAGAAGGAAGACCTCTACGAGCGCCTCAAAGCCGCCGACGTCGCCAAATCGACGGGCGAACAGTCGTTCCGCATCTTTTCCCGCAGACTGCGCACGATGCAGGAGCAGCTAAACTCCGCACACGAGGAGACGGAGACCATCCGTGCCGAGTTGCGACGGATGCAGTATGAGGCCCCCAACGCGCCCATCTCGAACGGGGATGGCTTCTTCAGGGAAAAACTGGAGGAGGTGCAGAGCGAGAATGCGGCGTTGAGGAGGATGGTGGAGGAGATGCGACACGACACCACCACCGATGCGGGGCACCCTACCACGCCCTCGTCGCGGATCTCAACGGCACCGCCCTCCCGCGTCCCCAGCGCATTCACCTCCCGCACACACAGCCCCGCCCTATCCCGCGCGAAATCGATGTCGGTCACCGCGTGGGATCAGCATCCGTACACGCGGCAGGACTCCTCACCCTATGCGACGTCACCGTACGCCACAACAGCGACGTCGCCGTACGCGACGACATCACCCACCGACCATCAACGCCGCTCCTTTGCGGAAAAGATGCGCTTGTACGAGTCCGACCCGCACCTCCCCGCCGTAGCCGCAGCGCCGTTGACCGCGTCGTCGTCGCCGAGGATGTCACCGCGCATGTCGGCCTCGGTTCTGTCGGCCGACAACCCGTTTGCGAACCCCGGGAGGCGCGCGGAGGTGGCTGGCGGGGTATACACTGCGCACAAGGGGCGGGCGGGACACACCGGGGAGGCGTGGGCGGACGGGCATAGTCCCGGGCATGGGTTCTCGCCGGCGAAGGGGAACACGCTCGCCGGCGGGACCCCTGTGACACCGACACCGCCGGCGGCGCAGAACGGGTACTTGCAAACGAGGGACGAGCTGAATCGGGAGCTGGCCGCGCTGGCGGCTACGAAGGCGGCGGTACGTGTGTGGTGCTTTCCTGTCTTTTTTTCGTGGCACTGTTTTCGGGATGTGGGACGTCCCCCATACTCCACAGTTACTCCCCCCCAATCATGTCTAAACCTGCCGATTTTGGTTTTAGTTGACATCGGAAATGAGCAAGATGCCGCTCACAGGCGGCCGCACGCGGCGCCGGAAAGAAGAGATCGAGGCGCAGCTGGATGATGTCGATAAGGCGATTGGCGGGGTTAAGCGGCGGATGAGGGGGCATGGGATGATATGATGTGAGATCACGGGCGTGATGAGATGGGTGGGGGGTGGATTACAGGTAGGGACGAATGTGTATATAGGGGACGTATCGATTGATACGCTTGTACTGGGTGATGGTGGGTCGGCGTATGTGCGAGTGAGCAAACCCCCGTTTGACGGTGTACATATTGTGGAGGTCGTGCGGGACAACCAAATGGGGATGGAAGTGGGGTCCGTGCAAATCTGCAGCGCAAGAAAACATCCCTTGCTTTGAAAGCGGCCCAGGATCCAGTTTCGGATTTCACCTCCATGGTTATAGTCACACGTACCCATCAGAGCAGAGGTGATGACGCTGATGCGCTATGAGATGCCTCTGGACATTGTCGTGAACAGTCTGGCCATCACCTTCATGGGCGGGTGTGCTCCAATCAGCATTCCACCCACATGGAGCTGAGCGTTCCTCCCCACCTCCCCAACACAAGTCCTCGCTGCCACCCTGACTGTCAAACATGTTTTCTGGTTGGGCAAATCTGTCGAAGTCTTCTCGATAGACCGCAAATGCTTCCTTGCAAGTCTTGGAGCAGCATCCGTAGCAAGAGAACAGGTGTGATACCGGTCGTTCCTGCCATGATCTGTCGCATGGAGGCGCGGTCGACATTTTCAGGCCTGCTGGTCAACTTGTGTCCTCGGTCAATCAAGGTCGGGAAGGTTCATATACCCAGTGCTTGCATATGCCATCCCGGTGACGTTGATCTTGCCGTTCCACTACAGTGACTCCCCCGACTCGCTTTTTGCACCGGGGCGGGCGTATAGCAGGCATCGTCCCTTCTACGTTAAGCAGATGTTTCTCTTCTCCATGGACGGAGGTGCTGGATGGGAGAGAGCCCATCACGGTTTCGAGTTCGTTTCTGCAACCGGGAAGTTGTAAATTTGCCCTCTTTGCCTGAACTGGGGGTCCCTCTCTGTCTTGTGGCTCCAAAATGCCCTCTCATTGACATTTCCTTCTTTCGTTTGCATTCGCCGCAGACTCCATGGGCAAGCGTCCATATGACTTGATGAGACTCACTTTGCAGAACGGCGCATTTCTGAAGGACGCAAACTACTGCGGGAGGTCCGTTTTCATGAAATGGGCCTTTCTGCGGAACGAGGTTGGATTGAGAAATGAGAAATGGGCGGAATCCCACCGACACTCACCTGAGGGCGGAAGCACCGGGCGCCAAGTGGACGGAGACGACAGTGGACAGACAGACACAACACACGCTCAAGAGGACTGTCTTTGTAGTCTTGGAAGTGTTTGCTCGTACAGTACCTCTTTGCCGTGGGAACCTTTTGTGGTTTGCTTGTGGTTGCTCTCGCTGCTGTCTGCGGGTGGTGTCTGAGACGCGCCCCCGCTCCCAATCATGACGGCTGCATCTCAATGGTGTCGCTCCCCCACGGCGAGGTTCGTTTGTTTGCTGGTCGCGCGAGTTCAGCCGGCTGCCGGTCGTGGTGACAAAAATGGTAAGCACCCGCCATGAAAATTATTATGAGCAACAATAATATGCCCCCCCCCCCCCGAGGAATATGATGGAGAGCAGAGAGAGAGAGAGAGAGGCGTCGGTGGGTCCCCCCCCATAGCGACACACTCCGCCAGACAGAGCAACACACAACTGTCGTCAGGCAGGCAGTCAGAGAAAAGAAAAAACGTGCGCCGAGAATAAGGTGCCCAGAGATATCGGACTAAGCAGCATAAGCCACTAGAGAGTCAAGCACAGCACACAGCAACGGGTGTGTACAAGAGACGCACTGACCTGCTGACCTGGCGTTGGTGGCGATTTTATCCCCCCCCCCCCCCCCCCCCCCCCACACTACATTTCTTGCACTGGTAGGTTGACCCTGGCTTGGGATCTTGCGGACGATGCCATGGCGAGCGTGAAGGGGAGCCATTGTATAGGTGGCGGGAATTTCAAGTACAGGTGGAGGACTTTTGATGGGGGGAATTTGGGCGGCATGGATGAGGAGAGTTTGCTCATCTCCCAGACATAGCTCCGCTGTCTCTTGGGCGGACTAGGCTTCTCCAAACCGGGGCCCAACTTGTGGTGTCGAGTCCGGAGGCAGGATAGACAACCTCCACTTCAGCGAGGAAGCGGACGGGAGCGAACCGGAGCTGCCAGTCCAGCAACAGTCGCCTGGAATAACACAAATCCTTTCGCTTTCCAAACTAATCCACATCTCCCCTCCCCATCATTTAGAGAACATCATGGCAGCCCCACCACCATACACCCACCCAGAAGCGGAACTCACAGATCCATTCGACTCGGATTCGGAATTATCCGAGGTTTCTGATGAAGACAGGCAGTCCATGGGCCCAGCATCGCAGCAGTCCGTTGTGCCCTTGCGGAGGAGGGCAGATGATGATGAGGAGGAGGAAGTTTTTTTGTCGGATGATGAGGATGATGTATGTATGTCCACTGTATTAGCGAGCCTTAGCACCGAGCGTAGCGAGGTCGACCAGACCGAGCGCTTTCCTCAGCGGAGCGAGCTTCAGATCTTTTGCGAGCGAAGCGAGCACCACATTGCGCCAAAGGCGCAAAACTCCCCTAACCGCATTTCTTAGCGAGCCTGGCGAGCTTCAGATCTTTTGCGAGCGAAGCGAGCCCCACATTGCGCCAAAGGCGCAAGACTCCCCACACCATGATCGTTGATGATGGTTGATGGTCGAGGATTGGTTGATTGGGTTGATGAGGTTGTTGGTTATCGGTGACTCCCAACTTGGCACTCACTCTCCGCTATCCATAGTCGGACCTAAACCCCGAAGACTCCGACGACGACGATTTCGACGAAGCTGAGACGGTCCGCGAAAAACGGGAAAAGCTCGCCAAGCAACGCAGAGCGGAGGCGGCGCTCAAGAAGGTCAAACCGGTCAAGAAATCCAGCGACGGCGCAGCCGCGCGGACGGTGCCGTTCGACTCGGTCACGATACCCATGGGCGATAAGTTTGCGATTGAGAAGCTGATCAGTTGGCGGACGGGGGTGGATGGGACCGAGGAGATCATGGTTAAATATAAGGTGGGTGTGGGCGCCGCTCTCCCGCTTTGATTTTCGTTTCCGACATTGCGCAAGGATTGATCGTTTCGCGTGGCATTTTGTAGAATATGAGCTATTACCATGCAGAATGGCTCTCCCGTCCCGCAGTCGAAGCGAGTCCCATGGGCAAGATGCGCGTCAAACGGTTCCTGGATAAGCCTGTCTGGGACACGCAGAGCCAGTGGACGGAAGATGAACCGTTCAATCCTTCTTTCAAACTCGTGCGTTTTTCTTCCCTCTCGCTTTGCAGACACTTTGAATGTGTGGGTTGACGCATACGTTACGTTTCGCAGATTGACCGTTTACTTGATGAAGGAGAAATGGGTCCCGGAGAAATCTTCTACTTGGTCAAATGGAAGGCGCAGACATATGACAACAGCACTTGGGAGTCTGCGACACTAGTCAACCAGGTATGTATCCTGACTTCAACGGCTATTCGCTCCACAAGGCTGTTGCGATGCTCACTGGTTGGGCTTTCCATTCCGTCTTTTCTAGCTCGATGCGGAGAAAATCAAGCAATACAACCGCAGAAGGATACTTACGCAAGATAAAGAATCCAGCTATACACATCCACCCAAGAGACCATTACCCAAGGATTGGCGGAAGATGGATGATTCGCCTGCGTATGTTGTATTCGCCGATCTCGAAAACCAGGGTTGGACCATCTGACAAAGAGTTGGTTCTACAGATATAAGAATGATATGATCTTACGGCCGTACCAGTTGGAGGGATTGAACTGGCTCTTGTTTTGGTATGTTAGGCTTTATGATCCTGTTTAGGTGATTCTAGTGTATGCTAACGCGTTAACGATTTCAAAGCTGGTACAACAGACAAAACAGCATCCTCGCCGACGAAATGGGCCTCGGCAAAACCGTGCAATCCACCGTCTTCCTCGACTACCTCTACACCAAAGAAAAATTCTGCGGGCCCTTTCTAATCGTCACCCCGCTCTCCACCATTGGAAACTGGGAGCGCGAGATCAAGACGTGGACGAATCTGAATGTTGTCGTCTACCATGGCCGCGAAACCGCCCGGAATCTGATTGTTGAGACGGAGTTTTACTACCGTGATCAGAACAACCACATTATTACGGGGATATTCAAGTTCGACGTTATCCTGACGACGTACGAGATGGCCATGTCCGGCGCGGCCCAGCTCCGCCCGATCAACTGGCGCTGTGTCGTCCTCGATGAAGCGCACCGGTTGAAGAACAAGACCTCGAAAGTCGCCGAGATCCTCAAATCGTACAAGATGGACCACCGTGTCCTTTTGACTGGCACGCCGTTACAGAACTCGTTGGAGGAGTTATGGGCCCTGTTGAACTTTTTGCAACCGGAGCGGTTTGTGCATGAAGCCGAGTTCCAGGCGCAGTATGGATCCCTCAGCAGCGCGGCCGATGTCGAGAAATTACAAGCATTGCTGAAACCGCTCATGTTACGCCGGATGAAAGAGGACGTGGAGAAATCCATCCCCGTAAAAGAAGAAACCATCGTCGAGGTCGAATTAACCACCGTCCAGAAGAAATACTACCGCTCAATCCTCGAAAAGAATTTCGGATGGCTGAAACAAGGCCCCAGTAAACGCAACGTGCCGAACTTGATCAACACCATGATCGAACTGCGCAAATGCTGTATCCACCCGTTCTTGCTCAAAGGCGCCGAGGACCAGATCATGAAGGAGAAACCGGCGGATACGGTCGAGCAGCATTTCCAGGCGCTGATTCAGGCGTCGGGGAAGATGGTGCTGATCGATAAACTGTTGGTGAAATTGAGGGCGGGGGGGCATAAGGTGCTGATTTTCTCGCAGATGACAAGATGTTTGGATATCATCCAGGATTATCTGCGGGGACGGCAGTGGCAGTTTGAGCGGATTGACGGTGGAGTGAGAGGGGATCTACGGCAAGCCGCGATCGACCGGTTCTCTGCGCCCGATAGCGAGACCTTTGTCTTCCTCCTCTGCACGCGCGCCGGAGGGGTCGGTATCAATCTCACGGCGGCGGATACATGTATCATCTTCGACAGCGACTGGAACCCGCAAAACGACCTGCAAGCCCAATCGCGGGTCCACAGGATCGGGCAGAAACGCCCCGTGCAGATATACAGGCTGATCACGCGAAACACCTACGAGCGGGAGATGTTTGACCGCGCCAGCATGAAGCTCGGGCTCGATCGCGCGATCCTGCAACGCATGGATGGGGATGCGGCCATGGAAGGGTTCGACGCGTCCAAGCCGCCGTCGTCGCTCTCCAAAACGGAGATCGAGGAACTGTTGAAGAAGGGCGCGTATGGAGCCATGTTGGATGATGAGGCGTCCCAGCGGTTCTGCGATGAGGATATCGACAGCATATTGTCACGCCGGACGCAGGTGGTGAAACATGACGCGCCGGCGGCCCAATCTGAAAAGGGCTCGATTTTTTCAAAAGCGACCTTCTCGGCGGGGAATGCGGATAATGTGGATATCAACGACCCCGATTTCTGGGACAAGATGGCCGAGAAAGCCAAACTGGACATCGTCGAGCCGCTCTCCACCGAAGCGGAGCTTATCATCGATTTACCACGGCAGAGGCGACAGGTGCAGCGGTTTGGCGCCGAACGGCACGGGTTGACGAATTTCAGGGGGAGTCCGGTTGTCGAGGATGATGGCGATGAGTGGACCGCCAATGGGGGCGGTGCAGGGGCAAGGCAACACCGTGCCCAGGCGGAGGTGATCAAACCGTGGGCGCAGGCGGAGAAGACGCGGCTGGAACGCGCGATGATGGTGCAGGGGTTTGATTCGTGGGATGTGATGTGCGGTAAAGCGTTGAATCGGAGGTTTCCGGAGGATGTGAGGGGGTGTGCGAGGGCGATGGTTTTGCATGGGTTGGGCTGTGCGGTGATTGATGCGGAGACGCTTGCGGATGTCAAGGGCGCTGTTGGACCTGAGATTGAGGAGTTTGTGAAGGACGGGAAGTTTGTCATTCCTGAAGTGCCGTACCCGAACCCCTCGCGGAGGCAATTGGCCGAGTATCGGTCGTTTATGCTTGACGCGCCGCAGGAGTATCTGGACCATCTGGAGAAACGCGCCAAGAATATGTTGATGCGGGTGGGCATGATGCATTGTATTCGGTACCGCATCAAGCCGCAGAAAGATACACCTATGCCGAGGGTGGTGGGCGCCCCGCCGGCAAGTTGGTGGGGCCCAAAACAGGATCTGCATATGTTGATTGGGATCGCCAAGCATGGGTACGGGCAGTATGATAAGATACGGGCGGACCCCGACTTGTGCTTTTTGGCGCAGACGTTCGGCGGCGCGGAGAACAATGCGAGTGCGGGACAGCAAAATGGGGGAGATAGCACCACCAAAATCGAGCTTGACAGCCAAGACGAGGATGAAAGCAAGACCAACGACGAGGACGCGCGTGATAACGCCGTCAAAGACGAAAAAGACGATACCCTCGAATTCGACGATATGGACGACGACGACCCCGACGCCGGCGGCCGCGGGTCCGAACTCCCCTCCGGCGCCGGAACGCCCTCGCTAAACGCCACCGACTCCGCGGCCCCACCCCCTCTCAACGGCACCGCCAACGTCTTCCCGTCCCCATCAGACCTGGGCTTCCGTCTCCGCCGGATCATCGCAGCCTTCACGAAACAGCTGAACGCCTCCGCGCGCGAATCGGCTAAACAGAAACAGGCGTCTGAGAAAACAAGGTTGAAATTGGAACGCGAGCAGGAAAAGATTCGGGCGAGGGAGCAGGAGTATTCGCGGAAAGATAGGCAGGAGTTTCAACGCACTTTGCTTTCGTATGGCGTTGATACGGTGCCGGGACAGCCGGATGTGAGGGATTGGACAAGGTTCAAGGAGCTCAGTTCACTGAAGAAGAGTCCGGAGGCGCTTGAGGTGTATTTTGGGAAGCTGGTGCGGGATTGTGAGGAAATTGTGAGGAAAGCCGAGGCTATACCTGATCAGGACGCGGATGTGACTGCTAATGGGGATGCGGCGAATGGAGACGCGACGGCGAGTGGGAATGGAAAGACCTCTGTGAATGGGAGTGCGAATGGGACTGGGAATGCGGGTTCGCAGCCGCAGCCTGTCGCGGGCGATGAGGAGAACGCGGACACCCAGGAGGATGTGACATACGACCGCGCGAAACGGATCCTTAAACGGGTTGACCAGATGAGGATCTTGAGGTTGGATGTGTTGACGCAGCCTCATGTGAGTTTTTGCATCACACAGTACCTGTGATTCGTTGACCAGTCTTGTCGGGTATGTTCATGCTGACGGGTGATATTCTCATTCTATTATAAGCTGGAGCAGAAGATTGGGCTGTTGAAGCGACATGGGCGGTCCGGGTTGCCGACGTGGTGGACTGCAAAGCATGATTTGGACTTCTTGAAGGGCGTTGCGAAGTGGGGGTTGACGAGGAATGACTTGATCATTGAGGGTATGGCAGTGGAGATTGCAGATGTGAAAATGCAAAAATTGTATGCTAACGTGTATCTTCGCGTGATTGACCAGACCCCGACCTAATGTTCTACGAGCTCCACCAAGAATTCCTGGCCTCTCTCAAGAAACGCGCCTCAGAAAACCTCGGAAAAGACGAGCTAGTCGACGGCAAATGGGAAGACAAGTTCTGGATGCGCGAGCCCGTCGCCCTCCGCCGCTTTGACGCCCTCATCGAAGCCGCCATGAAACCCTTACCCAAACCCCGGGGAAAGCCCGGCCGCAAACCCAAAGACGCCGCGTCATCGCCTGCCCCGCTGCAGAAGGGGCAAGTTACGCCGTCGGAAACCCCGACGAGGGGCCCGGGTGGGAAGTCGGTCAAGTTGAAGCTGAAGTTGGGGCAGACGCCGGAGGGTGGGGATCCAGGTGCTGGTGCTGCGGAGGCGGCTGGGACAGGCGACGGCACGGCATCGCGTAGACGGAAACGGGACCGGGACGCGGCAGACCGGGAGAGTCAGGTATTACCGCCGGCGGCGTCAAAGAAAAAGCAAAAGAAGAAACATCGCGAGTCGCCGGCTGTCGAGCGCCATCGCGATCACGACCGTGACCGGAAACACCGCCGGCGTGAACGTCGCCGCAGCGAGACGGGTTCTAGCGGCGACGACACGGACACGATGCTGCAGGCCGCGCGGCGCAAGACGGACCGCAGCCGGAAGAAGCGGAAACGCGATCCTAACGACTCGGACATCCTCTCTGACGACGACAGTGATGTTGACCTGCGTTTACGGTCGCGGAGGCAGAATGGGGAGAGTAGTACGGCGGTTGGAGGACTGGAGCAGAAGGACCGCAAACGTAAACGATCTTCCGTGGGCAAACCCGATAAAGGCCACCATCGCGAATCGAAACGGAGGAAACGGAGTCGGTACGACGGTTCATCCAACGACGACGGTCTGCTCTCGTCCCCCATTTCGGACCTCTCCTCGCCATCCCTCTCTTCGTCCGACTCCGACTCCGACCGGGATCTCAAGCGCCGGCGGAAACACAACCACGCATCCTCATCATCATCCCGGAAACAACACCGCCACTCCCGCCCATCTTCCTCAAACGGAAGAAATAGCAAACGCCGCTCTTACTCCCCCTCGGACTCCCCCTCCAGTCTCAGCGACACCGATAGCGACGTATCACCACCGCCCCACCGACGCCGCTCATCCCATTCTCATTCACACCGCGAACGGGAACGGGAGCGGGACCGTCACACTAACCGACGACGATCGCATCACTATGAGAGCGATCTGACCACTTCCGAAAGCGAGGTGGACCGGCAACGCAGCCGGAAACCGTCTTCGTCGTCTAAACACGCCAGACGGTCTGATGTCGGCGGTGGGAGTAGCCGACATGGTGGCGGGGTGCAGAAACGGGGAAGGGAGAGTCGGGGGCGGTTTGTGTCGCCGCCACCACAACCGCAACCGGCACAGCAGCCGCAATCGTCGAGTCATGGCGCGAATGGGGCTGGAAGATTAGTGGAGGACGAGCATATCTTTTCGTCGGGGAGTTTGAGTGAGGGGTCTTTGGCGTGAGGATGGATCACTTGACATGTGACGTATGGGGTCTGGACCATTCATTTCGCACCGGGAAGTGGAGGAGTAGGGAATGGCCATGGATCAGGTTGGATGTTGTTTCGGTCTGCGGGTTAAGGTACCCGCCGACCTTATGCGCACACATCCCTACATTTTGTCCCCGACACTGCTTGAGATTATGCGTTTCTTTATGTCATAGTGGGATTGTTTTCTGTTGTGTAATTTACAAAAGTAAAGGAATGTTCGTATCGCTTTGGTAATTTATCTGATCGTGCGAAAGCGGGAAATCTACTTTCAAGTAGCTCTCTTCCACGACCGCCGTAGGAAATGATACACGGAGGTGAGATACCCATACAGCCATCTCGAACAGACGAGCACCGTGAACTGTATGTCGCCGTGAAGACATCTTTTCCTCACATGATGTGGCTAGGGGAGGGCCCGGCGCGTCGCAATAGACACCCATGTCAATCCAGGCTCATGACCGTACGCACTACACCGACGACTAATGTACGTTGGACGTGGAACAAGAGTCGGCACGAGTGTACTACGCCAGTCTTCCAGAGACTTGCCACCGAACCGCCCATACGAAATGTCCGCGGCAGGAAACCGCGCCATCGTCTCCACGTCCAGGGCACTAGAGTGTGGTGGGATGTACTACGCGACCTCTACAATGTTGTGGGATGTACTATTCGACCTCGTTCTGTGTGTCGGCCCTTCAGACCTCAGCGTGGCAGGGGATGACACCCCGGGGATCCGTTTTCCCGTTCGTCTGTGGGCCGCGCCAGCGGATCAGTCGGTATGGGGGCGCGCCGGGGCATCCATCCATATTCCATGCGGGGAATCTGAATGGGGTCCGTGGCGCTGAGGGACGTTTGGCCTCGGCGGCCACTATCCTCCTCTACGCCGGCGATCTCACACCCACTGGGCTGGCGTCGGCATATGGGATTTCGCAAGCGTGCGATGATGGTTTTCCGTCTACCGCTGCCTTGTCTGGATCACAGTATATGTCACTATGGAGCTTGCCATACCAAACCCCGTCACCGCACCAGTTATACCCCTGACGGCAGCCCTTGGAAAAGAAACGAAGGGGTCGCGTTTTGCGTACTGGCAAACATTCGGGCCTCAAAAGTTGTTGACGAGGTACAAATGCGATGGGTTGACGTCTTGCCGGCACAGGGGGCATTCGGCCTAGATATCGTGCGAAAAAGTCCGGTGTCAAAACGGTGGGACTGTTCAGGGTTCAGTTTCCAGTTTTCCAAATCGCCAAAACGCACCTTATTCTCACACCACCCAACAATACAACTCCAACAAAACACATGTCCGCATGGCGTCGCAGTCGTGTGTTTCCGCGGGCTCAGGCACAGCATGCATTTCTGCGCCGCGGCGGTGTCGGCGCTCGATGGGAAGTTGAGGGTTTCCCATTGTGTTGGGTCGTTTTCACTAAAAGGAAACGATCACAATGAGAATGCAATGATGGTACGGAGACGAGCATACAAACGCACTCATTGTAATCGTCGCTGGAATTGTTAGATTTGGAGGTCGCAGAGGTGGAGAGGAGGGACTTGCGCCCGTGCAGGAACGCTTGGACCAATAACTGGATGGCGATGAGGACGCCAAGGACTTCGTAGGTGGGTTGTTTTTCGTCCGGGCGGAGTTGGCGCATGAAGATCTATGGATCGAGAATCGGTTAGCGTGAGGTCGCCAGTACCCCACGTGTATATACAGAAAGGTGAGGGAGAGAGTACATACGTATCGAATCCCCAGTAGGCGTTTGGAGAGATGGTAGAAGGAGCCGGTGAAGTAGAAAAGGGCGAGGTGGATCGAGTGGAAGTATTTGGTGGTTAGGTCGCGGAGTTGGGTGAGGAGGGTTGTGAGGCGGGCGGAGGTGCCGGTGATGGTCGTGGGGTCAGATCTTGACGGGGCTGTGCGCTTGGGGTTAGAGACTGATGGCACGCGCATAGATGCGTATTTGATGCTTTTGGGTGAACTCACCTGTTTGTTTCTTGAGCCGGTTGAGGAGCTTGGTGAGAGCGTACGGCGATACGACGTGGAGGAGGACGAGGATGGCTCGCGTCTGATGGTCAATGCAGGATAGGGAATATTGGGTCAGCTTGATTTTTGAGGCCCGAGGGTTGATTGGTTGATGCAAAGGTTGCTCGCAAACATCCAACGCTCGCCGGAAGTAAAAAATCCGACGAGCCGAAGTGAAAGACAAATTGCGTCTTTATCGCGCTCGGGTTGCCGTGAGCCAGATCGACCCCACGCTACTGCTGGCGCAATGACATCCCGCCTTGGGCGCAGGGAACGCCCTTCGCTCGCAATTCACTCCTCTTGTTGGTCCTCCCTGCCACTCGGTATTACACTGAATGGGCTTCGCCCGCTGGCGTCTCGCGTCCCCGTCCCCGAGTACTCGATCTCCTCGCGTTAACACATACCGCAACAGAAGGATACAGATTATTCCTCGTCTGCATGAGATCGCAGTACTCCTCGCCTAGCGTCCTGCTTCCAGCGGCGGTAGTAAGCCCATGATAAGTCAGGTCAGAAGCGACGTTGAGGGCATTCTGATATTTCAGCAGCGTCCGCGTTCCTGAAGGGTACAGGGAGACCGTTAGAATCACCACACAGATATATACACATAAACATATGTAAGGGCTCGAGCCATACCAAATATATATCGAAAAACGCCCGTGGCTTGCTCCTGGACTAGGTTCTGGTAGTAGGTGTCTTTCTGGTTTGCTCGGATGATGTCGGGCTGCGACGCGGCGGGGAAGGTCAGTACCGACGCCGACGCCAACGTCGGTGGTGGTACTGGCGGCGGCGACGGGGAGGTGGAGGAGGGAGCTGTGGTGGTAGTTTCGGCAGCCATATGAAGCAGGACGAAACGCTTGAGAGAGTGAGGGTGCTCGGTGCAAAAGAGAGATGCAAAATCTGCAAAAGGGGGTGAAAAGGGCCAGGGGGCAATCGGGAGCAGAACAGAGCGGAATAGGGCGTGGGACATCTCAGCCTCTCACAGAACCCCATCCCCATCCCTCAGCTTCAAAAACCAACACAACCACGATCCCGCAGACGATGGTTGCTCCAGCAACAGGAGGACTACGCCGAGCACTACGCTACCTCCCGCTGCCTCTGGCGCAAGACGAACTTGGTATGTACGAGGTGTCAGTCCTGGACCACCCACTGTTTCCGTGCTGACTTTCTGCATCCATCTCCAGTACGACTTTTCGCGTACCGCCTGTTGCGCTCGCGAACAAGGCAATGTGCAATCGTATCTTTGAGGGACTTCGGCTCGACGTATCCTTTTGTCGAGCAATCTGCATTTTTTTTTCTACTCGTCAGAAGTTTCTGGCGCTGAAGGCAGCGTCGGAAGTGAGCTCGGCGAAGTATCATGGCTTTCTGGCCGAGAGATTGTGGAACCTGCGGAAGGAGAGCCGGTGCAGAGGGCAGGGATGGCATTTTGTCCTCGGATCAGGAGAGAATGAGCCATGGTCTGGTCCGACGCAGTGGAGACTCGCTACATGAGTACATCGATGTCATACTCATTTTCGGCCATTCGGCCGAGCGCCCTGCTTGTGCGAGGAACGGGGCACAATCTCATCGAAGAGGAGCTGCGATAACGAAGGCGTCACCGTTTTGAATGCCATTTTGGGCTACGACACTTGCGCGCCACTGTCGTCCGCGAGTGGGTTCGGAGGTCATAAAATAGTGAGGGTTGCTCGGATCTCGCACAATCAACCGACCGGGCGAATGAATCCGTGGGGGGTCCCAGACCACGACTAGTCCACTGAGGATGTCCGCTCCTACCATCTCAAACTCACAGATCGCAAGAAGTCGGCACTGGCCTCAATTGCTGCTAGATCGCCAGCAATTGATTGTATACCGCTTCGCGTGAGATGGTTCACCCCACCTTTGCCACATGATGATATTTCCGCTAAGGATCATCCTGAAGGATACGACGAGTGCCCGGCATCTGCGCTGATTTCTTTCGAGATCGGCAATAGATGCGTCTTGCGGGAAGAAAACCCGTGCCACTTTTGAACGCCGTCACATATTTCGCTGAGGAAGCGGTTGTGCATAGCGTCAAAACGGCAAGGCGAAACAGCCTGTCAGATGCTGGGCTCGCTCCTCGAAAGCCAACTCAGATGTGGGAATTCGCCAGCCGATCTGAGCATCTGGCCGTGATTCTAAGATACACCGGGTCTATCTTATCAGTCGTGCTTGTGGTCCCATTTCGACCCCGTTGTGACGCACACTATGGCAATGAGATGTGTTCACGGCGAAGGCGAGAAAGCGGGCGTTTTGGACATGCGCACGAACTCTCATACTCTACCGATCGTATACCTTGAGAGAACCAAGCCATGTTGCAAATGTCGGAATAGCAAGGCGTTTCCGGGCGGTCTGGAAGACTACTATGGCTCGCCCCTGCTGTCGCGACCATTACCGCGTTTACCGGCTGTCTTGATGTCCTCAGCAGCTTCTGCTGCCCTCCCGTTGCCCGGTGCGACAGATGCGGAAGTATATTTCCTTCCAACAAGGCTCACGGAAGTTGCATTCGCTGTCGACAACCCGGGAGCGGTCGATTTAGGGGAATGCTGGCCTCTCTGATTCGTACACGAACTAAGGAGGTGCTTGTGGAACCGGTGAAGGCGTTTGTTACCGCAGACCTGCGTGCGTGAGCCTATTACGTAGTATCCGCTCTGTGGGTGACGGCCCTTACATAGCAAAAAGAGATTTGAGGCCCAGACCCACGTAGCACACATCGTTAGGAATGAGTTCATTTCTTGACTTGATACAGTAAAAAGATGCTGACATCCTGGTCTAAGCATCGATACAGTCGTGATGCTCAAGATACTACGCTTTTGTGGTAAAATGTCTGTACTTCTGCCGGCTTCTATATGCTATATACCATCTCTACATGTCCATTGTCTACATTGTCTTGACCAAGAGCTTGTGAGGGTGTGTCGGGGTCCTTCTGGGGTTGCACAGAATCGTTCTACTCCCCAGAGCGAGAACGGAAAGCAAACTGTATCCCATCGGACAATTCAACGATTCGGATCTACGCCGGTTCAAAGTTGCTTCTCTAGATACACCAGCCGCCCATCGACGCCAGGCAGCAGCTGCGCGCGATCCGAGGTTTGAGGGAAGTCCATCAGCTTGCCGGTTGACACGAAGCCTTTGCGTTGGTACCAGGCGATGATACTAAACAGAAGAGAACCCCATATCAGTGCACTCGTTCCCCACGCAGATGTAAACGTGAAGGATGGTACATACTCCTTCCGCACATGTAACACCGTAATCTCGGCCGTTGTGCACCCCTCTGCCCTCATCCTCCCAAACGCCTCCTCCATCAATAGGTTCCCCACACCCTTTCCCTGCAACGCATGCCGCACCGCAAACAGTCCGAAGTAGCCGCGGCCATTCCCCCTGAATTCGACGTCGACGCAGGCGAGCGGTTGTGGGGACGAGGCCGGGTGGTAGACCAGGAGGACGCCTTCGGAGGTCGGGCGGGAGGCTATCAGCGGGATAATTTCAGAGGCGTAGGCTCTGTCGCCCTGCAGGTAGAATTAGGGTGGAAGGTTACGTGAATATTGGGTGGCACTGGGAATGGAGCGACGTTACCTTTATGAGGTGCTTCTCGGTGGTCCAGCCCCCGTCGCCCCTGTAGGCCTCGTTGAGGGTTGCGACGATGGCATCGACGTCGTCGAGGGTGGCTGGACGGATATCTGCTCTGGAGGCTTTCACTTCGACAGTCATGGTGGAGCTGGGCGGAGTTGAAGGAGTTCGGAGTCACATTAAACGCGGATACAACAATGCCGTTCAGATAACCACCGTCCAAACCAAACCCATTCACAGTTCAGACCGACGCCAAAACACCATGTCCGCCCAAGAACCCCTAGTCTTCGTAACCGGCAACGCCAACAAACTGCGCGAAGTGCAAGCAATTCTCTCCCCCACCGGCCTCGCCGTCCATATGCGTACGTATTCAACACATGAACGAAGGAAGAGGAGGAAAAGTAGGGTTCAGGGCTAGGGTTAGGGTTAGGGTTAGGGTTAGGGTTAGGGTTAGGGTTAGGGTTAGGCGACAACCGCTTCCTGAACCGCGTCTAGTAGGAAAGTACCGCGTACCCTACTGTTTCAGGAAACCAGGGCTGCGCTGTTGTCTACCACGTAAGTAGTTGAACTCTCATAAATATCAGTTGTCTGTCGACAGAAATATGGTTGAGCGACAGTGATATGACTTCCGAGATAGGGTTAGGGTTAGGGTTAGGGCGAGGTTTAGGGTTGGAAACCCCACGCGTACGTCACGTATGGACAATAATAATATGTTTTCACTGTGATGCCCGTAATGTTGGTAACGGGAGTTTTTGGGCGTTAACAATGTTATGGAAATATGACAACGGCGATAACGCCCATTACTGGGGAATACACTATCCTGAAGGCATATTCAGTTCCAACGCTCAGAAAAAACCTTCATATTGCAGCTGAAAGGGTTCATACCTCTAGCATTTACACTTCCTACGGTGGCCTATTGAGATCATCCGCTTACAAGCCAGCCTCATCCGCACTATGTCATTCAAGTTCAAACGGCTACTGTCGGAGCTTCACACCTTTGCATCCTTTTTCACACGCGTGCTGCTTGTTGGCACGATAAATGGACCGGATAATGGAGTAGATTCACTTCCTTAGGACGATCTGGATTGCGCCGTATGAACTTGGATGGGAACCCGTATGAACTTGATTAGGTAGTTGCATATGAAGTTATAAATCAGCATGTGAATAAGAAAAAGATGTGCGTGTCAAAATATACTGCTCTATGTGAACTGAAAATGCGTTCAGGATACATATGCCGGAAACGGTACATGGAAAGTAATGTAAGACCATACGCAGTTGCTGGTGTTATCTGTGTTAACAGCGAGTAGTCACGGTAGCCCCATTTATGGTGGAAAATGTACATAAAAGTAACCCTGCACAATTACAGTACGCTCGGTGGGCTTTGAGAAACGTCACCAGTGCCAACAGCTCAGGCAGGTTACTCCGACTGGGACGCGGAGTGCTTTGATCTGCTTTGATCGTCCGAGCATTTCGAGGCTTTCGACGAGCCCGACGCTCTTGAGCTTTCGCGATTTTCCCACGGACCATCAAAGCGGAACGGACGCCTCTCCCGTTTCGCATAAAGGAGACCTCTCCTTCTGGAAGAGACTCCCTTGCTGCTCCACTTCTCTGCCCGTTGCGCTGCCTCGTCCTGATCTCTCCGCGCAAGGTAACCGGCCTTCCTCGCGAAGAAACTCAGAGTTAGGGTTAGCCGGCGAACTTAGAGCCTTCTGGACCAGCCCTCCGCCGCTTCTATTAGAGGCGGCAACGCCGCCGTGGCCAGCATTGTACAGTACTATACTGTACGCCCCGAATCTGAGGTTTCCCGGGATGAGTTCTCCGAAACAGCTACGACCCGTGCGACAGCAGTGTGAAGCAGCACATGCTACTGTTTGTGGCATAGAAGCCCAACTCTCGTCGCAAACGGCATTCCAACAGCTCAACCATGATGACCTCGTTCATGCCGCCACCGCCAGTTCAGACATGATTGCAGAGGCTGACTCCAATTTGCGGGCAATTACCTATATCTCTGAGCGATTGAAACGAACCCACACCAAGATCAACTCTGGGAAAGTCTGCGGGATGGCGTCAAGCAACTTGGCCACGTTGATTGTCGGAACGAACTTTGAACAGAAAGCACCCGCTGCATGCAATGAGGACGGTGCCAGTTGGGAGCCGCTTACCCTTTTACTGCAAACGCACCACACGGAGGTCCACATGCCTGAGACACTAGAGAAGGGCCAGAAACCACCCAAAGTGAAGAACATTGTTGAGATGCACGCTTTTGCCTTCTGCAACATCGACGGCCATGGTGGAACTTCAAACATCGTGGTTTCTCCACTCTGGAAGCGGGCCAACACTGGTTTCCTAGAGCCAAACCATTTTGAGGACTCTTCGGCTTTGCACAACCTCTTCTCACGGGGAGGTGCATGTCGAATCTTTGCAGTATCCGGTCGCCATAGCAAGATCGGTGTCCTACGCTTCCCCGAAGCAGACAATGCATCTTGGGAAGCATTGCGTCGGGACATGAAAGAACTCCCGGTCCAGCGGGACATCAAAGACACCTCGCACTATTTGATCGGCCGCCTTGCAGACCTCAAACTCTACACGATGACCGCCACCTGGTATCAAAACAGCAAAGCGTCCATTTACCCGTTGTCAATCACCTTTCTGGACGCTCAAGTGTATCAACACCTCTCCGAAACTGCCAGGGCACTTGCCTTTACGACGGTCGAGTCGGTCGTGACCAATCTCAATCCAGCGCTTCCACGCACGGTTCCCCAATCGCCAACACCGCGTACACATCCCGAACTGGAGACAATGCCATCCGTTGGAAAGGAGGATGGTGTACCATTGACAAAAAAGCGTTCACATCAGCGTAAACCTCTTTTCCAAGTAGGCTTCTATGCTGACCTTCTGGATTCGAATGACGCCCAAACATCCGTCACGGCGATCACCCTCTCAATGACGAAACAAACCCTTCCTTGGGCAAAACCGCCCCCACTTGTCACGGCCCTTGGCGTGTCATTTGAAAGCGCCCTGGATCAACGTTTTCTGGATGAGGTGCACCGAAATAATTCAGATGGGTCCGCTAAATACCGAAAATTCACAGTCGAGGGGGGCGTTGACGGCAAGCTTCGCATCTACACCGAGAAGCGTGTGCGGATTTGATTCGCACGTGTGAGAGGCTGGCATCCGCGTGTAGATGTATGGGCATGTATGGCATAGTAATTTGTCATTTTTTCATCACAGAATTTTGTGTAAGATAGATGCAATGCCCAAATGTATGTGAACATAGTTCAACAGTGATAATAAAAGCGCGTACGCCCTCTTGAGTATACAAGAAAAAAAAAATACGCCGGGAATACGCCGTACTGAAGTCCACCCTACGGTCTATCGAAGATGGCCGCCGGCGACTCGACATTCTCTGGTGTGATGCCAAGGGCCTTTGCCGCATCCCGCTTTGTTTCCGCAATCGCTCTCCCCATTGTGAAATTCAGATTACTATGGGGGGCATTCTCATCTCGGTCCGCTTCCTTCCTGCCCTTACTGCACTCAACACGTGAGCATCGAAACTTCCGGCTCCATCCCAGTCGTCCAGCCATCCGTTCACAATCACAACAAGCTTGTGTACTCCATGCTTCACTTGGGTGCACGACTTGCCCACCTCGAATTGTCTTCCGGTGCTTCAAAGTGTTCCGAAGACCAGCGTGCTGGAGCGTGGTAAGAATCTGCTTGTTCATCCGGCTCAACTGGCCCACCTTTCGCTTGAGTAGGTTCGGTACATCAAATGCCGGGAGGATGACAATGTCAAACCTCTCTAAAAAATTGACCGTATGTAGATGTAGGCGGTCGATCTTGCGCCGAAGACGATCACGAATATCCTGAATTGCCTTGTCCTCAGATGTGCACGTAGTAGCCCGGAGCTCCTGCTTTCTGACTGGGATCGCCCATTCGAGTTGGTGGATGCGACATTTGAGGTCTTCACCAATGTCATCATCCTGGGAAGGCGGTGGTGGATTCCCCCAAGCGATGCATTCTTGAGCATGCATGATCCACTGTTTTTTTGCAACAAGAGCCACTTCAGCCCGTGCGCACTTGATCTCGTCCAGATTCTCCAATTTCTTCCCAATAGCCGCCTCCATTTTCATTATCTTCCGGAGCTTGGGTGTGATGTATGTGGCAGATGGATGACCGAATTGAAATATATCGCCGTTGGATGCGTACCCAACCATGAACTTCTTGATGCCTGGGTCGATGGAGATCATGGTACTGAGCCCCGGGATCGAGCCCCACACTGTCCGTTGCTCAGCCCGCTTTACAAAGATGCTCCACGTCGGTTGTACGTCGTTAAGCTCGGGTGGGTCAAAACTTGGGTCATATTTCCAGCGGACAAAGTTTCTTTTTTGTTCCATGGCCGCATGTGCCCGTCGATAGACTTCCTTGTATTGCACGCGTTTTTTCGAGGATGGCTTTGGCATTGTTCTTTGAGGATGTGATTGGTATTGCGATGGAACGGTAGGTTTCGCAGGTGTTGCCGGGGTGATGATTCGAGCCGGGGTGATGATTCGATGCATCGGAAGGGTGGCTCTCCAGCATCCTTGCTTATTGAGAAACAGACTCAGTTCACCCCACTCGCAGTCGATGTCTGCTCCTCGGAAAGCACCACTCAGCGCACTTGCATGCGGGAAGGGTAGCACATATCCGCATCGCTTGAAGGTGATCATATACTCAGGTGACCGGATTTCGTAAATCGTTAACTTGCGCTTGATGGCATTGTCACGCAAGCTTTCCTTGTGCTTCAGAGTTGCCCGGCCGTCCTCCAGTTCATCGTCCTCATCCTTCCTTTTCTTGATGATGAGATCAATATCTCGACCCTTGACTACCATCTTTGTGAACTTCCAGTCACGGAAAGGATAATAAAGAGCTGTGGATGTCCCAGTAAAAAAGTGCTTGCCGTATAATCGACCAATGACATGTTCCGGATCGGCAAGCTTTTTGGTCGTCGTAATGAACCCACTGACGTGTCCACGGAGGGTGGCCCATGTGCGTGTGGCATCATTTGAACGAATCCTCGTACCGATGAAATCTAGTCCACTCCGCTGTGTGGTCATGACCTTGAGCTCATCCACACTCAAAACACATTCCGTCTTTAATTTGTCAAGCAAGCTGACAGAGACCCGCTCCGCAGCGCATTTTGCCTTTGCGTCGGCAATCCTCTGATCCTTTGCCAAAGCTCGGCTGGGATGTAAAGCCCAGACAACGGACTGTAGCAGAAAAGCAATGGCATTGCACATTTCAAAGTATTCCTTCTGTGGATCCGCTTCATCCGCTAGGCCCTCCTTATGCGGTCGGGATCCATGCGTAGATGCTTCTAGAACACGCTCAAAAAGTTCAGCCGCAATCGCTCCCGCATTGGTCGGGCCGTGGCATGTCCCTTCAGTTATCGTCCTGTGAGTTGGGCTTGGTCGGGACAGAATAAACCTCGTTGCTATCTTTTGTTCGTGTGTCATCTGGAATGAAATGCGGTGTGATCGTAGTGCGGTGTTGTTCTGAAGTATCCTCAAAGATAATGAGAGTCTACAGGTTGGGGAGCTCGGGTCAGGGTCTGCGTCAGAAGAAGGCTTGGTGGCTAACTCGAGTAACCCGTCTGCGGCTCTCTTCTCATCTACGTCGTGAAGAACAACATCCTCATCCGCTAGCGAGACTTCGACACGTGGATGATTCTTCGATGTAGGTTCGACGGCGATGATTGCCTTTCTTTGGGATGCCAGAGTTCTGAAACGCTCGCCCTTTCGCTCCAGACGCCCTTTGTCAGTCTCGCGGGTTACATTCTTTGCTTTCTCGAGTTCACTGATGGTTTTTGCGTTTGATATCTTCTTTGCGTCGTGTTTCACCGTTTCGTCCGTCCAGTGTAGTACATCAACCAACCACGCGAGCAACATTTCACATATGAATGTTTTTTCCATGACCTTACTTGGTGGGCGAGTAATTGTCCAGAACTCCATGCGTTCAATGTCAGCGTCCGCCTCCGTAATAATGAGGTAGGCCGGGCAATTTGTCAGATCTTCAATGTCCATCTCGCTGAAGGATCGTACCTGCAGCCATCCGTGCTGCTCCAACATGGTTTGACACTGTGGATCACGGTGTGCGACCAACAGCGACATGTGAAGTACGGTGTTGAACCCCCCCTGATTTCCCCCACTGCATTTCTTTGTCAGTGTACGCATCCGCTCCCCAAGAAACATGAGCCGATCGGCATCGTCTACCCCATCTTCTTGATCCCATCGCAGTAGTGCATCAAGAACCATTCGTTGGTTCGCTTCCGGTCGTCCAAATGCCCGCACTATATCCTCTATGGTGGTCTCCGTTGACATCACGTAGATGGCATGGTTTGCGTGAAGCGCGTTCAGTGCCGCCTGCAAGATCATTGTCCGTCCTCCCACCAATAGCTGCGAGCCCGTGGTAGATGGCCGAACAACGCCCTCTTTCGATACATGTACGACCTCGCTGAAATTTTGGTGAGTGTCCAGAAACGCCATGACGTTTGTGAGTCCATTGAAGAGACGAATTGTGGCTGCATGTAGGAATGCAGCCAATCTGTTAAATGACTCCACCTCCTTCAACCGCGCGCATGCCACCTCGCTGGTGTAAGCGGTGTCGTCCTTGCGCATGCCAATGGCGGCCTTGCTCCGTGGTTCCTGTCCTGGTACAATTGGCAATGCCTTGACATCCACGGGAGCGGAGATTGACCGGCAGTAGAATCCTTCATCCGCAAACCGACTGCCAATCTCCCCAACAGCACGTAGACGTGCCTGTCCGCGCTTCAAGTGAAGGACTTCTTCCGTTGTGAGCTCAGCACTCTCTGTGGCTTCGTGGTTTGATCGATTTCGAAAAGCCTTGCGGCATAACGTCACATCCGACGACTTCATCAACTCCACAATCTCTTGTCTTTTTGGGATCCTTCTTCCCGAGACGAGTTGTGATTTCCAGTATTTTCGGGGTCCGGGAAAGTAAGGGGCTATCTCAAGTGGTATGAGAGAATCAAGCACAAGCTCCTGCCAGGTTCCCCACACGCGTCCAACTCTAAAGTGCCACTTGATGTGTTCGTACAAGCGGTCGTAGATCTCAAGATCAAGCCCATTGGCAGTCCAGCTTGGGATCAGTCCAAGAATCCTCGCTTGCAGCTCCGTGAATGTCCGTACAATCAATGCCATGTACCGCCGTTGTGTAGTCTCATCCGCAAACTCTGACCCTTTCCCCTTGATGCTATTAGGTTTGAAGTTTTTCAGAATACCATCAATGTGCATAACATCGGGCATCTGTCGTCCGAGGAGGGCTGGGTGGAAGAGGGAGATCACTTGAATAGCCCCAAATGATGCCGTATCCACTGAGTGCTCTGGTAGTGCGGTTTGGCCATCAAAATAGTAGTTTTGACCAAAGTAGTACGCAACGGACTTTCCATAGGTCACGATCATTTTGACGTCCAGCCCTGCTATTTTGCATAGTTGCAGTGACACGTCATTGAGTGCCATTATGACCTCTGGTATGACGGATGGGATTGGGTCATTGTTGCCCGCGGTCGTTGGAGACGTGTCCTCATGCTGTGAGGCTATTCCTTTGCCACTGCCGCGTTTTCTGCCGCTCCCACGTGAGCGATGGAAGCTTAGGGCCGGTGCATCCTGTCCAGCGCCATCCCCATTGCTGGGAGTGTATACGTAGCCCGCGTACTTGGAAAAATAGTGTACCGAGTTTTCCTGAGCAAACGTGACGCGGTTGGGATGGGTTATAGTCTTATGAGGAGCGGGGCCATTTCCAAGAGCGGCGAAGCTGTTGCCACTTGGTGATGTGGATGTGGATGTGGATGTGGATGTGGATGTGGATGTGGATGTGGATGTGGATGTGGATGTGGACGTAGATGTTGATGTGGATGTAGATGTCGAGGTAGATGTTGATGTGGAGGTAGATGTGGATGTAGATGTCGAGGTAGATGTCGAGGTAGATGCGCTTGAAGATGACGGAATTGTTGAATCACAGGTGCTTGTCGTGCCATTTGAGGAGGTGCTAGTTGAGGTAGATGTGGATGTCGATGTGCTTGTCGACGTGCTTGTCGATGTGCTAGTTGATGTGCTAGTCGAGGTGCTTGTCGATGTGCTGGAACCGGAGGATGGGCCATTTGCCACTGCCATTCGTTGAGATTTCCTAACACTGGCGGAAAACGGGATAGGAAGTTCTCCCATTTCCATATCACACTGTCGTTCCAGCACTTCGTCATCGACGGTCGCAGTGGTTTTTCCATTTTTGGCCTTCTCTTTAGCCTTTCCCTTAGCCTTCCCTGTAATTGATTCAGGGGGTACCCGCTGAAGCGCACTGCAGTACCAAGCCTGCTCCAGTACCAAGTGCACCGCGTGATCTCCAGCAGGTTCCGGCAGATCCGCGTATTTCACTGCATTGATGAAGTTCCCCATGAACCGTCCAGTGAACGACTGTCCATTGAACCCATAAACTGCATTGATTGGACACATTAGCATCTCAACTACAGTCGGGAGCTTGGGTTGCCCGGGGATGTCAAGTCTCAGGCGGTTCACTTTACACAATGTCACTGCAAACGGGAATGGGAAACCAAGGTATGATTCAATGAGATCACAGGCGTCCTCGATGGACTCTGCGCTAAGCAGCCGCTCCTGCAGTGTTTGAAGCGGTCCCATCGAGCCGCGGTCTTTGATGAATTTCCAGAAAAGCTCGGCGTGTTTCTGGCAATCGGGTGCCGAAGGGACCAGGCCTTCCCCATCCAAGCATTGGAGAAGCCCGCCGTCCGCTACAAACATATCAAGGTTTGACGAATTGATGTCATAGATCCTGGAAACCTAATAGTGTAGTAAGAACGGTCAGGGTAAGCATTTCATTCGTTGACACCGGAAGAATGACAATGCCAAACCTCAGGCTCAGCAAGTACGGGTACGCTAAAAGCTCTGGCCTGTGCCAAGGTTTCCCTCTTCTTGGCACCACGCTCGCGGTTGAGCTTGTTCTTTCTCTCACGCCTAATCCGCTTCATCAGCGCCTCCTAGAAAGCAGATGTCAGTTCATCGTCGCCGACATGCCATATGTGATATATAATGATGCATTACTTCATGTGACTTACCGGTGATTCAATGCCAAGCGCATTGGACGATGCTCTGACAGACGAGTTAGAATCGGCCCGGTCGTCGGATATACTGGAGGCATTCCCATCCGGGGACTGCGTTGAATCAGATTCGGTGTACGTGCTGGATTCCGACTCCGACTCTGACTTGGATTCAGACATGGTCAAGAGCTTAACCGCTTGACGTCCTTTGGATTTGGCACGTCGAATAAGTTTGGATGGATGCGCTGTAGTGTGTGGCACAGACGGACTATCATCCATTCTGCGCTTCCGTCCCTTTCCCCCTCCGCTACTCTCATCCATTCTGCGCTTCCGTCCCTTGACCCCTCCGCTACTCTCCTCCGTGCGTCGTTTGCCTCTCTTTGGAGCGATATCCTCGTCCGAGCTGATTTGGAGTGGACGCTTTGGGGGCGTTTTGGCAGGCTTCTTTGCCAGACGCGCGGATCGGCATTGAGGTAGAACTGGTCGGAACCCATCATCGATGCTGTCCAGGGATCTGATGGGTTCTCTGGTATGGTCATTGATGAGTACTTCATAGTGTTTACCACTGAGCACAAGGTAGTACGTAGGCCAACCCGTGGCGGGTGTAGGGTACATGGGATTTGGCTCGTAGTGCGTCAGACAATACCTGCCCCCCACTGAGTTGAGGGTGAACACTCCAAATTGCACATGGTAAAGGTTGGCGAGAGCGGCTAGAGTGAACCCATCCCCCCACTGGCGATCCTCACTCATGGTGGAGAGAAAGGTTACAAAGTCGATAGGTGCATCCACCGCACTGAATGCGGTGTGATCGTCGTCGTTGTTGCGCTGCTCAAGGTAGGACTCCAGATAGAGGGTGTCGTATCCTAACTTCTCCATGTCAATGCGCATGTGTGTAATGAGTGCCCATCTAACTTCGCCGTGTTGGTTCTGATCACCGTGCATGCAGTGGGCAACCGCGCGGAATTGGCAGTTCCCATCCGCCTCTATGTCAGCGACATCCGTATCAGGCGGTAGTGGAACTCCACGTGCGTTTCGGTTTGACATGTCGAGCAAGGTGGTCCTGTTGACCAGAGGCAGATGGATTAGGATCTCGCGAGTTTCGATGAGGCTGTCGAAAACTCCATGCCGTTCATGGACATGGGGTTCAACGAGCTCCCACCCACCGCAGCGACAAAGGCGATGGCATATTCACCTGAATTGAACGATGCGATCCGCGTCTATGCCTAGATCCAGTAGGTGTGCGGTGTTGAAAGTCCAAGTGAGGGAGGGAGTATGGAGCGAAAAGAAAGGCGACACTGGATATTCGACAGCTCGGCGGAGTATGTACAGTACATACTGTACAGACAGTACGTGACTGCGTTTGTCTCGCGTTGGCCCTAACCCTAACACTACGTAACCCTAACCCTTCACAAGCGTTTGCCCACTGGATCTGGAGGCGTGAGAATCGGACTTTCCAAGGGAACGAGGGAACCGGACTTTTTCTTCAGGATCCTTCCAAACGGGTATAAAGGCAAGCCAGCGCTGACATTTCCACTGCACGCATAACCTACATACTACCGACCGCTTCAACTTCAAGGTAACAGGATCCACATTCTCACTCCCAATCCCTACCCGATCCATGCCCGCTCACTCACACGCTCTCTCTCTCGCTCTCTTGGGATCAGAACCTCGGGCATACCTCCACGCCGTGCATCCACACCTGGAAGGAAGGAACAGACCGTAACACTATAGGTGAGAATTAGAAGCCGCACACATTACCAAAACCGATACTCTCGCGCTCTTACGCGCTCTCGACTTCCGCAATCGCTTGAGGTGTAGCCTGGATTTGGGCACTCGCGGTACGCTCTCTCCACTCCCGCAATCGCTTGAGGTGTAGCCTGGATTTGGGCACTCTTGGGTCCTATTGTACTCTGGACGAGGAACGTAGTCCTCTAGAGTCTATGGACGAGGAGGAGGTTGCTTAGTAAGCTCTCTCTATTTTCTTCTCGAGTGACAGTATAAATAACAGATTACTGTGCGTATAGCTAACGCATGACTGAAGGCTACGGTGGGGAGGGATGGGATGGTCCACCTCCAGCGCATTTAGGAGTCAATGTCCAGGGAAACCCGTAAAACCTTTAAATAGTTGTTGATTGCGCCGTGGAAGGCGATGGATTGAGCGGCGAATGCGGCGTGAGGAGGAGGTGCTTGATCGCGCCGTAAAGGGCGATGTTGATAAATAAACCGGTTTGTGCGGCGAATGCGGCGTCGGAGGAGGTGCTTAGTGCGGTGGGTAGTGAGGTGGGATACTAAGCAACCTCCTCCTCGTCCATAGACCGTTTTCGAGTCCGTTATCCTCATCATCATTCTCCGGTGCGAACGGGAGGTGACGACGTTTGGTTGTGCGCTTCTCGGCTGCTTGAATGTCGCGAAGGGATGGCAGCGGTTGGCTCATGGCGATGAACACCGGCTGCGTGTCCGGTTTAGGATGGTCTTTTGAAGCCGCGGGCGAGGAGGAAGTTCGCCGGGCTTCAGCGCGAGGACAACGGGCGCCTTTTTGGCATGAATTGCGTCGAGGCGGTGTTTGGGGATGGGGATGTATGTACTTGCCGTCGAAGTAGTTTTCAGAAGCGCCATCTAGACGCCCGCCGTCATATGGGGTGGGTCTGAAGGGTTCTCGCGGCGGATTCGATTACCGCCTTCCTCGCGAAGAAACTTAGAGGTAGGGTTAGCACTCCGCGCAAGGTAACCCTTGCGAAGGTAACCGGCTGTGATGAGAACCTCACAATGTATTCAGTTGTAGAAAAACGTAACTATCGAGGTCACAAGGACGAAGTCCGACGACAAAGAGTAGGGTTATTGTGAGAGAAGCACGTCCCTAACCCTAATCCCATCCCTAACCCTACCCTTGCTCTATAACCCTAACTTCCTATCCCTAACCCTACCCCATGCATCCACGTGACATTACAGTAGTTTATTGTGTACAACCCTACCTGTCGGGTTGGAGCCCTTGCTTCCTTTCTTCGTTCTTCATCCTGCATAGAGCTGGAGACGTTGACAATAGATACATCATCGAGCTTTCTCTTACAGTTATGCAACTAATATATGGGCACGGTTAGGGTTAGGGTTAGGGTTAGGGTTACGTTACACCTTCAAGGGTTACGTTACACCTTCATATGTATGTATGTATGTACAGCTGCGCGTCGTCGGCAAACGCCTTTTTCTTCCAGTATCTTTTCAAGGTCAAGGCCAAGATTCCATGGCCCATTCCCAGGTGATCCCATGGCCCATCCCCAGGTACATACTGGTGCAGGCAGAAGATATAACAGCCTTCCGCGCGGAATTATCACACTTATTGTTCTCGCAGAAGCTTCCCCACTTTGCCATTCGGCTCAAGCTATGAAGCTATGAAGCTATGAATAAGTGGAAACGAGACAACAAAGAGAACGCGGCGGCCATGGCGGGAGGTTGGTGTCCGCAGTTCAGGACTTCCTTTGTTCTGAAGTGTTCCGGCGGCTCTGTTTCTCGGTTAGTCAGATGTTCGACAAGGTGGACCCGGGCATGGCAAAAGAATACCGGGAAGCGTTGAAACGGATGGCACCCGCACACAGAGGATTTTGGGCATCAAATCCTTGCCAAAAGACTTTCGCAATGGTTGTGCTTGTCATCAACGAGTACGTTCTCAAGCATCGTGACCTGAAGGAGGCCAAAAACGGATGATGTGCTGTCGTGTGCCTCTGCAGGTGCCTCCGCGACTTCAAAGACGGTGGTGAATTCTGTCTTCCCGGTCTGGGGTTGCGTATTCCTGTTCGGTCTGGGGTTGCATATTCCTGTTCCTGTACCCGGGGGCTCCTTTCGACGGAATGGAGAGATTCAATGCCTGCAGTGTGAGCATATCGCTCGGCGCTACTTGCGCTAGAAGTTTCCGACGTGAAATCCCAAACTTTTCTGATTTAAAACATAACTACGTATACAAATATTGCAAAAAATGATGAAGAGAGGATAGGCAGACTGAGATCTACAATGAATGAATGTGCAAACGGGAATGCGAACATGCAAACGGCAGAAAATAGAGGGATTATGCTAGGGAAACGGACACTAAGGAACTAGAAGGAAAATGAACGAACAAGGTGAATGAAAATGATTACGCCGCAACAGATGACGCCGCACCGATTTATGCAGCCCCTGTCGAACTGGATCCACCAGCTCCACCCGCACCGGAACCAGAAGGACCGGCCGCAGAACCTGAACCAGAAGGACCGGCCGCAGCGGAACCAGAAGGACCGGCCGCAGCGGAACCAGAAGGACCGGCTGAAGGACCAGCCCCGCCCGCAGTCGCTCCACCATCACCAGTCGCCGCCCGGTGAAGAGGCAAGTTTCCACGAACCGCAAAGATGCTGAATCCGTTCCACAGAAGTTGTTGGAGAAGCGCGCTCTGTGGATATGCTCAATAAGTATATCCCCTTTGAGTATACGCCCAACATAAAGAACCCTTACCATGTAGGCAGTTTCAACTTGCTCAGGAGCCCTCGCGGTTGAATCCAAAATGTACCATACGCCCTCGAAGCGACGAAAAGCCACCCAGTGGTGGTTCTGATGGACGATGAAGGCCTCTTCCTCTTGAGCCAAGTCGCGGGCGCCGTTCACAAGGTCATTTTGAAGCTGCGTAACCGAGATATTTTCACGGCGCAACGCGAGTTCCAAGACATCAATGGCATAATTGCCATCGGGAGACCACAAGGAATTCGCTGGAAGCCCGTCAGCCGCTTCCAAATGCACTCCAAGTGCATTCATAGCGGCCTGGTTGTAACGATGCCGCTGCAGAAGATTGTTGACAACGTGCATCCCACACAAGAGCTTATGTTGGTGCTCATGGTATATACCGTCATGCACCGTCATACGCACACCGTCCACCGTTGTGAACACCTTCTTCTGCCTCTTGCGAGGTCTTTCTTCTTCAACCGAGTCATCCTCCGCTCGCTGCTTGCCTTTGTCCTTGTCCTTGCCCTTTTGCTGCTCTTTGCGTTTGCGCTTGCGTTCCTTCCTCTCCTTTTCCTTCTCCTTCTCCTTCTCCTTCCCCTTGTCCTTCTCCTTCTCCTTCCCCTTGTCCTTCCCCTTGTCCTTCCCCTTCTCCCTCTTCTTCTCCTTCCGTCGCTTTTGCCTTTCGAGGTACGTCTCAATTGGCGGTTCAGCAGGAAGATTGGCGGGGACTGGCAAATTACCAGTCTTGTCTGCGATCTTTATGAACTCGCTATTCCCGCCCTTACATTTCCTCATATGTCGCTTGAGTCGACCGTAGAAACCCCTCTTGAGCTGTTTCTTGCTGATTTTCGATGGAGCCATATCGCGCGTGCTTTCGTGTATGAAACCGCAGCGTTTGCACTTCCACTTATGATCCCGATGGGCATCGTTGACCGCCGGAAGTTTCGAGTGGGACAATGGGACCGTGATCCCAGTCATAGCTTTCACTTTGTTGGTGAGTTTGAGAAAGCGATTCGAATGCAAATGGCGTCTTGTCTTGTCCTTATCCATCACCGTCTTCTTCTTTTTTCCGATGAGGAGATAGGCGTGTAGTAAGTGATGAAGGAGGACCGCGAGGAGTTGGGACCGTTTGATTGATGGATTATTCATTGATTTGTTGATGTTGATGTAAAAACCGGTCTTTTTCCGCTTGTCCCCCTGTTTCGCCTTGCTCCGCTCGAAACCTGATGTAGCCATGCTCTTGCTTAGCTTCCTCCAACGGATCTTGATTTTGTCCCGTACACGATCACGTCCAAAGAGATACTCATAAAACTTCCCGAACTGCTTCTCGAGGTCGGCAGTATTGAAGTCTTTCGTGTCAATCGGGTCAAGCCACTCGAGTTCGGGGTTGTTTGCGTGCTCGCGGCTTGACACCCAGAGATCTCTAGCCGTCTCTTTGATGTCGTGGAGGAGTTTTGCGGACTGCTCTGCATTTACTTTATCCCGTTCCTCTTTGTCGGTTTTGGGGTTATCCTCCCAATCCTTCTCCTCCTCTTCATCCTCCGATCCTGACCCCTCTTGAGAGTCGTCTTCGTCAGTCTCGCTGTCGCTGTCACTGCTGTCAATCTCACTGCTGGAGTCGGAGCCTTTCTCGGATTCTTCATCGGAGTCTTTCCCCGAGCCTTCTTCATCAGCATCTTCCTCGGACCCTTCTTCGTGGGTTTCGTTCTCCGAGCCCTCCCCATGGGATTCTTTGTGCGAGCGACCGTCGTCGTCGCTACCGCTCCCGCTGCTGTCACTTTCGTGGCTGCTCATACTGGCGCCTGAGGTTCCGGGTGTAGTCTGTGCACCAGCTGCTGTATATGGTCCGGGAAGGTCAGATGCCACTAACGAGAATAGCAAGACGGGCTGTCAGAATGTCACCCACACGTACCTGCCGTTTTAGACTCGTCGGAAATGAGGAGCTCAGCTCAAGTCAAGTTTTGAGCGGTAATAGCTATACGACGAGCTTCGGTTGCTTTGGAGCACCTACGAGGCCGATGCAGGAGAGAAGTCGGCAATTAGGACGTTAGTTGTAGGAATGGAGCTGTCGAAAAATGGCCAACGACACTCCCGCCTTTGCGCCTCGGGAAGGCAAAGGTGACAGAGCGGCTTCGCTTCCTTGTCAACCACTCACCGCACTACTCACAGTGCTTGAACTGGGGTAAATGGGCTGCTTACTTGGCGACAAGATGTGCAGATTGCACTTATACAGTACAGTACATGCACAGCGAGTGCATGCGTAGGGGAGAAATAGGAAGGAGGGGGGCGTCTTGAATAACGCGAGGCAGTTGGGCGACGACGCGTCGAATTGGACGCATTCAGATACAGGTACTGCACTGTATGTACTGTATGTACTGTACCTATACAGTACTGTACTGTACAAGTATGTGAACATAAACGCGTCCGAGCTTGGCCGGCCACCTGCCCCAGCAATGAGGAGTCGCGCACGCACTCGTGTATCTAACCCTAAGAGATGATGGAACTCGTCTCCTATTCCTACACATGCATTACCTTTCTACTACCATGGAATAGCCCGCTCTCTCTCTTCGACGGACTTCCGTGCGCCTAGAAAAGGGAACGGGTGGAGCAAAGTTCCGGAAGTTCGTCATCGAGCAAGGAGAAGATGGCAAACTCCGCTTGTATGCCGAGAAGCGTGTGCGAATGCGAACTGCACCCCAGAGAACAGGATCGATAGATAGTCGCATTGAATATGCTCTCACGGCAATTGTGGTGGTTTAATATTTTCAATATATCCACATTCACCCCAAAAAACAAATACACGAGGTTTATGCCAGATACTACTCCCTATACCGCATCGAGCGGTCTAACTGATACTACGCCCTATACCGCATCGAGCGGTCTAAACCCCAACGTAAGCGAACCCCAACGTAAGCGAACCCCAACGTAAGCGAACCCCAACCTAAGCGAACCCCAACCTAAGCGAACCCCGTAAAGACTTGGACATTGCACAAACACTCGGATGTTCCACATGCATTGATTATTCGCCCTCCCTTTCGACATCTTCCCCCTTACTGTTGCTTTCTCCCTCACGACGCTCGTCACCCTCACGTGATTCCTGTTCTTCCTCAAAGCTGTATGCTTCCTGTTCTTCCTCAAAGCTGTCCTCGTTGTCGCTGCGTTGTCGCTGGAACATTTCCCCATCGTCGCTCATGCTGTCATCATTCTCATCTGCACAGATATCGTGATGGTCGCCGTAATCTAGCTCTGGGGCAAACTCAGGGTCAAACTCATCCGGGGTTGCGTTATCTGTGGGGTGGGTATCCAAATCCTTGTTGTCGATCGGCGGTTCCAGAGGTGCTTTCTGTTCCTGACGTTCCTTTTCCATCGTGCGGATTGTTTCTGGCGCTACAGACATAGTTGAGGGATTGGACAGAAGTTGCTTGTTAACGTGCAGTTGCAGGGGACTTGTGAGGAAAGTGGCTGGGGAGCAGGTCTCGGGGAAATTCCGGATTAGGGGTTTAGAGTGATCTGTTTTAGGTAGTGTGAGGGATTGCCGCGGGGTGAGGGATTGCTGTTGTTACCTGGAGGTGGTCTGGGGGTGTATTGTACAGAGGTGCTCGCAATTGCGTTGGGAAGGAAGGGGGTTGGAAAGCAGGTTGGGAAGGAAGGAACGGTTCCTTGCGCGGAGTGCTAACCCTACCTCTGAGTTTTTTCGCGAGGAAGGCCGGTGTTAGGGAACCGTGCCCTAACCCTAACCCTAACCCTAACCTGGTGTTAGGGAACCCTAACCCTAACTATAACCCTAACCATAACCCTAACCATGTGAGGATCCTTCCAAACAGCCCATCCCGGCCTCTGGCCCATCCCGGCCCATCCCGGATGAGACGGAACCCGTATTATTATGGCGTGAAACTGGTTGCCATAATTTATTGCAAACATTGGCAATTGATTTGACTGGTGCGGCCCATCCCGGACATATGTATTGCAACCACTAACCGGGGCAACAGGTTGTTGTCGCAATTGTTTGCCGTGTTCGTGGACAGCAACAACCCATCCCGCACATTGTACCTCCTATATGAAGTACTATTACATACAGTACCAGCCTCAAGCCTCAAGAATCCGTATTGTAATGGCACGGACTCCTATACATACAGTATAAGCCCAGGAGTGGGTAAAACCGTAGAGTCTGAGGAGGACCGTGCACCCATGCAATCGATGGCAACCACGCGGACGGATGAAACGGCTGCCCCAAATGCCCAATCAACCCATCCCGTGTGCAGCGGCTCAATTTGAGTTCAAGCCTCTCAAGCGTTGGTTCTAGCGGCTCCGGGAAGAGCGCCCATCGCACGCCCCCCAAGGATGTGGCACTCCCGGCAAGGATATCGCACACCCCGCAAGGATATAAAAGGAGGGCACCATCGGCTCCCCCCAGTTGTCTCGTCGGGAACAAACAACGCTTCTGTCTTAACAAGAGTCCTTTTGCATATCCAACACGGCATCGAGCCGTGGTCAGGTAGGTAACTTAACCCGTCTTCTGCATTTGATGTGGTTTTACCGTCAGCCAGCTGTGTGTTAATACGAGACTTTCGACCAACTACGTAGTTCCCACGCCTTCAAGTCGTCAGCCAACAGCTGAGAGCGAGTTTGAAGGAATGATGAGTGGAACGCACGCCTCTTTGTCGTGGGTACGTGCGCTTTATTCAACATTACTTGGAAAACATGTGAGAATGCTGACTGACTCCTCCTATCTTTAAACCCATGAATAGGGTGTTCAAATTCAAGACTGAGTCTGAGTCTGAATGAGTACGCCTGGCCTTATGTCGGTGCAGTCTCTGCAAAAATGGATCAAGACAAGTGGGCTAGTTAGCTTAGTTAGTTAGTGTCTGTTCCACCCGTGTGTGCAGGTGCACGTAAAATACCCTAGCATGTTGACCCCACACAGTGCCGAGGGGCATGGGTCAGACGGCCTCTAAAAGTCGTCACGCGATTATACACGTAATTATAAATGTCGCTATACTACTCGCGGAATCAGGAGAAGGACCACCATATTCATGTGAGGGATCGGCTTGTCGACGAGAAGAACACACCGTCACGTTCCGGAGATTCTCTCCGAAGTTCGAACCCCCTTCGTCTGGCCGAGTGGTAGCGAAGGAGGCCACGGAGAAGACATTGACCGCACTGTCCCCAAGAGAATCGTCCCTATCGTCCGAGTCTTAAGTAGCGGGCTGTAGACGAGTTGATATGGAGGTTCAAGTCTTTTCGAACCTGCGATCCACGTCTCGTCGCCTAATCTGCAAAGGGCACAGGAAACACACAAATATGTTTGAGAGCCGAAGACATGGACGTACCTGCCGATGCAAACAGTTGACGCTCACCTGAGAGAAGAGACGGGAGAAGGGGAGCTTGGTCCGTATGCCGCAGTGTGACGAGAAGGATTAAGAACCCATCTCGAGCGGATGTCGGGTACAAATTATCATGGCAACACTTACATGCCGAATCGCTGCAGACGTCGAATCGCTGCAGTAAAATCAGGAACGAGAAGAACGCAGTAAGTTTACACTTGGATGTATGCGTGTAGCAGTACTATTCCAAGAGTTGGAAGCGCTCCATAACAGTGCCAGAGGCACTCTGCATTTCTTTTGTTGTGTAAACGATGTGGCGACGGCAGGCGTGATTCCGCGGCCAAGAAAGAGACGGTTTACAAGCCAAGTGCTGGCTTGCAGATGGTTAAAGCTCTCAACCAACCCCCGGCAGACTCGGGAACTGCAAAAAGTGTTGTCTGATTTATTGCTCAAGTTCTTTAACTAGGCTATCACTGACTACCTGAGTCCCACCGTCAAGATCGACGGCATAGGGACATCAATCAAGCCGAGTGGGAATCTAGCCGCTCCATCACGCAGTGCACATGCAGGGGGCCGCCTCCCCGGTCCCATCGCCAACAGCACCATGAGCATCGCGAGCGAGCTTGCTCGCCACAGAAGCGGTGGACCCCATGCAACCCATTCACTCCCATCATCAGCATCTCGTCTCTGAACACGTCCACTCACACGCACAGCGACCCAAGAGGATTGTGGTGGTGCCGGCTGCGTCGATACCGAAGAGGGACACGTGGAGCGGTGATGCAAAGTCGTCGGTCCCTAGGGGTGCAGCGGGAGGTGCCAATCAGGCGGCGGGTGGTGGAGGACCGTCATCGCAGGCCACTCAGGTTCGGAGGCCAAAGCCGGTAGCTACATAGGATGGCCCCCGAGTTCTCCTGTTTGTTGGCTGAGGATCGTGTAGCGCATTTGTGAAATGCATTGCGCTATGGCTGGAAGACGCGTACCCCTTCCAAATGATTTTTTTGCGAGGGGACTCAATAGAGCCTCAGTTCTCCGGTGATCTTATTGACTTCATCGTCTGGACCTGTCGAGTTTTGCATGGAGTTGGCACACGTATCATCGTTTCTTCCGTCCCCTCGGGACGGGGTTCAACTCACCAAAGATTCCCAATGCGGTAGCGGATCCTGATGCGACCTGAGGAACGCAGGAAGTACGTTTTGGTAATGGGAACCGAGGCGAGAAGGTCACATTGAAGCTCCGAACCTGAGTTAGGCCAGCGTCCCGGACAAGTTTCTCCGGCAGGCCTTTCTCTCGCGCCAGCTTTCTCAACTGCATCCTATCGAGGGCGTTTAGCTGCTAGGATCCATGGAAACCACACATGCCGTACAGGCGATGGCCAGTGTACCCCATACTCACAAGGCCTCCTCAGAATCCACTCGCAGTGCCACTTTCTTCTGTCCTGCAATTTCCCATTCAGCCAGCCATCTCTTTGTCTATCAACTTCCGTTCAGGACTGTGGCCGAGCCTTTTTCCAGATTCTCCTCCCGCGGCACTGACCGTCTCATTGCCGTTCGCCGCCTTATACGTCCCGAGCGTCGCGTGAGATGCTTGCGCGGCAATCTTCCCAGTTGACATTTGCAAGTCAGAGCGGATAACCAAGACCTGCAGTTCCAAGCTGATCAGTTCAACCCAAGCACAGAGCTTCTACGAGGTTGGTATACCATCTTGTAAGATCGCGTTGCCGATCTTCCCACGTCGCCAGCCACTTGGACCGCCTTGCCAAATTCGAACCGTTTTGGGGAGGCCAGCCCTAGCAGGAGGCCAAGGCCCATAGATACGAGCGCCAGGCCGAGGGCGCCTGGACTGTACATGTAGCCGGGGCCGTCGTCTGTTGCGCCTCGTGAGTTGGCCATGCGACGTAAGTAGAGAGAAAAGACGGGTGAGATGCTGGAAAGCGTCAAGGATGTAACAAGGTGGGTAACGAGGTGGGAAGACTGCGCGGTCACGTGAGGGTAGCTCCGATTTTAGTGTGTTGTAAGCACGACATGACATAACGCGCCATCTACGCGTCAATTCGCTCTACAGTTGAACGATGGACCCTACTGCAAATAGAATGGCTACTGCTCCAATAACTACCGCCTCGAACCTGCAAGGAAAACCTGCGCAAACCGCTCAGCAAAATGTTACGCCGTCTCCTCACGTCTCTTCACTGCTCCAACACCGCCACCTTCCGTCGACTCTCATCCAGCAGCGCCACGGTGCCCTTCTTGCAATTCACCGCCAGCTCCATGAATGGGGCTTCCAGAACTGTTGTATGGCAAGCGTTGACTGAGGGTACGTTTTCATGATTCTGGGAAAACGGGGATGGTATTGTCAGTTCTGAGCGAGGTGTGCATGTTCGTGATGTTGGAAGGTGAAACTTACCACATCTCGCAAAAAAAGGTTGATGAGACCTGAATATTGATCACTCGATTTGATGTTTGGTGATATGGAAGCGTATGGAAAGTCCGGGTATCGGAATGAGGAGAGCATCCCTGTCCGCACTGTAAACACAAAACAATACAATACAAAGCAGCAGTCGTTAACACCAGTATCTCCACTAATGACGATCAAGAACATAACATACCTCCGTCAGCCGATTCATGCTCATGCATAACAATCAACTGATCGTCATCAAGGAAATGTTGGCCGGCAACGTGATCCAGCCGCACCCCTTCATCTGTGCAAAGTTGGACACAGGCGAGCTCCAATGGCGTGTCTGATGGTGCGGCCCGTTGGGATGATCCGCAGTCTTGGCGGGTGACGCATACTGTGGATTGGAGCTGATCAGTACTGGAGGTAACGGAGAAGCGCAATGCGGGACGACGGGTTATACGTATTGGGTAGGCGTATTCATCGTCTGGATTGAAGTCATGCTCTATCCTGAATGCGATGTAATTGTCGTGGAATCTCTGTGGAGATAATATTCTGTTGAGCATGTTATCTTAGTTATTTGAGACAATGCAACCCGAACCGACCTGCCAAGTAGTCATCGACGTAACATCCAGCTTATGGGCGGGGGCGCCCCTGCTTCCCGACGGGTAACTATACAGCCGTACACAACTCCGCATAACAACAGACTGCTCATCATTCCCAGCGTCGGTCCGAGTCAAGAGTCCACTGTAGTGTTTTATCGGTGCCAAGTCGCTCATATCCCATCCGGCATTAGCATTAACGGCAGCTAGTTCTTCACGCGTCCAGTAGTCGTTAGGCAAAAAGGTTCGCCGCACATACGCCATAACCTTCCGAACATCTGCCGCATCCACATCGAATTCGTACGGAGATTCGGGGTCAGCCTCAACGGCGCGACAACTCTCAGCCAGCCATTTCGAGAACTCCACGAAGTTTTGCAAATTTGTGAGGGTCTCTAACTGATGACTTTCCACAAACAGCGCGAGAGACCGCACGTGCTCTATGCATTTCAGTATCGCGTCCACGTTCACCACCGGCGTGCCGTGGCGTATACCCCACTGTCCCAGCCCTTTGAGCTCGTCAAGGTGGAGAAGCAGCCGCTCGATGGCTGGAATAACCTTCGTGCACGCCACCCGACCGATATTGAGCATGGACGCCTCGACGCTTTTGTGCCAGGAGCGGAGCGCGCTGCCTTGGTTCAGACGTTGGGTAAGGTAGGGTTCCAGGATGGTGCTGGGGACGCCGACGAGGAGCAGCTGGAGGAGTTCGCTGCCGAAATCCGTGTCGATGTTATGTTCCTCGAGGACTCTGTCAAAGGCGGTGATTTCTTTACTAGTCGTCTCCGATATGATTTTGTTCTCGCGTTCGATGGCTTCGACGCCGCCTTCCAGGTATGCTACAAGGGTTTCTACTTGCGCTAGGTGCGTCGTGACGGAGTACAGCAGGGTGCGATGTGTGCCGAGCAACCGTGGTTCGAAGTGCACCAGATACAGTGTTTTGAGTGCATTGTCTGATTGGTCGATGACTTGGGCGCATAAGTTCGAAGGATTCGATGTGAACCACAATTGCGAGATTTCCGGGTTCTGTTGTGGTCTACAGTAAGTATCGACCGACGTATCAGAGCTCAATGATAACATACATTGAACCGCTTTTCACCCATCGCACTCAAATCTGTTTGGCCTGCTGGGAGCCGTCCGGCGACGCTGTGCCAAGTAAAAACTGTGAGCAATGCAATCCTACGTATATCCTCAAGTAGCAAACAAGCCGAGCGATCCCTACCTCAGCTGTATCCATCCAGTTCCATCGGATGAAGCTATTATATCCAGCTGCCCCGGAGCCACTTCTGGGGACCCAGGCCGATCCGTAATGTTGATCCTAGAATGTCATCATTAATCATCTCGTCGTCACACCCACTATCCCATCACTCACGTTGACGACTGTTTCCGCAACTGTCCTTCGCTACTCGGCAGCGGAGGCAAATACTTCTCGTCCAGGCCTCCAAACGTCACGATCCTTTGCTTCCAATAAGGGTTCGGTAAGTCTTCATTCGGTCAACTTTTTAGTCGAGGTTGTGCTCCCACACCTTCTGTGATCCATAGACGTCTGTTGATACCCAGTCCATAAGCTTGATGCCGTCTGTTGGGCCCGTGAACTTTGCTATGAGAGTTCCAGCTTCAACGTCGCAGACTTCCACTCGTCCGTCTGCAAACCCTATTGCAAGTGATCTCCCTAAGATGTCTTGCGTGAGAACTTCACATAGTACGCGTATTCACATAAATATTCGCAACCCACCATCCTGCTTCCACGACACAGCGTTTACGGCCACTTGCGAGTCTCTCGCGAGGGTGCATATGCTAGTCCATTCTGGTAGCCGTAACACCTCGACGTAGTTTGTTTCGTAGGTGAGGGCGAGGAGGTCTTTCATAGGACACCAGCTGAACGAGGCGACGGGTTGCTGAGTGCGCAGGGAGACCCAGGGGTTGAATGGCTTTGCGGCGGTCATTTTGTTAACGGTGGAATATCGGTTCACTTGCAGTCGTCAATGTTGGCAGCTCCCCGAGTCTGAGCGCACAGTCCCACCCAATTCTGCAGAAGAAGGGTTGGCGACATTCGCACGCGCAACGACAAAGACCCCCTCCTCCGGGAATGAAATGTCGCAATGCTCTCTCGACTGTCCGTCCGCAGAGTCAGCTGTCGGGGTTCGCCACTACTACGTCTTCAAACCAAGTATACCTCCACTATGACCGCCAAGTCAACAAAGGTGCGTTTGGCCGAAATGGAACCAGCGGTTATCTACGGAACTAACCTCCTCACTTTGCAGTCCGCCGACCGTTTAAGCACGTTTGACCCAGCAGGGACCGTCTTCTCGGAGTTCACCGCTCTCGCCATCAAGCATAATGCTGTTAACCTGGGGCAGGTCCGTTTTCAAACCATCGTTGAAGTCGTACTTTGAATATGCCTCACGCGCATTCCTTCCAACTCCAGGGATTCCCTACATTCCCGGTTCCCGAGTTCATTACGAAGGCGGCCACAAACGCCGTGCAGCAACATGGTCTTTTGCACCAGTATACGAGGAGTGAGGGACACGTGAGGTTGGCGAACGGTATGCCATACTTCTGACAACAGGATGATCGTGGCCTATGTCCTTACGTATTGGGCACTACAGCACTTTCGACCTACTTCGAGGACAAGCTCGACCGCAAACTGGACCCTCTCAGGGAGATTGTGACTACCGTTGGTGCATCGGAAGGTGAGGAGCTACGGCAGGGGCGTGCGATGTACAATCCGTCCGAATGACTGACTGTATATCCCGCTCATCACAGCGATCTACAGTACCATGCAAGCGTTCATCAACCCCGGGGACGAAGTCATCCTCATGCAGCCATTCTACGACTGCTACATGGCGGCGGTCACATTGGCGGGAGGCGTTCCCGTGATGGTGAGCCTGCGGCCGCCTATGGATGGACCGGCTGTGACATCGGACGATTGGAAGTTTGATGTTGAGGAGATCCGGAGGGCAATTAAGCCGGGCAAGACGAAGATGATAATGGTGAACAATCCTCATAACCCCATTGGTGAGACAGAGCTGCGGCACAAAGGCATTCTATGGGGGTGTGCCGGCCGATTGTTGATGCGTTGGGTCTGTAGGCAAGGTGTTCACACGAAAAGAGTTGGAGGCGATCGCCGCGATTGCCAAGGAGTTTGATCTGCTGGTCCTGGCTGATGAAGTATACGAGACACTCGTCTACCCCGATTCCGTCTCGCCTTTCATCAAGTTTGGTATGCGCAATGTGGAACCTGGTGATGATGAAGATGCGAGCAGCGGCTGATCACTTCCCTCAGCGAGTTTACCGGGGATGTTTGAAAGGACGATCACAGGTACGTTGCATTTGATAGGCAATGCAGCCTGACTGATCTGATACGAGTCTGACCCATCTTCCCCAATGCAGTTGGAAGCATAGGTCCGTGGCCAACCTCTCCATGCTCTACGAATCGTTGACTGACCTGAGTGGCTCTCACAGGCAAGATGTTCGGAGTAACGGGTTGGAAGATCGGGTGGGCATTGGGGCCACCCGAGATTGTCCGCGCTATCTGGCTGGTGCATCAGTACATCCCATTCACCGTCGTCACGCCGCTACAGGTACGGCTGCCTTTGAACTCGATGCACACCGTTAAAGTAAGGCTAATCCCATTGTTCTGTCACAGGAAGCGACGGCCGTCTGCCTGGAGCAAACGCTGACAAACGGGTACTTCGAGCGCACAATCCAAGAATACCAGGCGTGTCGCGACAAACTCCACGCCGCTCTACAGTCCGTAGGCCTCACACCCACGCTCCCACACGGCGGATACTTCATCTTAGCCGACACCACCAGCATCCCCGATCCCGCTCAAACAGGAACCGATTCCACATTAACCGCAGAAGAAGTCGCCGACCCACGCCGCGACTTCCGCCTGTGCAAGTGGTTCACAAAAGCTGTCGGCGTGACGCCCATCCCGCCATCGGCATTCTATCATCCGTCGGATATGGACACGCGGGTGAGCGTTGCGGGCAATCTGGCGAGGTTCGCGTTTTGTAAGAGTGAGGAGACTTTGGATGCCGCGGATGCGAAGCTGAAGGCGTATTTTGGCAAGAGTGATGCTTGAGTTTGAAGTTCGTAGTGCAGGAGTAGGTAGAGCCGTAGATTCGATGTACATCCAACGAGGACTGGCGAGCCGTTATCGGGCATCCGTGCACTTCATCCGAAATAGAATATGGTAACGGAATATCCATCCGTCCAACCACAGACTCGGCTGTGAATTCAATGCGCCGAGGGACAGGCCGTCCAAGTCTCAGGACCAACTTCTCGAGGGACGCGGCTGAAAAGGTTTCGCGATCCAAATACTGCTTGGCATGCTATAGTTTTGAAGGCAATCTGCCAGGCAAGATATGCATATGAGCAATCCCATCTTCTATGAATACCGTAAGGGGGTTTGGAGAAGTGGCAAACTCGCACGCCTCCGACCTGTAGGGCCAGCGTGAGATCACCGGTTCGAACCCGGTAACCCTCGACTTCGGGATTGTTTCCATTTTGTCTGGGCCATTCTCACGACCTTCTTTTTGCTTGTTCGGGACTCCCCTAGGTGGTTTGAGGAAGTCTTTTGGCACAGACTTCGCACTTTTGGAGAGAGATGTGGTACAGTCGCAGCAGAGGCTCCCAACCTCCCGCACATCAATCCAGCGGACCCCTCTCCTCCACACCCACACTCCCGCACGTCGCGTAAGAGTACCTTGAGACTGGGGCATCGCGGTCCGAAGGCCTCCTCACTGAGAATTCAACTCTGGTTGCATCTGCTTGAGAAACCTTGCTCCCGAACAGCAATTCTCCTATGCACCGCTTAACGCCAAGGAGCCCCGGGCCAGTGGGTCCGTCGCCTTGGACCCCCGGCGCTTCCCGCTCAGCCGAAGGAACACCGCAGAGATCGTCGACCTCGGCCTCGCCAGGTTGGTCCTCGCCCAGTATCCAATCACGGACAGGTGCTGGACAGTCTCAAGCTCGCTATGCTCGAAACTCGCCGAGAGGAGTAGCTATGGCCAATGCCTCGCCTTTCGCAGCAGCTTACCGCGGTGGGGTGGACGACGACCAGAGTTTCGCGAACCTTCCAGCATCACCACAGTCTTCGGGGACCCCGCGGAAGCGTCCCGTTACACATTTAGCAGCAGCGACTCCGGTAGGCAAAGGGATTGAGTCGAGGGGAAATTCGGAGGCTACACCCGGAACGCCTTTGCGATGGGAGCATCCAGCTTTGGGGGAGGTCGCGCAGAAGCTTTCGAAACAGGGGTTCACTGATCTAGACCGGCGGAGACTTGTTTGGAACATATGGACGCTGCTTGGATTGCTTTTTGCATACGTGGTGGGGTGGTACGAGGCGCTGAGGAGCGCTTTTCCGAGCTTCATATCTCCATCTATCCCGCAATTCGCATTTGCGGGATACTTGTTCGTGACGGTGTTCAACGTGGTGGAATTGTTGGTTCGCTTCTTCAAGCCGACACCCAGCTTTGCGGAGTACGCCCTGACGCCGGTGCAGAGGAAGCTGCTGGGCTTGGATCCATCGACGCCCGCCGGCCCCGAAAGCAAGAAATTTAACTCGGTGCGGAAGCCGTCGTTTGAATCTGGTCGGACATCACTATCTTCAAAGAAGCCCGCCGCGACGACAGATAATGCAGCTTCATCAAAAAGCGCATCGTACCAAACGCCGCAACGAGCCGAACCTAGATCTTTTGTCTCGTCTCCTGTTTCACCTCTAGCAAAGTACATGCTGTCCTCCTCCCCAGCGCATATGCACCTGGAAAAAATAAGAGACAAACGCGCACTGGAGGAGTTGCTGCAAAGAGCAGAAGATCCCGAAGAACATACCGGAGACCACAGCCACGACGACTCCTATTCGAGATACGCCTCCCCTACACGATCTCTCGCCGGTCTGCAAAGCGTCACGCCTAAGATACCCAAGTTCCAACCGGCGTCCAAGACATCCACGCCCGCGAAAGTTCAAGAGCGGATTGAGGACGGCTTGGTGATCAAGGAGCCGCAAAAGACGGAGGAGGAGTGGCGAGTGGACAACTGTATCAGCGAGTGGACAGAAAACATGCGTGCGTGGTTAGCATTACGGGTTATCAAACCGCTCGCTCGTCGGATCACGCAGTTGGATACACAGTTCGGCAAAGAAGGGCTCGGACATCTCGCGTGCGATGCGGCTACGATGCAGGCAGGGATGATGGCCGCGAACGTGGCAGCGATGGCGGCCATCACGGCATCAACGACGCAGCAGGCCCCACCCGCCTTTGGAGGGTCGAGTGGGATGTTTGGAGCAACGCAGTCTACCGGTGGGATGTTTGGACAATCGACGCAACAGAGTAATGCCGTGCCGCAGACGCTGTACGAGTTGAGTCAGAAGTACAAGACTGTGAGTTTCATGAGGATCGGATTGCCAAACGTCGTCGAAAGAGGTATTACTCAAAACCGTGTGTTCCCAGGCACCATTAGTTCAAGAACGTTTAAAGCTGGAGAACCACCTTACGATATCTGACTTCAACTGCCGAAGTTACGTGGTAGCTCGAATCAAAAGTAAGTCGCGGCACGTCAAAGCAGCGTGCAGCTGACTCTTTGTATTGATGTACCTCTCCTCAACAGCCCTCGCCCAAGGCAATAACCTCGCCAACTTCGAGTGGAACGGCGGATCGAAATGGGAAGGCAAGCGATGGTCGCACGACTGGCTCCCGACCGATTCACAGGTACTGCCAGCGCTCCGCCACTATCCAGCGCATCATCTAACGACGCGCACCACAGCTCGTTCTACATCTATTCTGCCGATACTTAGACGAGAAGATGCCGGGAGAGAACTTTGCGACTTACGGCAACTTTACGTTCAGTTCAAAGTACTTTATTCCGACCGGTGCTAAGCCGAGTAAGTCTCAACACCAACGCATAACACTTAAGTGCTTTGCGTGATTTCTTATACGCTCCTGGGTTTCCTTAGCACCAGGACACGGGATACAAATCCGCCATTATACCAAGTGGCCACCACATTACCAGACTGTTGCGGAAGGCATTGTTTATGATGTTTACTCGGTAAGGTGGCGGGGCTTACGCAAGACATTTAATTGCTTTTACGCACCTTTACTAATATCAATTGGTGGCAGGGGCGGAACAATGTGTTCCACAATCTGTGTCTCTTTGCATTTTACATCAAGGTCAAAGCTGCTGGTTACGTCGGGTATGTTCCCCAGTTCTCCATTCCCTTCCTCCAAAACATCTCATCCTGACCTCCCTCTCTTTCTCCCCCAATCACAGAAACCTCCATGTCGGCGGCAAATCCATCGAGCTGACAAACTCCGTCCGCGGCGGACCCGTCGCGGGCGGGCTGGAGGAGTTCAAAAAGACGTTCTTGGTATCGAACAACGCTGTTGCGGCGGATAGCGATGCCCGGGTGGGGAACACGTCATTGTTCGGGAGGCTGGGGAGCTCGATTGGGTTAGGAAGGAGTGGGTTTGGGGGTCTTGATCGGTAGTCAGGAGAGATGGGCGTGGGGATGTTGACGGCGGTGCAGGCGCGTCTAGAGAGCGAGGTGATAAACTGAGCGACTATTCGAATCATGAACTTCGGGACCAGAGCGCCTATTTGGAATACTGTACAGATGGTTCAGTTGGGCGGGTCCTCTGCCCTAAGGGAATGTCGCCCCGGGCTGTATGCATAGATGAAGATGAAAATAATTGCAAAAATGGCGGGGTTATGTTTATGCGAAAGTTGAAATATGTACAGATGAAACCCAAGGCTACTCATCGAGTAGACAGAAAGCTAAACATAGACAACGGAACAGCACAAGTAGAGTAGCCCGCCAGCTATATACATTCCGCCTACCCTACTCTACTCGTATCCTACGCCGCACCCCGTTCACGCCGTCCGTTCCCCATCCACCCTCTCAACCTCCAACTCCCGCCACCTCTGCACCCCGCAAACAGTATCAACGCCAGGCCATTTACCATCGCCAGCGACGCAAACAGCACCAACAACCGCCCGCCGGTCTTATCATAGAACCAACCCCCGAGCAGCGCGCCGGTCGCTGGGCCGAGGCCGGCGTAGACGCCCGTGAGGATACCTTGCGCGGTTGCACGGGAGTGGGCGGGGGCATTGTCGTCGGCGAAGCGGACGGCTGTGCGGGTTGCCAGAAGGAAGTGAGTGCTGGAGGCCTGACTTTCATCGGTTGCAGGGAGTCGTAACAGAGAGAGCGAACAATGGCATTTACCTCCGGTCCACATGATCCCGAAAAACACGCCGTGGAGCCACTCGCTTGGCAACGCGTACCATACGCTGCCGCCCCACGAGACGAGGAAGTAGCCGCACAGTCTCACAATGAGTATCAGTTGTGCGAGGGAGAGCATGTTGTTTACGCCCACGGTGTGCAAGATCTAGTTGGGAAACGAGCCATGGTGTTGAGTATGGGTGGATTTTGGGAGCGAGTGCAACACGGTGGGATACACGCACCTGTTTCGAGAAATAGAACATGGGCACCTCCATACCGACCTGCACGGGTTTCGCGAACCCGAGGAAGATTGTTGTTGCGCCCATCTTTTCAGATAGGTAGAGGTAAAGGAAGGCGTCTACGACCGACTGAACGCATAAATGGTGCTTAGTGCCCCACGTCACATATTTCGTTGATATCGCAAACCGCTTATCCTACCACCGTTAAACCCATCAGATAGACTGATGCGAAGAATGATACGTTTGCGGGATCGCGAAATAAGTCCAAGATTGATGCGGGTGGAGCGGAGTGGATCGAGTCGCTGTCGCTAGTGGCGGCCTCTTCGTCGTTCGGTAGCGATGTGTATGATGGCCCGCTGTTGTGTCGCGGGCGGGTTTGCTTGCCCGCTGCTGATAGTGCCGGCGACGGAGGATAGGCGGCGCTGTGAAATCGCTGCTGCTCGTCTTCACGTCCGATGTCGAGCCGTGATTGTGATAGCGGCTGCCACCCAGCAAAGAGGTCATCCTCGTCGTCGCGGAAGAAATCATTGTCGGCCTCAGCTGCTATTGTCAGATCCGTCACATCACCGAAGAGTGCTTCCGAACCGCCACCGGCACTGTCGTCCTCAAGTGTCGTCGTAGCATCAGCACCTGGAGCATGTCCATCGCTCACAACGATGGTAGAAACAGGCGAAAACTCCACCGTCTCCACCTCACCATCATCATCGTCCTCCAAAACCTCACTTTTCGACGCACTCTCAATCGGCAATCTCCCCAATACCATCACAAAAATCGCCAACAACGTTACATGACACCACACAATCACCTCCAGATCGCCCGTCCAGTCCACCAGCATGCCCACACACGCCGTGACCACCCCACACGCCACCGAGCCCCATAGCCGTTGTCGGCCGTACTCATCCTTCCGCGCGTGGCCCAGCATGGTCATTACCAAGCTGTCTAATATTGGAAACCCAGGGTCGCGCAGAAAGGACACGACAATCGTTCCTAGTACCAGAAAGGGGTAGGCTGGTCGGAACGTCACGCATGCAGTCAACAACAGTGCCAGCGAGAGAGTGATGCGCAAATATCGTTTGTGGTGGTTCCACTTATCCGCGGCGGCGGTGGCGAGTGGGTTGCCGATGAGGGCGACAATGGGCGTGGTGGCGAAAATCAGACCCATTTGTGTTTTGGTGAGGTGGTGGACTTGGGTGAGATAGAGGGAGAGGAGGGAGAGGCTGCAGGCGGCGGCTATGAGCAGGCTGTAGAGGAGTTTCGGGATGAAGAGGGAGCCTGGTGCGTCGGGGATTTGGAGGGGTCGGTAGCGGGGACTCGTCGCTGGGAAGACTTCCATCTCGGTAGGTGTCTGGGTGCCGTGACTGGAGCGGGATCTGGAGCGGGATGATGTTGCGAACATAAACATTGTAGTCTTCAGGACGCGGGTGGGAAGGCGGACGAGCACATCGAGTGACGTGGGCGTGTTTTCAACAACGTGCTGTCACTCGCCATCCATCACCGACCTGCGACATATATACAGAGTCGTTGGCATGAACGCAAGCTCATAATGCGCCTGATGTATAGATATATATCCCAGCTCTGTTCAATTCTATGCACATGCTATCCATTCACTATATATGAAAGGGGAACGTTGAGAAGCAGAAGCCAAAAACGGGTAGGTCGAGCACGAGCGACAGCGACGGACGGAACAGCAGCGTCTCACGTGCGTTCACCGCAGGGTTTATATTCTTTTAATGACGATAATGAATTCTGAGCTCAAATCGTTTAGCACATGCCTTCATGTCTTAGGATTGGGGGGCCACGAGCAAGGCCAAATGATTAGCGCGCGAGTTAGACGGCGGCCATGAAGAACACCAGGTTGATTAGGACACAAGGCGACGCGCAACGGCAGCCACCGACATCATGTCATGGCCATCCACCTCAAGATTGCGGCCCTTGTTTGGCGTAAATCTCGTTGCCCCCCCGCTGAGCGCTTTTCCCACCAACGCTCACACCCGCAAACAGCAGTCCCAGTCTTCCGCTTGACCCAGCCAGTGTCCACTCTACCCGCTAAGAAGCAGACCCCACTCAGTCTCCACCACCAGATACACCAATCCACATCCCAAACGGTCCTCTGTCGCGACATTTCCGAAAGGGTCCCGCCGCGTCATCTTTCCGCCGTCTACTCCCCACTTAACGCGCAATGGCGACCAGCAAGTCCGCCAGTTACGACTACCTAATCAAGCTGTTGCTTATCGGTGACAGTGGTGAGTATTTCTGATAGAGGTCCCGTTGTGTCTGTTTTCTTAGGCGAGGATCGTGGGGAAATTCGGGAGGATGCGACTCCTGAGCGCGCGGGCTTGGCGGAGATGGAACATGGTACAAATGGAGATTCTGTGACTGGCCCTCAGAAAAGCTACCTTTGGAGGACTACGCAGGACGGGGGTTGGCTGAATATGGGGAGGAGGTCGCAGCTGGCACCCACGCAACCGTATCGTACGCGCCATGCGTCAGCGTCGCGATAAATGGTCGTCGGCGAACGCCTCCAACACGTCTTCCCGCATCACTTTCACCCGCGCAACATTTCTCTGACGCTGAGACTTCCCCATTTATTGCGCCTCACAGGTGTCGGGAAAAGTTGTCTCCTCCTCCGGTTCTCCGACGACTCCTTCACGCCGTCCTTCATCACCACCATCGGTATCGACTTCAAAATCAGGACGATTGAGCTCGATGGCAAGCGTATCAAGCTGCAGATTTGGGATACGGCGGGTCAGGAGCGTTTTAGGACTATTACTACGGGTGAGTGGGCCACTTTTATTCTCGTGGGAACTCGATATCGGGAGCAACGGAAGCTGATCAATTTTCTATTCTCGCCTCTTTGCAGCATACTATCGCGGTGCCATGGGTATTCTGTTGACATACGATGTGACCGACGAGCGTTCTTTCAACAGTGAGTGTCCCGCATCTCGATCATCAAATGCGTCGAGCGATTTTTCTCACGACCCGATTTTCCCATAACCATTTATCAGACATCCGAAACTGGATCCGCAACATCGAGCAACATGCGAGCGAGGGAGTAAATAAGATACTGGTCGGAAACAAGTGCGATATGCTGGAGAAGAAGGTGGGTTTGGAAAGGACTTCCCGAAGATGCTGCAAGGAGAGGGTTGTGCAGTACCTCAAACCGAATTCATGAGATTACGACGAAAATCAGCAAGGGATATGAGAATTATCCAGAGGAGCAATCATTAAAATGCTCATTCCTTATTGTGCTCAGGTGATCAGCAAGGAACAGGGACAAGCCCTTGCAGACGAATACGGCATCAAGTTCTTGGAGACCTCTGCTAAATCCAACATCGGCGTCGAAGAGGCTTTCTTTACACTCGCTCGGTACGTATTCGGTTACAACAGATTTTGAGGCGGACAGATCACGGCTCTCGGATCGCGGAAAACAGACAAAATGCAAAGCGTTTCTTTCGTGACCTCCTTCCCCTCGAAGTCTTCACATCCGCTTCTGCCATTATCCCTGCCACGAAACCGCGCCACTAACCCCCTCCTCCACCACTCAAACGTTAAACAGGGACATCAAAAAGCGCCTCATCGACACAGCGCAGGACAAACCGGAGAAATCGGCCGCGGTGAACGTGAATGCGGAACCTGTGAACCGACAGGGCGGGTGCTGTGGGAAGTAAATGGGATGGGAAAGACTCTTCCGATTGCCGACACAGACCGAAATGAAAAATATAGAGATGTTCCGATGTTCCCTACCTATTCATTGAAGAACGCAGACAGGTCACGAAAATCGATACAGCGCGATGGGAAAGAAATATGGCCAAGCGCCGCGTGCCCTTGTTGTTGTACGGACCGATTGAGCGCACCACTTCCACCACCCGTTAGCCCCATCATGCTTTGTGTGAACACCCTCCCTCTTCCACCTTCGCCACGCACCCCTCCTTCCCTCCCTATCCTCTATCCTCCTTCCCTATCAAACCCTCGTGTGCAAACCCTTGTGTACGTTTTCTTTTGTTGTGTGGTTTCTTTTTGTTTTGTTTCGCGATTATAAAATGGGACAAAGTTCCAACACCACCCTGTGTTCCTCTTTCTCGTCGTGGCCCAGGTTTTTTCGGAGCGGGACCAACCTTGCACTCCGAACACACCACACGGAAGACGCCCAAAACCCCGCTGCCTGACATACCCTTGACGGAAACCCATATGTTATAAATACGTTGCTATACAAAATTGTGTGTGTGTGTGTGTGATGCCGGGGGTATGTCATGTATGGTATGGCACGGTCTGCGACTGGAATGTGCTATGGCTTATGCAAGGAAAGTGTCTATGGCGTATGTATGTATGCGTATGTGAAGGGGCCCGATTCATGTGGCCCGATGAGTGTCTGTTGATGGGGTTGCGGGCGGGATAAATGCCGTCCGAAAGCGTAGGAATCCGTGTGCTCATGCCGGATGATTATTGCTTCGCTCGAATATTTTCTTTCCGACCTCGTAGCCTGTTTTTTTTTGAAAGATGATCGTCAGTGACCCTACTTGTATGTTTGGCCCGGCCCCGCTATCGGAAACCCAAACTTCCATGAAAAAATACTCACTGGAAATCATGACGGCACAAGCCGGCGCCACCTTCGCGATCCTCGGACTCACCCCCCTGAAAAGCCCCCTCCACCCCTCCCGTCGCACGATACCCCTCATCACCTCCATCGTCGACGGGACACTTATCGGGTGATGCTTCGTCGACGGGGGATGTTGCGCGGCCTGCTGGAGCGTCTTGGCCACGTCGAAGGGGGTGGTTATCAACGCGGCGAGGGTGCCGCTGGTGGCGCCGGCGAGGAAGGCGTTGCGGAACTCGAGGTAGGTGTTCACTGGAGCGTGTGTTGGTGTAGTGGGTGATTGTGGAGCGGTGGTGAAAGGTGGATTCCCACTCCAGGGCCCCCCTGTTTCTGATATACCCGACGGAGAGGACCCACCGTCCAACCCATCCAGCCACTTCTTGCCCCCCTCATACCCAATCCAATACACCGCCGAAAACGGCACATCCCGCCACAACGTCGGTGTCAGCCCGCGCCATAATGCGATCCACCCGGCATCACGGACCATGGCGCGGATGTTGGTGAGAGCGGAGGAGAGGGTGCGCAGGGACGAGGTGGATTGCATGCGGGTGCGGAGGAGCTCGATGGGGGAGATGGCGGTTGCGGCGAGTGTGCGGGCGGTGGCGCCGGCTAATAGGGGGGCCCATTGGTCTTGGTTTTGGGATTTTAGGTGGGCGGAGATTAGGTCGCGGATGTGCTCGTAGCCGGTGTAGTAGATTACTGTGGAGGGGATGGACATGATTCTGGACGAACGTAAATGGAATCAGTACTCCGGCATTCCTGATCGTTCTCCATATCCCATCCTGCGCGAGGAAGTGAAGCCGGACGACGTATCACTCACAATGTCGGTGACAGACCCCGCCAGAGGGACGATAAGCCTTCGTATCGGACAATCTTAATCACGCCGTCCTGTAGGCGAAAATGGTTTGATACGTTAGCATTCCCGAAAGACATGCCCCACACAGAAGTAGATCAAAGATAGGTGCAAGCGGCGAAACTCCCTTCCTCCGCAGAACAGTGAGACACGGCTCGTTTTGCGGGCGCCTCAGCATCCCTCATCGTCACCGGCGCCGACCATCGCTCGCAAAGCTTGTAAAGCACATTCGCAGACCTTTCGATGCCATTTTCGCGCCAATGGTGCAATCCCCGCTCGTCCCTAATCCCTCATCCTCAGCCTCACATTCCACATGGAAACAACCACGCCCTCAACCTACCCAAGTCCCATTAATCCTCGTCGCACTCCCTATTCCACTGGCACCGCCGATCCCTGCCACACCACCAGCACCCCCCACCCTCGCCCACCCCACCCCCTTCGCATGCCCTCCCTCCCCTGTTCGATGATGTATACTCGTATTCACTGATGCTGTTGACGCTGGTGGTGTTGATGGCGGTGGTGGGTGGTCCATGACACCGGTCTGCATGCGCGTTTTCACGACATCGAATGGCGTCACTGTGAACACACAACATCGTAAGCTCATATTCGAAGGTGAGTACTATGCGCATTGCGATAGACACGGAAACCCATGAAACAACGGACGCCATACCTAACAAGGAGGTCAAGATAGCACCCGAGCTCGCCGATATCATCTTCTGGTACGCGGTCGAGCCTGCCCATGGGTATTTTGGCGGTGCGGTTGCATCTTCCATTGAGAGCTGTGTTAAATCAACCATATCGATAAGCAGCCAAGCCATGGAGTGGGTCGAGATAGCATTCCGGCCAAAACTCCGCGCAGAGCGCGAAATGCTCCCTCTGTGAACTGTGTGTATTTTCATACCTGCGGAGGATCGAGAGTAGGCAGCGCGCTCAAGGCCTCCAGCTCGCCTTCGGCTAGGGCCATCTGGAGTCGGATATGTGCTGTGGCTGAATGTCTACGGGTTTGGTTGCGAGGAGAGTCGGAAGTGTGCGAACAACGGGAACCGAGTAGAATGCGTCGCAGAGACGAGGGATTTCGAGTAGGGTTTTCGTTATGCAAGCCCGGAGGAAGACGGCCGGGTGGTGGCAGTGAGTGCGTGAGATGGAAGGGAGTGGTTGTCGTCTGTCGTTGTTTGGTTTGGAGAGGGCAGGTTGGGGTTGGAAAAAAAGGGCCAGCTCGAAAGACTGCGAGGAAGTTCCGCAATATCGACTGCGCGCCGCGTCATTCATCAGTGTATCGCGTTCCCGATTCCGACCCTCGCCCACCCGTCGCATCTGTGCGATGTGCATCGAGGCATCTCTGGTTGTGCGCAACCTCGCAAAAAGTTAAAGCTATCAAGGTACTTCCAGCGAACGGCAGCAGTAATGCACGACAGCAGTATTTTTTCTATGCGTGCATAGTGACAGTGAAAACGATGTACAAAACTGCAGTTGCAAATGCGATGACTAGATCTAGATCTAGATCTATATGTAATGGAATGCATGAATAGACAAAGAAAGAAAGGGAATCCGAATCAAGTAAGTACAGCCCACTGCTGCAAAACCGAGGTAACCGAGGTATTCGACGCCCGCGCCGCCGCAAACAACCACCTGCTATCCGCCGACAGAGCAAACGGCCAACCGGCGTCCGGATAACCTCCAACAAGTTCACCCGTTCCAGCATTCCATTGCAGCACGATAGGCGTCTCCGCTCCGGTGGTCGTAGCGCACTGGAACACCCACTTCCCATCCGGCGACAGGGACAAGGGGTGATGCGTGACGAACTTGAACCCGGCGCCGGCCGTCGCAAACACCTTCATCCTCGCCCCAGCCGTGTCGAACGGGGAAGAGTAGATCGTGGTATCTGAGAATAGTAGGAAAACACGCCGCGAGTCGAATGCTATGGACACCCACTCTGCCGTTGCGTTGCCGCCGGGTATATCCGGAGGCGGCAGAGACTCTGGTGTGAACGTGAGCTTCAACGGCGTCCCGACTCTCCCGAGTCTCCACACAGCCGCCTCGATGGTGACGTTGAACCGCGTGCCCAGGCCAACCCATAACCCGCTTCCCTGCGATGAGAATCGGAAATGCGAGCCGCGTCCAGGGCCAAGCGCGATGGAGCCGCTGGTGTCGCTACTGTTTCCTTGCGTCGCGCCAACGGGTGCTTCATACATTGTGTCGAATATACCCTCTCCGGTGTTGGACCTGTAGTACATGACGGACGAGTAGATGCCGTACGAGTACACGTTGCCCCTTACTGGAGACAACATTGTTGCGTTGTCTGAGCCAGTGAGTGGCAGATTCACACGAGAGACCGTATAGTCGGCGTTGATGTAGAGGGTCCGACCCGCAGAGTCGACCGGATCCATCGCCAGCCCAAACACTTGAGTCACGTTGGGGATTCGTAACAGCTGGGTCTCGCCCGTGTCGACAGACCACGACCTGACCGTGAGGTCCCTGCCACCAGCAGTGTAGACTTCTTTGTTGTTTGGCGATACCGCGATGGATGTGATGGAGTTCGAATGTGCGTCTAGGTTTCGATGTACCACCCCGTAGCGGAGCGGAGTGGTCGATTCATCAGGGGTGTTGTTTCGCAGTTTTAGGCCTACTGTGATGAAGGATATGGCGAGGATGACAGCTACTATTGCCACGGCGGCCAAGATTCGCCCTTTGGTTGACCTTAGAAGTCTCGTGAACGTGTTCTGTTTGCCACGAAAGTCCAAGCTGTCGTGGGAAGACATAGAAGAACCGAACTGCGCAACAAGAACCCTCCCAGGAAGAGCCTCACTTCGGGATGTCTGGCCGAATGACAGCTCCGATGCCCGCTCCCCCACTGACGACCCATATTCCACGGAATGCTGCCGACACGCTAAAGGAATCGACGTCGCAGAGCCATGCCATGCAGCACCATGGTCGTGGCGGGAGGGTCCATTGTCCGCACGAGCGGCAGCTAGCCTAGGGTAGAGTGCGGACTCATCATATGGAGGTGGTGCCGCTGTGAGGCCGGCCTCGAGGTGGTGGAAACTGGACTGGCGGGGTGGGGGTATTCGAAACTTTTCTGGATGCCGGGTTACGGAGGTGGCGGGAGGGGAGGAGACCATGACGGTCTACGGGCATCCCAATCTTGACCGACATGGGGACCTACCCACCTGTACCTCCCGATATATACAGTATGGACGTCTCCGTTGGGCGTTCATGCTGTAGAGAAGACGCCTCTGCCGCACGGACGGCGTCTATCTATCCGCAGTGCACACCGTAACGGACACTATTGTGAAGTAAATTTCCTGCTATGAGGTGTGCGTCCCCACCATCGTGCGGTTTCTGCACGACGCGTACAACACCCGCCTCCAACCCCCTCCGGTACTTCCCATGAATCCCATCGCATTTGGACTCACTTGAACAGACAGCGTCAATTGGAGAGAGGAGAGACTACATCAGATTCATCACCGCATGGATGGCTACGTCCGACGGACAAGAACATGCTGCGAGCCTGCCACAGCCCCAATTCCCTTCTCCGGTACCTTAAGCTCCAGATTCAAAACTGGACAAGTGAAATACGGCCAGATCAGCGCGGGGGGTGGCGCTCGGATTGGGTCACCGTTAGCGGACTATCGACGACTCGATTCACTCGAAGGCGATGTCCTTCCTTGTACAATATATACATGGAGCGATGACAGGCAGTTCCCGTCTGCCGATTCATCGAGTGCATCAAAACCAACAACGGTGACTCGGGCGTCGCATCAAAAGCGACCACGGCGTCTTGGCTTGATCCTTGAGTCTCCGTGTTCGGCCCCGGCACGTGCGAATAGGCCAAACGATATGGGACGGAAGGTTGACGGCAAAACCACCGGTAAATGCTTGCTCTACGGAGCGGGTGACCCACCGCTTTTAACGCGTGACGGAAGCTTGTTTGTAAGGTGACTCATGGTGTCATGTCCGCCTCTTTTCGACGGACAAGACATGCAGCAGCGTCACCATCTTTGATTGGGTGAGGCCCTATGGATAGCTGAATTTCCGCCAAGGATAGACGGTTATTGACAGTATGGGCGGTCATTTGCAAGGGAGGTGGAAAGAGGTGGAAGGCCCCGTGGAGGATGGGGAAAACACGTTGGCAGGGGTCTCGTAATGGTGATAAGCGCGTATTCTGAGATGCCGGGCACAGAGATCACGCAGCACAGCAAGACAGATAACGCGCAACGCCAATATCCGCCGCCCATAAAAAGAGAGGAACGTGGACAAGCAGCCCCTCATCCTCCCACCACGGACACCCACACTAACACAACCAAAAACGGTACAAATACTCCACGCTCGGGAGAGCAAGGAAGATTCTCGTCGCAACGCCTATCACTGTCAGGGCTGTTTAACCTACCGCGTTCAATTGAACACCTCCGCAGCCGACTTCAATCTCCGGAAGTTATCTGACAAATTCAACCGGCAACCCTCGAGAGCAGAACGACCAGCATGGCTATCGCCGAGAACACTTCAACCGAGCCCCCGAGCTCGCCGTCTCCTGCCTCAACCCCTACACCACCCACAGGCACCATTCTCGGCGCTCCGGCCATTGCCGTTGCTACCCCGCTAACTCCACCGCGAGCCATACGGGCTCCCTTGGACATTGAGACGCACCCAGCAACCCCGCCAGAGACGGTCGCCCACGGCCTGACCGAACACGTAGAGGACGCCTTTGCCGCGCTTGCCCTCGCAGCCGCTGCCTCTGCCTCCGAGTCAAAACGCAGGTCGTCCACAAAACCCACCTCTGCTGCGCGCCGTGTTCGAACCAGCAGCGAGACGACCGACCACGACCTCCATGCCTCAGTCACATCCTATGTCGGCGCCTGCCACGCTCGCGAGCAACTCCGCCACCACCTCTTGAAAGAGCGCCAAAAAGCGGAGCTGCAGCACCATCAGCAATTCCAATCCTACCGCCGCTGGTACCTCCAACGCGACTCGCTCGCCCGGCGCCTGAAAGTCGGTAAGGAAGGCTCCCGTCGGCGGCGACGCTTCGATAATGATCATTTCACCGACCACCCGATCGTCTCGCAGCATAAACATGATGCGGATTTCATGACCAGGGGCGATTTGCTACCCGGGTTGGATATGCCGCGGCCGCCTGGTGTTTTTGCACGGTTACCAAGGAAGGTGTTGGCGGATCTACCGACCGAGGGGTCCTGGAATGCCGGGAAGGAGGAGAATGTCTCTAAGGAGGCGGCGGTGGGCGAGGCCAACCTCACGCGACTGGATCGCCGGTTAAGGAGCCAGATTCGCCGTAGTGCGTCGGCGAGGGAGGTTGTGCGGATGTTTGAGGAAAGGATTCTCGAGAAGTTCGTGCCGCTGGATGGGTCGCCGTTGGCCAAGTCTGCTGACGAGAACTCGTCGTCTTCCTCGTCCGATGAGGATTCGCTTGACATTGAGGCGGAGTATGAGATCATCATCCGGGAGGTGGACCTTCCGCCTTCCAAACAGGCCGCGCCGGTGGATTCCCGACCTCCTGTGGAGGAAACACCTGTCACTGTCCAACCCGCCCCCGAACCGCAATCTTCACCACAAGCCACCCTCTGCCTGGAGATCACAAACACCTTCTTGCGACTCATCGTCCACGCCATGTGTCGCTACTACCGTCTCGTCTCGCGAAGTAAGGATACCCTCCCACACCACCTTCCACTCAACTTCCCTAATTAAACCTCTTACTCTCATCAGGCATAGACCACACCTCGGGCACCCGCCTAACCATCATCGAGCACCCCCTTTCTGTCATGTCACCCTTGGTGTCCTCGTCGACGACGCTGAAAGATGTGGCGACGCATATCCAGTTCCCGATGCCGTGTCGCTCGTTCTTTGATTACGTGTTTGCGTAGTGAGGGATGTGGGCGTGGCGGTGGTGGTAGTGTGAGCCGTGCCTTTGACGTTGCGCTACGCCTGGGGGCGAAGCATTATGTCTTTCGCCCCACAAGCCGCATCGGTTTTTGGCACCGGAGGTTTGACTTTTGCTGGTTTATTGTTTCGTCATTCAATACGAATTCTGTATATCCTGTACGAGTTGGACTTGTATGCGATTTCGAAGTCTTTGTGACGGCGTGTTGCAAGGTGTTGGGATAGCTTCGCGACGGGGGTCGCATAACGCTTATGTCAGCAAAAACACGTAGGTAACGCGTAGACTCCCAACATTTGCCCGCTGCCAAAACCTCGGAAACAAAACGACTGGCCAGTGGAACACTTCCAGAACATCATGCTTCTAACGGCAACCGATGAGAGCATCGATCGCCTTTCAAGCTGAACTGCTCGAACCAGTAGAGGAAAAAACACTGGCTTCTCAAACAAATTTCCGTCGAGTCTGCCGGCCATCCCACCTCCAGCTCAGCTGCACTGTTTGGGGACGTTTACGCTGCTCGCCAATGCGGTCGCCCCTCATTCACGGGAGCAAGAGTCGCGTATGTCCCTGTAACCGCGGTTAGCAAGCTTGTCAGACATGCGTGGCCGAGTGTTGAAGTTATCGGAATACCACCCCGGTTGTCTTGGCTCCAACGATGACGCTCGGCCCGCACCCACCGCTGATGGCTTATTTCCCCCGTGGTCATCCTGATGTTTGCTGCTGGTGTCAAGGAGCCGCCTGCTTCTGGCGACACGCACTTTGTGGCCGCGGGAGTCGGGGGAGGAACCAGCTCGCACGGTTGCTGCCAAAACACTGGGTCTATGAACTACTCCCATCCGAGATCCTTCACCACACTCATAAGCGATTATGAAACTCGTGATCGTTCTGGAAGCGCAACCTGCAAGTTCTCGTCTGGAGGAACATCGATCGCGTAAAGGCTGTGTCGGCAGAAACGCGTGAGTCGGTCGACTCGGCACGCGTTCTGGATCGAGTCCCGAATCTCGACATCCGCCCGTGAGACATCAAAAAGACGAAGAAACATAAATATCCTTCCAAGCAGACCCTCTCAGACGAGCCCGTCTTCCACCAATCGCTCCCCAGGTCCCCACCTGTATGCAATGAGGCTCGTACCCCGTTCGTCAGTCCCACCGCGGTTTGCAGCGAGTGTAGCTCGTCTCAGCCAATGACAAGCTGACCCACTGACAACGGAGGAGATGACAGCATGCCCTCGCTCGAGCTCTCTCCGAGAACTCATTCAGGGGTGCACGAGGGAAGGTCAAGACACGGAGTCGTCTACCACATGGACACGACTCGGGCGCTTCCCCGAGGGACCACAGTCTCTAGGCCACGGCGGACCTGGAGTCCCGAAGCGACTTGCGCCTGGTAGCTGGGTTCCCAAAGCGTCAGCAAAGAGAGGGTGTGACGGTCACGGGGACTACTTTTCTTACAACACAGTACATTACCAAAACGTCAGAGGGATACACCTTCAACCCGCAGGAGAACACGATGTGGAACCACGTATAGCCTCGACGACGGACATATTCAATAGGACCGCCGTCGGCTTGACCAAGGTAATGATGCCTGGTGGGGAGTGTCTGAGTCTACTCGCCACCGGAACAAAGATGGCTGCCCAAAATTCTGTGTGAAAACAGTGTAAAAACGAAGCCCGCATTGTCCATCTTTAGGATTTCGGCCTGTCGCTCGACATCGGCATGTGGAGAGTTGTCAGCGACAGTCTCACCCGTTCTTTCGGACCAACCACATGCGAGGGCGGTTTCACGTCGTTGAGAGCAAAGATGAAAGAGTGCTAGGGTGAAATAAGGAAAAGGGGAAAAGAAAAAAAAAAATGCTCCCAGTCCGGGAATCGAACCCGGCTCTTCCGCGTGACAGGCGGAGATACTAGCCAATATACTAACTGGGATTGGATGAAAGGACGCCGGACAATACTCATCATATACAGTACGTGTACTCCCTCGCTGCCAAGAAGATGGTGGCGTTGACCGACTCATTTGACTTTCGGGATATCTAGGTTGAAAACCGACAAACCCGTCCGGCAAATGATCAACACCCTGGAACCCCAGGTGTATGAAGGACTCCTCACGTCGGGACAAGCGGCTGATAAGGTGCTGCATGAGTTTATAGATAGGCAGCGGTGGGGGCTTCTCAGGTGACGGTTCGGGCGGCGATCGCTTGGCAAGGCACATGTTGAACATCTGTTATGCAAGGGGGCCTCAGATACTGGCAGGGTGGGAGGGAGGGTGCCGGATGGACATTACGATATGGCTTTCTCATTAGCACGTTGCGTAGGCCGTTTGTAGTTCAATGCAGCGATAGAGAGAGCTATATATATAGGATGCCGGGGCGTATGGAGGCGAATGAATCTTTACATTCATATCTATAGGACTGCTTTCCGGTCGGAGATGTCTGAATCTGAATGTGAACGCGTTCTGCGATGACGACGCTTCTCGCAGCTCAGCTTGTGAGGCTCGCATCCGATAGCGTCGCGCAAAAGTTCTACAACACCGTCCCCATCCACCACTCTCACTGCCAAGAAGATCGCTCTTCCTGAGTTGCTTGGTCGGTGTGCAGAGTTGTTTTTGGACCCCTTTTAGAAGAGACTCCTCGGAGTGAGGCTGGATGCCGAAGGCACCAATGGCTCTAGAGAAGTGCCTCTCGATGAGTCGGGCGGTGAGGAAATCATCCCCGCGGGCACAAGTTCCCGTCTTTGAATCCGTGCCGACCGTGGTGTGGGTGTGCAGAGTTGTTTTCTCCGGTCACTTGCACAGAAGGAGGCTGGCTGCACACTTTGGGAGCGACCAATGGTGGGTCTCATACAAGCGAGTTCCCCTTTGCCGCGAAACAATGATGTGCTGAGTCAGTGAGTTTTTGACAATGGGAGGCAAGAGATAAAATTTGAATGAACGGAGAGCAGGAGGGGGCTGCTGCGATTGGGTGGACGCCGGACGGGTGGATGCGGAGCCAGCGCCAAGAAGGCGGATCGCGTGTGGGCTCGTTAATTATTGGGGCTCACGTGATTTATTTTAGGAGCCCAACAATCCACAATGCGCAGCCACCGATGAAGGTGTTTGCGCCGGGTCTCCGGTCCCCACAGACACCTTAATAATCGGTGAGAAGATAACGGACATCAACAGGAGAGACGCAGGAGAGACACAGGGGGATAAGGAGGGGATTGTGAGGAGTTGGTGGTGGATTGTGCTGTGAGTGGTTCTCCCGGGAGTCGGCCAGTGGTTCTGACTCACCGTTATGGGTGCAAGACAGGACCCGCCATATGAATTTGAAGCGCAACCGGGCGCAAAACTTGCATTATGGCAAGCACGGGCTCTGGTGTACGTTCGCAGCTCGCTCAAAGGACTTGCTGTGCAGGCAGCCGCCGCCCGCAACAGACGCCTCTCGCAGACTCCAAACGACACACAGACACACTCCCACAGGCCGCCACCACCACCCACCGTGCCTATCAGTCAGTCGTCTTTAGCCCTCAGCCTAGAGACACTTGTGTGTAGGAGTGAGTGCGTGTCTCGACATCTCGTCTTTCAGCAAGGGAAAGGGATTCTGCAACTGGGACCGTGTCGTTCAAGCCACACTTGTTGCTCTCGAGAAAGGCGAAGAACACCGCGCGTGGGAAAAACAGCGCCAGCACAAGGAGGAGCGTGTCCATGGCCTGCTGGAATTCGCAACACTCATAAGGGCGAAAACGTCAAAAGGACGAAAGTCTGTCAACCTCACGGGAGACGATATCGGTATACCCCCCCCCCGGAGAATGGCCTTCGTCATGGCAGCAGCACCAGCTTCAAACTCCTGCATTGTTCTCACAAATACAAAGACTTGTGCAGCTCAGGAAGGCCAACCGGTTCTCACGGGCGCATACTACAACTCCACAGAAACCTTCGACGATTTCATAAACCAGTCTTTCGACGATAACCCAGCGTATGTGCAGGGCTTCAAATCGGGGTTCGACTGCCCAAACTACGACGGCAGCGGGCAACGCTACCACTTAACTTTCTATTGCGCGTGGCTGGTCCGTGCCTCCGCGGCCAGCTGCAAGAGTTTCGGGGTAACGCCTACGAAAGCGGCATTACCATTATGCAGATCGACGTGCCTGGCGGCGCGGGACTCGCTGGTGCGGCTGTTTACAAACCCGACGTACTGCTCAGCAGCACCGAATGCACAGGCGCTGACCACACGGACCGAATCGCAGAATGCCTACACGAGCATGTGCGGGGTCCTAAAACTAAATAGCGGCGCAGGCTGCGATAGCGGGACACTCGCTAGTGAAATCAACACCTGCGGATTCATCCACGCCCCTGAGGCCCTCACCTTTTGCAAAAATGCGAGCAAAAACGGCGCCACCATCGACCCATGCTGTAAACAAGTCGAAGGTTTTGAGTTCCCGACCGATTCACCCGTCAGCAAAGGCGTTATCGTCGGGATATCCCTCGGCGCCATTTTCGCCGTCATCGCCCTCATCTACGCCTTCTTTGTCTTCAAAGCGCGGCGTCAGCGCCAAAATCGCGGTGATGTAGGCGTGTACAACTCAGCAGGCAGCGGCCGCTCAGCAGCATCCACCCGTTCGGACATGAAAGAACGCAATCGGCCCCGCAGCGGCTCCCTCCACTCCCTCGCCATCGGCAAGGAGAAGGATATGTTCCGCGGCGTCGGGTACGACGAGGAACGCATTTTCTCCGCCTCCAGCTCGAACCACCATGACTTGTATAGTCCCCGCAGCCCGATGTCTCCACCATTCACGCCAAACCGGTCCTCGCGAATCCCGCTGATGACACACCGCGGCAGTTTTGCAGTAACGAGCCCGCCGCCAAATATCCCCCTCCCAAGCCTCCCCCGCGGACCAGAAGATACACCCACATCCCCCTCCCCATCCCACGACCCATTCCACTCCCCCGCCGCCTCCAACCCCTACCGCCTTACCGAACTCCTCACCCCCGAAACGCATTCCCTGAACGGGAGCACGATTGCCGGCAGCCATCGCAGTCGGAGCACGTTAGCGACATTGACTGCGCGAGAGGAGGCTACTGCAGCGACTGCGGCAGTGGCGGTGGCGGGAAGGAAACCGAGCGTGCGTACGGATATCCAGCCGACGAGGATGAGGGTGTGGGCGGAGTATGTGCCGAATGTGAATGAGCCGGATGAGTTGGAGTTGAGGGTGGGGGATGTGGTGCTTGTTGTGGAGACTTATAGTGATGGTAAGTGATTCATGACGGATTCTTTCGGATTTAGGAGGGAGTTGATTGACTGACTTTGGCCTTTTTTTTTGTCCTTTTCTCTAGGCTGGGCGCGTGGACAGAACCTCAGGGGATCACAAGAAATCGGCGTATTCCCCGTCGCTTGCCTGCAACCCACCAACTCGTAGACCATCAACCCCGAACATTATCCACTCATTGCGCTTGGATGGGGCCCCACATGGCGTACACCCTCCCCATCAACCGCGACGTACTCTTCCTCCTTCCTATCTATCTAGTCATCCCGGCGATAACCTAGAACCAGACACAGACCATTCTACACTAGACGAGAAGCTAGACATTTTCCCCACTGCCGCACGTACATAGACCCTTATCATTACAAGCGTTGAGCGCCCTTTTGACATTTTGCAATGTTTTTGCATATACCTGAATCAAACGTTTATCTATATGGATGGAATTTGCGTTCAAAAACATGTAGGGGTTGTGGAAGAAGTGCGCGTAGGTTGACCCAGACAGAATTCGGGACCACCGCGTTGAGCGACCATGGTTTGCACGCTGGTTTGCACGGCGTTGGGAGCATTGCGACCATTCATTAGACATTCCACTCATTCGCCCCAACACTGAAAAGCAGCCGAAGCCGGTCTCCCAGAAAGGCCCAGCCTCCCCTCCCAACAATGGCCGTCCCACCACCCCCATCCACCACCCCCGCCCCCTCAGACATCAAGATCGACCCGTCAGTCTGGGAAAACCCCTACCACCCCCTCCCGGGGCCCCCCCAAACCGCGGCCGAACGCACCCTCCTCCAATCCCTCATCGCCTCCGAACGAGCCTCCGCCCGCAGCGCCATCTCCGACAAACTGACCCATGCGTCTCTGAAAGAATGCGCAAAGGACAATTGCGCGGACGTGGAATGGCGGTGGATGGACTGTCTTGTCAATGGCGGGTGGTGGGAACGGCAGATGGGGTGTGGGGAGCGGAAGGAGGAGTTTCGGCGGTGTATGCGCATGCAGATGGTACGTCTCTCGCGAGCCACCCCCGTGGGGTATATGGGTTGGTCAGAAACTCATAACCCGTATATGCGATTGTCATTTCCGTTCGCAGGAAAACCTGAAACTCCTTGGCTATGAAAACCACGGGACGACAGCGCGGGAGAAGGCGATCATTGCGGACGAGGCTGATCGGGTGTATCTGAAGCAGAGGGCGGAGATTGCGAGGAAAGAGGCGGAGGAGAAGGGGCAGGCGGGGACGGTGTGAGATTGGGGGTTGGGGGCAGGATATTTTCGGCGTTGTTGGTCAAGGCATGGGGAAGTGATGCACGGCGGGGTTGGGAGGGGCAGCTGGTAGGTGGGGGTCCGGGGTTCTTCGATGGAGTGGGAAGGGAGAGCACGGCGGAGCGAGTCGGTCGATTTTGGGCAGCGGGGTTCCATCACCTCGACCGCACACACGTATATAGTACGGATGCAACAATATCACTCGGTCCCTCCCCGCTCGAAGCTCGGGGGCGAGGCGTCGGAGTGTTCGGCATATGACTCGGCGTACGGCACGAGCAGGTTCGTGCGCCATAGAATACACCACTTCACTGGAAAGCATATCTCGGTCGGAGTTATTCATGTCATCTTTCTATGGCTGTTGGGCGGCTCTGGATCAGACTCGAGTCGAAGACTAGGCTGTATGCTTGATACGATCGGCCTTTCGAACGGTCATTTCGAAAATACTAGGACCTGCTTGATTTGCAGTGCGCCTGCAGTCTTGATGGCAGAATCTAACGTTGTCTGCGATAGTAGATATGTTGAGTGTTTGGATGAGGCCGCCTTGGCTTTCGAGTCGGATGGGCATGACAACTTCTGCTTCAGCTTCAATGCTAGCGGGCATCTCCTGAGGACCTGAGGCGGTTTCAGGATCATCGAGTTAGGCAGTCCAGCGAAGCAAGTCCTTCGGCCAATGTGGGACTTCCACGAGTCAGCGAAGATTTGAGGCACATATCTGATGTAAAAGTTTCCTTTATAATTGAGCATCATGTCAGAAAAGGCATGTGACAAAGAGAAAACGAGGCTCATAATGTAATGCAGAGGCCCCGGTGAATGAACGCAATATAGTCTGTGTCTGAAATGGGACTTGGAAAGTCATATAAAGTCTACTAGTGTACTGCGAGCGGAGTGCCGCCTTCGCCTCCAGGATTGGTATCCAAATTTTCAGGGTTTCGGCCGAAACCGTAGCGGGAAACGGCACCACGATAGTTGGCCTTGGGAGGTGGGAAGCCCGGTGGAATGTCGGGAGCGGATGTTCGTGGCCGTAGGGATGAGGCACCGGGTGGCAGCGACCCCGGACTGATACCATCGCGCCGAGCGGGCACATACCACCGGGCGATTTTAGGTGGTACAGCAGGTAGTATACCGGTGGTAATCTTTCCAGGCTCAGAGCACAGATAGACAACGGACGGGGGGGAAGCCTTTCGTAGCCGCGGTGAAGAGAACCCGGGTGGCGCTGGTACTACGGGAGACATCGTTGGTGGTCGAGAGGAGGAGAAGCAATGAGGTGATTCATCCTCAGCGTTGGGGGCGATTTCAGGTCTCAAATACGTCCACGCGGTAGGTTCGGCAGCGCCTTCAGTGGCTGTTGTCGGCTGTATCGTTTGCGGGGGCGAAGGGTGTTGCGGTTCGGACCTAGCGAGTGGTTTCGGGACCATCGCAACGCAAGCATCGTAGAATCGCTTCCGCTCCAGTTGTCTCGCACACCATATGGTTTTCTGCTCACTGCGGAAATCCTCGTAGGAGGACTTCGCCAACTGATGTAGCTTGAAAGTCAGCTGCTGGTGACGGAGATGCTCCTTCTGCGCTCTTTGATATTCCCACATCATTTGCTCGCCGTACCAAAGGTGTTGCTTCTCATCACTCGGCGTCGGACGCACTCCGAAAACATATACCATCTGATTCCATTCGGCCAGATGTGCCCGGTACCGCCGCTCGTAGTCAAGGTAACGCTCGTTGATGATTTGGAGCTCCGCTTGGGATTGTTTCCGGTCGCTCTCGTAGCTGGCGAGCGTTCTTTCGAAGCCATGCTGTGAAAGTATCCGCCTTTTCTCATGGAACTTTAGGGTCTGCTCATGCTTTTCCCGCATGCGCGTCAACTCAAGGATCCATTTCGGGGTCCCTTCCTTCTGCAGCGGTTTGTTCCGCATTTCCAAATACATGTCGCTCACGTGAATGAAATGGAATGACTGGCCATCGTCGGACCGTACGAGTCTCGTCCACGGCATTTGCGTGCCCACGTCGTCCCAATTGCCCTGTCTCCATACAGTATCCACGTGGTGTTTCCAAGCCTTGTACTCAGCTAGTTTTACATGTGTGTCGAAGTCCAAAACCTTGAGGAACTCCCATTCCAGCTGGCCAAGATCCAGCAACGGGATCCCGCTTAATGTATGCCAAGAAGGATTGCCCCATGCACTGAACGGATAAGAAAACCGAAAAATGATCAGTTGCGAGGTCATGCCAATTCTAGCTGCTCGCGGACAAACGAGTACTTACTTATCATCGTGGGCCTTGTTTGCAAGCATCAAGGGCAAGACGATGAGAATCACTTGTCCCCATGCATGCTTGTGAATCTTATCCACGAAGTTCTTTGCGGCCCTTTTGCGCGCGCTCGTGGCGTCATCAGGGGGCCCTTCGACTTGCGGAACGTGCTGTCCCGTCAACTGCGAGAGCTTGAACAGTAAGTACAGGGCGATGTACACTGTCGGCGGTGGAACGTTAAGCCTGGCATTGCGTAACAAATCTTCGGTCCAGCCGTCAAGACAGGTGTCCGTGCGCGGCGCCCACACACCGTCGCGCATGCCGTATGACGTATAGAGCGTGTTGCCGTCGTGCTCCTGACCAACTGCTTTGGCGGCCCTAACGAGGAGCATTGCGAGGAACTCGTATGACTCGGGTCCTGACCCGCTTGAATCAAATCGCAACTCGCCCGACTGGTCAACGAGACCACCAGCAGAGTCTTTGCAGCAAACGGCAGGGAGGTCCGGAACGGAGTGTTGTTCGATTTCCGGGCACAGACGACCCTCCGGAACGTCGCTCTCCCATGCGCTGGGGAAAGTATTGCTTTCATCTAGCGGCCATCCGAAAGTCAATTGATTTGCCTCGGGCCTAGGGACAATCGAATGATAGAAGGAAGAAAGAGAGGGAATGATGAGCAGATACATTCGCAAGATAAGGGACGCCCATCCCACTCCGACCGGAACCAGCACAACGACGAAGGAATTCCCAAAACATACTTTGGTCCTAGGGCAGCATAGTATCGCCATTGCTCGGCCTCTGTGCTCAAATGCGATACGCCACCCTTGACGATCGCGAGCCGCTCCTCGTTGCTCGTCCACATCTTCAGAGTCGAAACTTCCTCGGGCTTCATGACCGACAACGCACGCTTCCAGAGCTGTTGGGAGTACGGGTCGAAAGTCTGCTCGGTAACGGTCGGGGCTTTGAATGATGTGCTAGCGTCAAGGTCCAAGATACGACGCAGCTGGTAAACAGTCGGGACGGTCATGATTGAGTGCGATGGCTCAATATGTTCGTGAGCGAAATAAGGCAAACGAAGCTCGAGAGCAGCGGGAGACGCAGGCAAAGCGACGGTGTAAGGATTAAGGCGGAGTTAATGTCTGCGTTGGCAACAGCTGGCGTCGAAACTGCAAATGCTGTCAATCTGCTCGAGGTCCAATGCTGCACAGGGGGACTTCTCATTACAGGAAACTTCGAGGGATTTGAGCGGGCACCGGAGCTTATATAATGGCTTCAATTCGATGCTGATGTACGCCCCCCCTCTCCGTGGGTTTGCAAGGGCGGTCGAGGAAAAAAGGACCAGGTTGCGCCTCCATTGTCAGTGCGTATTGTATAAACTTTGTTTACGTTTGTTTACCAAAACGAACCAACATGCTTTCTGACATTCGGTCATTTCCTCATTTCCGAGGCGCCTTCCTTAGCTAGGTCATGCTCAACCCCCCATTGAACCCAGAGATCCACAAACGACTGGAAGTGGCGGGCTGGGCAGGCGGGCTGGGCATCTAGCCTCTCTTCCGCTCATATGCTAGCAAGAATAACCTTATTTTTCCATTCTTCGGAACGTTTACGCCTTAGAGAAACGACGGGGAGATCGAGGTCAAGAGCGGACTCCGCGCGGACTGCTTACTAAGCGGCGCAGCACGCGCGCCTACCTGTCGAACAGGTGTCTTACGAGCCCTATCGGCCATTTCAAATTGGGACAAGCTTCTCGGTCATGAATGCGTATCAATGTCGTGCGTAGTCAACGGATGCTATACCCAGGCTACTCAGCCGGACTGAATAGCGGGGCGCCTTTTGACAGTTTTCGACGGGTTCATCAAGAAACGGTATAGCGGCACATCGTTTCTGACCTTCCTCTACGAGCTAGTATCAAGTTGGTCTCATGCATCCGAGGGACTGTTCATCAGAGCTCAGGTCGCAAGCTTTGCGCCAGGATTGGGTTGATGGCGGCAATCGGTTGATAGAACAAAGGTTAAATGGCCCCATCTTTTACTTTCATGTGATGTTGAGACCGCTCAACGTTCTTTGTGAGCATCGCTGCACCACCAAGTGGGAGGATGCGAACTGCACGCGCAACGTATCGGCTGCAACGCTAGATGCGTATGCTCTTTCTCCAGTGATCTACCTTTCCGAAGTCTCTTTTCCCTGACGAGTCCGATCGCGCAATCGGACTCGGCCCATGTCAGGTTGCGTGGATTGCGGCGACGCCCGGGTCATTGTCCAGGTTGCCCGATTCGCGAGGGCGGCTCAGGGTTCTTGTCACATTTGCCTTCAGGTTGTGTGAGTCGTGCCGGCGCTCTGCTGGGTGAGAAGCTTCTGTAGTCTGCGATTTACCGGAGAACGGACCGTGTGAAATGCTTCTGTGTGTTCCCAGCGAGCAGGGTGAATCGATTGAGCTGGCGAACGGCTTTTGTCTGTTGCCGGAGAGGGACTGCCAGTCCTCCATGTCCCTATTCCGCTGAGCGTGAATGTTGCTTGAATACTACCTTGAAGACCCTCGGCCATGTTTGACGAGCAGGCGGTCCCCCCCCCCCCCCCCCGTAAAAATTTTTCGACGACAACGATCAAGACTGCGCTAGACAGCGTAGAATCGCAACATCGGCATCCACCTGCCGCTCGCGCGACCTCGTCATGAAACATCGAGCTGTGCGGGTACCTCACATCAAACTCCGCAAGTGACTCGATTTTCGGTGAGGTTGTCCTTTCCCATGGTCGATCAATCCTTGTTCTTCCGCTATATACAGGATGTAGCTGAGCTTCCGTTTCGCTAGGTTGAAACTACTATGCATACACTACGGCTATGTTCAACTGGAAATCTCCCCGTCTTCATTTTGTTCGGGCGATGATGACAACTCCAGGCCATTGAGTCTCCCATACCTCATCCCTATCAGTAATCCCTTCCTCCTTAGCCGTCGTCTCGATGAAAGCATCAAGCGCGTCAGGGGCGCCCGCATGTTTATCGACATAGTTTTTGTACGCCGAAAAAGTGCTAAGATAGTCCTTCAACCCATTCAAGCTCAGGTCCCGCTCGATGATCTGCACGCTCTTCTTGACAGCGTCATACTGGCGAGGCCAGTTTGGGGGATTGTGCTCGCTGACGAATGTGCCGCTTAGTGGGTAGTCCCACCTCTCCACATCTACGAAGCCCGCTTCCCGAGCGGCATCTTCGAAACCCGAGTACTTGCTATCCAAAACGGCACGCTTGCCCTCCCAATACTCTCCCATCTGTCCCTCACCGGTCCCATAACAGAACGCATGGACACGTTTCGTGATGCTTTCGCGTTTGGGGAATTGGAGGAGGGTGTAGCCCCAGACTGCGACAGTGCCTTTCCCATCGGGTTTCAGGACGCGGTGGGCTTCTGCGAAGAAGCGTGGGATGTCGAACCAGTGCGCGGCTTGACCGGCTACGATGAGGTCGGCGGAGCCGGTTGGGAAAGGAAGCCTCTCTGCGGAGGCTACGCTGACTTTGACGTTATTGGGGAGGCCTTTGGGTGCCTCGCTCTATTTGAAGTTCGCGTCTCATAACTCAGATGGGCATGTTGATAGACTTTGAGTTGCACCGACTGACAAGACTCACCACCATGCGCTCGGACGGGTCCGTCGCCTGAACATTGGTGAAGCGCGATGCCAGTGCACCAGCTACCTGGCAGGTCCCTGCACCACAGTCAAGGGCAGTTCCTGTACTTCCATGATGGTACTCCAGTAAGGCAGAGTATAGCTGGCTCGTGTACTGCGGCCGGTACCGAAGGTACCTTGCGCTATCTGTATGATACATTATTAGCTCCCAAAGGCCGTGAGAAGCCTGCAGCCACCTTGACAATCCATACCGAAGCCAGCTTTCGCAAAGGTTGCCATGTTGCTGTGTTGATTTCTGATGTTCACACGGAGATGATTGTGACGCCTTTTGCTGCAACTGAAGCGTCGTCGGCTGGGAGTCAGTCGGCCCTATTTATGGGGGCGCTGACTTGGACGAAATGGAGGATCCGCTTGGAGCCTGCTGCCCGTTCGCCTGCCCAGTCAGTCCCAGCGAGTCCCCGAGCGGTACAGTACAGTACAGTACGTACCTCGTGCCCATGGTCGCGCGTTGCTATAGCTCCTGGGCCCGCCAAAGGAGCCTTCAGACGTGCCTCAGGATCGCGCCGCGTTTCCGAGCCTTGGCACCCCGATCATGCATACAGTATGTTCACATTGATGAGTGTCTTTTGAGCCTATAACATGTGGATTAGGGCTAATAGGGCAGCAGCTGTCAGTAAATGGGTTATTAGGGCAGCCGGGGGCTTACAAGGCTTAAATAGATCACTATTTAGTACTGAGTTCTGAAAGAGGGGACGGTTGAACCAGAACCGCGGAATCTGGCTATTCTGATGAGAGATGTTCTGATGGGCGGCGGCGCGCTCACAAAGGGATCGATGGTGTCACAACTTCAACTTCAACACCGACGCGGCAAACACCCGCAAAGAGCCCCAAACAGCAAGCAAGCAAGCAAGCGACGACCGAACTTACTGTAACTTACAAACGCACCGCTTTTTCATACACTCTCTCCGAGGAAAAGGCTTCCAAAAGACGTATATATATACCTGTCCAGCTGTTCAGAAGAACTAGGCTTCGCCCGCACTTCACGGAAAGTTGAACGCTCACATTTTCATTGGGTTTGAAAGGAAATCCCCAGTCCTTCCCCCCCGTTCCCCGTTCCCCGTACGCAACGAGCAGCACCTTAGCCATGGACCCTCGGTACTTTCTACCACCGGCTCACACTCGGTATGCATCATATTCTCAGTTTCGGTCAAGGTTTCTCTCGATGCTCATTGTCGAGGACGCAGCAGCTCACCGTGAACTTCTGCAGGGAAGCAACCCACGGCGGTGAAGAAACCGACCGGCCATTGTCCCTACAGCGCTACGACTCTAGCGGTGGACCTCGGAAGCTTGCTATGATGGAACCCAAGCCCAACTTAGGTATCAGCTTCCTGAGTTACCCACGGCAATTGCAAAGGACAGTCGACTGATTCGTAGTGGAACGCTTTTGTTCGAAGGACCGACCGCCCAGATACCACCTTCCATCAGCCTCACGGGAATGTACTCAGCGACAGGTGGGCGCTGACGCTCGCAGTAGCTCGACGTTTGCGTCACAAAACTTACTCACATGTTTCTCGTCCTGTAGGGTTCGATTTGCTTGGAATACTATCTTGGGTCGTGAATCGACCAAACCCAAAGGTACGGCTCTTGCTCAACCAACAAATACGCCACAGAAGGGTAGCAATTGGGACATCACGCTTATCAGATCCTACGCTAGATTCATCTCGGTCCCGTGGATTTGAGTTGTGCCTTTCTGGTGACAGATCCTCGGAAAGATCAGAATCCTATTGTCTACGCAAGTGAGACATTTACAAAGTGAGTTGGAAAGGACGCTGTGCCATTACTTGGGATCGATTGAAGTCTCACTTTGGAATCCCTCCAGACTGACGGGATACTCGAATGCCGAGGTCCTCAATCGATCATGTCGATTTCTGCAAGGTATGCCCTGCCCTACTTCCCGCACGTTGGAATCCGCAGATCGCTCAACTTTGTTCTTCTCTGTCAGATCCCGATGGACAGCAAGAGAAAGGCGCAATACGGCGTTTCACCGATCATAGCATAGTTTGCAAGTTGAAGCATGACGTGGACGCGAACAACGAGTGTCAATATACCCTGATCAACTACAAGAAAGGAGGAGAGGTGGGAATAGATTGAAACGCAGCGCGGCACTTATCACCGCTAAAACTCACTTCACTGCTTTTCTTTCAGCCCTTCATCAACCTGCTCACGGTCATCCCAGTGTGAGTTGGACGACGCTGCTGGTAACTCCCATTTCCGTGGCAGTCTAAGTCATATCCTTATGCAGGGAACTATACCGTCCAGGGGAAGTCTCTTTCCAAGTCGGTTTCCAGGTCGACCTAGTCGACCAGCCACAAGCAATCCTCGATCGAATGAGAGGTATGGGTCGCGCCGCAGCTCTGAGATCTTTTGGCAGAACGTGCGCTGACTCTCACTCTGCAGATGGGACGTATACGATCAACTACCAGCTGAACGAGCAGTTGGCTGGGTCAAAGCCCGGTACGTCCTTTATCAGACGGATCTGGTAGAAAACGTGGCCTACACACTGACACGCAACCCCCAGGTGCCATACAAAACTCCCAATCTTTCCAGCGCAACATTGCTGGCCTAGTGTCGCCAGCCTCGACAACAAACCCTTCCGATCCGCCGTTCCTAGAAGGTGTCGAGGACTTCCTTGACGACATGGGCGACTTTGTGCATATCCTCTCCCTCCGTGGGCTGTTCCTATACGCTGCACCAAGAGCTACGAAGCAGCTTCTGGGGTACAGTGCCGAGGACGTTATGGGCCATAATCTGCATGAATTCGTGCATCCGTCGGATTATGTTGCTGTGATGCGAGAGCTTCGGATGGCCAACCCCGGGGAGTCGATCAACATTTTGTGCCGATTCCGTCGGAAGCACTCTGGTTATGTGTATTTGGAAATCAACGGACACGTGAGTTCCTGAATACTTCTCCTGTCTCGTGGACGTTGGTCATTAAGCAAGATTTCATACCCCAACAAAGATCTACGAAGGCAACAACAGCAAACGAACAAAATGCTTCATCATGACCGGCCGCGAAAAAGAAGTCGGCAGCCTCATGGTGGACGACGTCCTCCTCCCCGACAAAGAAAACCTCGAAACATGGGTCAAGCTTTCCCGAGGAGGTCTAGTCCTCCACGTCTGCACAAACACCATCCCCTTCTTCGGTGATTCCGCCGACTCCCTCCTCGCCAAATCCCTCAGCGAGAACCTCCACGACAGCGATCAACAGATGTTCCTCGACGCCCTCGCCCGCGTCCGATCCTCACGCAGGATCGAAAACGTGCGGTGTAGGATCATGCTCAAGCGCGGTGTCCTCCCCGTCGTCATCCGTCTCTACTCGGAAAAATGTAAACCGTCCACGTCACCATTCACAACCAACCCGGCCACGACATCGCAAACGTCCTCGACGGTACTCTGCCAGATCAAAGTCGTGGAACCGGGCAAGACGGACCCGCTGGATTTGAAAAGTATTGTCGAGTACAAGGATCTGTACTCGAATGGGGACCTGTTTGATGTTATGCATGAGGTTCGCGCGACGAGTTTGCAGTTTGAGTTGAATCAATTGAGGATACAGAATAAGCGGTTGAGGGAGGAGTTGGATATGCTTGCTGCTCCGAAAAAGGTACGTTTCTGCAGTTATACTATATTCGCTATCAGTGTTGCAGAGAGCTTAATACCATCCCTTTGAAGCAGAAACACGAAGGCCCTCAATGCGCTCAATGCGGCACGCACATCAGCCCCGAATGGCGGAAAGGCCCCGACAACCAACGAAACCTGTGCAATGCATGTGGACTGCGGTATGCAAAGTCGGTACGGAATCAGATCCAGACGCAGACATCGGGCACGCCGGGGGCGATGCCGAGATCGCCGGGGGAGATGTCGTCGTCGGGGCCGTTGTCGGGATGAACTGGATTTGTTCTTCAAGGCTTCCTCGGCTACCCATCGTCGAGTATTGTGTGTCACACATGCATTGTACTGTACCTATCTCACCGCCGCGATCCATCGCACAAGCCAAGCGATGCGCAATTTTTGGACCTCCCATTTTCTGAAGTTCGGCCGCGCTGGGCCGCGTCGCGCTCTATTGTCACTCGTTTCCCATGGCCAATGGCCCATATTCGTGTTGCTCTACGCATTGTATATAATTTCTATACACTTTCAGTCGCTATGTTGTAAGCTACTTCTCCTTTGAGCGTAAAATATCATCGTGGTAATGCTTACATTCCCGCCCCAATCCGTTGCCTTGCGCAGCTTACCGAAAAGATTTGCCTTGATCAGGCAAAAGACTGCCGCATCGGCACATCCAATGCGATTCTGCATAACCGTTAAATCCTATCCGAGTGTGTCATCAGTAGCGCGCGTCGAGCTTTTGCGCCTAATGCACGACCGACCGCCGTCATTCGAACTGCAGCACCCTCCCTTCAAATAGAATGTTGTCCGTCATAGACCCTGACGTTCCTGAGCAGGAGGAAGCGGGCTTACGCACAGCTCCGGCGAAGTTACAAGAAGAGACTTTGAAACCTGGCGACGAGGGCGACGATGACATCGATGAGTGCATAATAGAAGAAGAGTGGGAATACGATGACCAGGCTTGGGACTACCCGTCGGACAGCTCGGCTGCTCCTGGCAGTCAGTCGAGGTCCAGTAGAGATAGCCGGCAAGGTGATGCACGACCGGACACGGGGGGTGATCTCCCGGAGACGACGGCGAGAGAACATGAGGAGGGAGTCGTGTTCCGGGTGATGGCGGAGCTGAGCAGGATAGAGAGCGAGCTCGCTGAAGCTGAAGCTGCTGATGCTCGTGAGGACAGCTTGCCAAATGCGGAAGTGATTGGAGCGAAGGAAGTAGGTGCCACCACGATCAGATGATGGTTATGCATGAAGTCAACGCAAGCGTCTGATCCGGCTTTTCTTTGCAGCTTGTTGAGATCAACAAGCAGAAGAACACAGTTCCTGCACCCAAACCGCCTGCACGGACCCCCAAAACGAGGAAACCGGGCGCGGAATCAAGTAAAATGGACCCGGCGGTGAGAGAGTTCCTGGAACAGATGCATCAAGATCGGTCCAAGTGAGTTGTGGCATGGCGAAGCTCATCGTCGATCTCCTGAGTATGTGATTGCTAATGTGGGGCATTGCTGTTAGACTGCAAGCCCTTGAACGAGAACTAGACCATGCCATCTCGCGTCAAAGCATCCAGAATGAAGTGCTCGAGGCGATGAATGCGTTGGAGACGAGTTGGAAGGCTCAGGCTAGAGGAGAGCGTATGTGCTCCCGCTGATTTTGCATCACATCATGTGGCCACCGGAGTGCTGAGGCAGACCTTCTCTCCGTAGGTGTGGGTCTCAAAAATAAGATCAGTGGGATACGGGCAGCTATCAGCAAGCTGTGGTGTCATATCCGGACGCCTCATGAGGGAGATACATGTGTGTGTATACGCATTCCCGGGACCACCAGGACATGTCGCCGCGTGAGACTGACTTTGAAGTTCGTCAGATGTGAGCAAGCTGAAGGCGTCGATGGAATCCATCGAGGCGGATCTGCTGGCCATCAGGGATCATGAGAGCAAAGTGTAAGCCTCCTTCTCTGGTCTCGCTTCTCACTACTGAAAAGTGAATGTACCGTCTCGCTCTTCAGCCTTGAGGATCTCGTCCGCCAAGAAAAGAAGCTTACGCAAGAGATCAATACCTTCGAAGAGCACATTGAAGCCTGGAACCAGATTGCGGAAACTGTTCCAGAAAGACTGCCTCACACCGCGTCTAGCAAGCCCGCGCCTGTATCTGTCGCCAAGCATGATGATATACTGCTACCGGAGGTCATGGAATACCAGGTTGGTTTCTCACCCGTCTTTTATCCCAGTGACGGTGATTCTGAACTCTTGTGCCATGGAACTCTTAGGATTTCATCTCCCGGCATGGCGGCCGCTTTGGAGGCTGGGAAGAACTCAGCCATACGACCTTTCTCAAGTTACGGCAAAAGTTTGGAGTAAGCTCTCAATCCTGCATAACGGCACCCACCGATGGCAGCGACTGAACAAAACCGTCCCTTTGTAGCCAGACTCTCCAGACTTCTTCCGGGCCTGCATCTCCCGCATCCCTGGGATAGACTACAATCTGGCGTCTCAGCATGAGAAATGGTATCAGCGGTTCTGTAAAGTGACCGAGGCGCGGAAGATGGCTATTGGCAAATGGAGGCAGCGGAAAGCTGTAAGTATGGCGCGGAAGATCTGCATCTTCGTGGGATTCCTGTATCTGATTGGGGATTTGCTCTACGGTAGGCCATATTGGAGAGAGAGGAACAGGCCTTGGACGAAGAGACCGAGATGAAACACGAAAGGTCAGACGTCGACATAGCGCTGGAACGAGCAGAACGCGAAGAGAAGAGGCGGGCACTGATGGAATGGAAGGTGAGTTCATGACAAATTCATTGGAAGTACCTCACACGACGTCTGATCACCGGTTAGACCAAGAAAGCCGCCGAGCAGGCAACGCAAGAGCAGATTTCAAAGCTCACACACAGACAAGAACGGGAAAGGCTAAGAAAGTGGCAGGAAGAACAGGTTGGTCAACGATGCATGCACTGAACTGAAGGCATCCTTTAGACCATCAGTGTCCTGACTTCAACCGACCCTGCAGAAAGCACGCCACGACAGAATCGCGGACTTTGTACGGCGCAAAGCTGAAACCGAAGCCTTGATTCGCAGACGCAGAGAAGAACGTGAGAGACAGGAGCGAATATCCCGGGCGTCTGCGGATCCTGAGAGTGTCACGCGGATCGCCCAGAAGGTGAGCGGCCGGGTTCTTTACGGATGCCTGATCTGAGGGACGGTCCAGTCTTGACCAGATGTTTTTTTTTTTGGAATGATTACAGAACAAACAAATACTCGAGCGCAGAATTGCAGCGAAGGAAGCGAAAGCCAAAGCTGAAGAGGAGAAAAAGAAGCACATCGAGCGGCTTCTCGACAAGGTCGGTAGAATCCGTCAAGATCTTACGTTCCCAAATTGGCTCTTCCACCCAGTCTTCCACACTTCTAGGTCGAGGTCCACTCCACAAGAAACCCAGCACGCCTCTTACAACCCACTGAAGCGTTTCAAAAGAGATTAGAAACGCCGGCCCATGATCCGAGCGAGCAGGCTAGGACTCGCTTTGAGCCGCATATATTACCTAGGCGGTGAGTTCATTGGTGAACGACAGTGAGCATGAGTAGTGCGCGTGTTATGTACTGATGGACTTTTGGAATTCGCAGGAGTGTGCCGACGTGGCGAGTAGAGCTCTGACACGGGATCATCTCATCACCCCAGGAAACAATCATCCCGCGTTGAGGCCCAAGAAAACGCGGTGTTTTTGGTTCTTCAAAATGTGGGTTTGACTAAGGACATGGTGTATGAACCATTCAATATGCATTTACATATGTACATATATAACCCCTACTCCCATCCCTCAACGACTATGTGACACGCCATCGTAAATACCCCTAGTGTACAGATGATGCAAAAAGACAGCCTACTTCAAAAGCGCCTCTAACTCCCTTTCAACCTGACGAAGCTGCGACTCGTTCGCGCCCGTCGTTCGCGTAGCGCGACGGAGGATCTCGCGCGCTCCCATGACGTTCGCGGCTTCTTTGATGTCGCTGTTTTGATGGACTAGGGTGCCGATGGCGACGAGAGCTCGGAACTCGCTTTCTCCGTCTGTTTCTGTTTTGAGGAACTGCGAATGACATATGTCAGCAATCTTGTTTGGAAGGTGCCCTGCCCACTGCCATCTCCGAGCCCCTTACCTCGATGATGTGATGTAAGAGCTCTACGCCAAACTCGTCATTCGCGCTCGTCTTCTTGAGCAATACGGCGTAACTGCAAGTAAGAGCACATCGTAAGAACTGACACCACTTTCACGGAAACGCCCCCAATCTTACTTCAAGTATACGGTGGCCAGCGCCACATGGACGTTCGTGTTCTCCGTCACCGACGGAACATACTTGATCAACTCAATGATCTGTCCGTAAGGAAGAATGTGGTTAGCCAATAACTTTGTGTCAAGTCACCCTTTTCGCACGTACCTCTCCCTTCTGCTTCCATGCGAAATTCCGCCCCTCCTCCGTTGCAAACACATTAGCCAAAAACCTGAGCGTCAACATTGCGTTGGTCTCCCCCGTTTTGCCGCCTAATCCCGTATTTGGCTTGACGTCCGCAAAGCCTGCCAGTGCGTTGAGGTAGGCTACCAGGTCGTGTTTCTTGAATGGAAGGGCGGAGTGGAGGACAATCAAACGGAGGGCGTCAATGCCTGAGGGGGCAATGGAGTGAGACACGGTCCCAAAGTTCCTCATCGCTGCAAGTAGAACTCACCTGGAAAGCGCGATGCTGCTGGCCACTGGGTGGCCACCCGGAGGATGATGTCGAAATTTGCTTCCGTAGGGTTGCTCTTGAATGTAGCCGGTTTGTTCAATCCCTCGAGGAGTGTCTCGACGATCTTCTCCTCCGACGTTTGGAGAGCCGCTGGACCGAAATCCTGTATTGATTCGGTAAGAAGCCTTGCAGTAACGCTGATCACGACGATGCGGCCCTTACCATCGATTTCGCGAGCTCAGCGTTGAGTTGTATGATTTTGCTCGCGATGGCGCTTGTTTTGGCTGCTTTGAAGAAGATGAATTCCTCCTAGAACATAAGACCATTCCAACGTTAAAGGCGGCAGATGTCAGATCATAACGAGGGGATAGAGGACTTACGTGAGGAATGAACCTTGTTGATGCAGAAGTTGGTTTCGGCGGTGGCGCAGTAGAGGTGGGTGCTTGCGATGCCTTCAATCAAAGTCGATCTGTGGTTAGTACTCAGTGTTCGGACGTCAAGCGGGACAGCATCATCCGGAACACTCACAACAGCTCCTCCGGGAACATATCGCGAACCGCCTATCAGATGATCAAAGATGAGTTCAGGTGAGCGATTCCGCAATGCGTCATAAAAAGTCATCTCGCACCTGTGAATGGATCCTGGTACGCCGACGCAGGCGCGGCCGCTCCCAACACCGGCGCACGAGCATTTGTCTGTATAAAGTTCGCTACTTGGTCCAGATAATCCTGTGGAAGCTCGTACCGCCATATGAATTGTTGCGCCGCCTGGTATGGATTGTCTTTTGGAGACACAGCTGGTGAGTTGCTAGATCTCTCGACTTCGATTGCTGAATCTTCGAGAAACTTACCGGAAACATTGTACGGCAACTTCAAAGCCGGCGCACCATCCCCCAAATCGACGTCAAAGACATAATCGTAATCTTTTCCCTCAAACGTTTTCTTCCCCTCCTTGGCATCAACAACTTCTCCCACTTTGCTCCATTTCGCGTCTGCGTCGCTCCATTGGTGCGCTTCGATTGAGCCTCCGAAGTTGATCATGATCACTTGACCGTCTTTCGTCCCTAAAGTGTTGTCAACAGAACTCAGCCAGGCTCCATTGCGCCATAAGGGATGTGAGTAATAAGCACCTTGCTTGTTCAAGGCATCAAGCCCCGGCAGTTTGCTCTTATCCACATCCCCAACCTGATTCGATGGGATGGCCTGGCTTGCTAGGGTGTCCTCGTAGGACTACACCGAGATGTGAGCCAATCCATTCCAATACGACTCGCAAGCCAGATCGCGGAAAGATACCTTCAAAATCTCGGCTGCGGCTTGTCGCTCCTTCGCTCTCGTAAAGACTCGAGCCAAGTGATCACTGGCTCCACTGACAATGTCTCCATTCGGGAGCGCAGCCACACTCCAGACCGAGGGCGTTGGGTGAAGGATCGTCTGAATGCATTCCGACCCTATATCACATGCACGTCAGGATGGATGAATGGTTGAACACAAAGCGCACACCGTTGCGCATACCTTTCCAGACTCTGACCGAGCGATCCTCTCCACCTGACACGATTTCACCAGACGGTAGTACCGCGACAGTGTACACAAAGGAGTCGTGACCGTTCAGCTCTCCGATGCATTCGCCATCTATCGACCATATCCGCAATGTACTGCACGAAAAAAACAACGTTAACCATCATCAAATCCTGATGGTGAAACACATGCCGTAACTCCCAATGCGTACGCGTCATTCGAACAAGACACGAAACTGGACTCCGACAGCAATGCGAGGCCTCTCACGGCATCGGTGTGTCCGGCATACGTCTTCAAACACTTCTCTCCTTGCCATCTCTTGATGGATTTGTCCGCCGACGCTATTTATCCACCGAACTGATCAATCCAACAGCATTTGCAATACTCAGCGGCGCTGCCTCTCGTTACCTGTGAGGTACGTTCCGTCCGCCAACCCCAACACGCCCCACACCGACTGCTGATGCTGCACGGTCGTCACGCACTCATAGTTTCTCCACACCTTCGCCGTGCTACACATCGCCCAACGATCAGTCCCATCGGCATATCTTAACCCCTTACCGGCGCAAACATCTCGGACTCACAAATCCCAAGACCCCGAAATGATATCCCCATTCGGTGCAACAGTGAGTGCGCAGATGTTATTGGAATGCCCCACCAATGAGAATATCGCCTTGCTGGATTGGCGTGGGTCGAACACCTGTATCGTCTTATCCGAGCCCCCACTTACAACCAGCCCTGTACCAAACGTATGAGTCTGGTCACACACGTCTAAGCCCGCAGCAGAACACACCTACCTTCGGGATGCTCTACAGAAGGCGGAATGAAAGCCAAAGCATTTACAAAGTGCGAGTGTCCCTTGAACACCGACTCGGGCTGGAAAGGGTGCGAGTCGCTTTGGGACCAGGAGATGACGGACGTGTCGCGGGATGCCGTGACGACCTTGTTGGCGGTCGGTGCGATGACTGCTTTCACCTGAACAATGGAGGTTGTTTAGCTTCCTGCTGGAGGTACCGGGGTACATGGCGTCTTACGTCTGAGTCATGTCCGACGAGGACGGCTGAGAGGACGAACGACATTGTTGTGAGTGAAGTGATCTACGACGCGGCGAAGGATGAGTTGGACGATTTTCTCAATGGCCAACGACGGTTGTGAGGGACGGACGCAGAGGGACTGCCAGTGAAGTGGAGCTCGGACCGACTGTGTGTGTATTAGTATCGTTTGCTTAATCACAATGCGTTAGAACAGCGGGTTGCAATGTGCCGTGATCTCTGAAGACTCTGAAGATGGTGACGAAGCCTCTCAAGCGCCGGAAGAGCCGGAAGGTTTTCTCACGCTGTCCAAATTTCCCAATTCTAGTTACAAGTTTACAGTCATCTCATCCCCCAGCAACCAAACGGAAACAAAACACAACTACGTAGCAAACATGGCCGTCCAAGCGAAACTCCAACAGAACAGCCTCGTGCAGTCGGTTACCGGCTCCGTCATGCCTTACCTGCAAAGTGCGCAGTCTCTCGCCGTCTCCGCCATCTACACATCCAAGGCTATCCTCGACCGTTACCCACCGGTTAAGGTATATTCACCAAAACGCTTACCTTACTCTTCTTACCATCTACAGCACCTTATTGACTTCATCTTCCTTGCTTTCACAGGCTTTCGTCTACACTTTGGGAGGAGCCGCCGCGGTTCCCCTGGCCGTCTTCATCGGATACGGAGCAGCGACCGGAGCTGTCGTGTTGGGCGTTGCGGGAACGGGCGTCGCCATGGTCCAGGGAGGATTCCTTGCCTTTGGAGGATTCTTCTTGTTCTGGTGGTTAGCCGGCGCTTTGATTTTCGCATCCATTGCTGCGTTTTGCAAGTCGTCGAAACTCCATCCTGTTCCTTCGTGTCTGGAAGCCATAGTCCTGACTTGTTCTCTCTTTCTTCTTTTTTCTCAGGGTTCACCCTTGCCTACTTCGCCTTCCAACTGGCCAAGCGTTTCGAGGGATCCGCGTAAACGAACCCGCAAACTGCATCAGTAGCAGTGCGTCTCAGTACGAACACGTACCAGATTGAGCAGCACCATCATCCCTTCTCCCTGGAGTTTATATAGTCCACATCGTAATTAGAATTCAGCAAAACGGCCTCATTCAGCAAATGTATCCGGCGTATACACATACACGCACCCTTGTACGATTTGGCGAACACTATGCTAAATCATACCGGGCGTCCCTCCTTCCGAGTTACTTTAATAAAATTACTTTCTGTTCTCGTGTGCATTCTTATGCTGGTCGATATGGGTCCTTACTCATACGCATGGTGACTTGTGAAACAGACTCCGGTCTCGAGCGACGTGAAGTGCAATCTTTGAAAATTAGACTAAAATGTGCAGCAGACCACAGACCCCATGGACGACCGGAAAACAAGCCACGCAGCAACACGATGCAAACCAGACCTATGATATAATTTACGTGAATGAATGCTAACGATAAGACTACGACTATATGCAAAGTGAATGAAGTTACAGAGACACTCCTCTCCCAACGACCAACTCCGCCCGTCCACCCTACTTCTTCTTTTTATTCGGCATTTGATACGACGCCAGCCGGTCCTCCGTGATGCGGGGTTTCTTGTGCTTCTTTTTGTCCTTTTTCGGATTTGCATCTGAGGAGGTGGAGGCGGCTGGTGGTGCGTCTGGTTTTGATTCGGATGTGGTGGCAGTGGGGATGTCGGTCGCCGTGGGGTTGTCCTCCTTCCGCTTCTTGGACGACGGAGTTTTTTCTTCTGGCTGCTGCGCAACCAGCGCCGCTGCCTCCTTCACCTCATTCGAAGCAGCGGCCTTCTCATCACCTTTCTCTCCCTCCGTCTGTTTCCTCTTCTTCCCCCCTTTATCCATCCCCTTCTTCCCCTTCTCCGTCTTCTTAACCGGCAAAACAGGCGCAACCTTCGCCTCTAACTTCTTCCTGAACTCCCTCAACCTCTTCTTCCTACTCTTCGAAAACTTAGCCAAATCCTGCTCCACCAACTCCTTCCTCCTAAACGGCGCCAATTTCTTTAACCCAACCAATTCATTCAGGTCCGCATCGTCGGCGAGCAGGATCTCGAGCGGTGTGAGCCCGTAGTCTTGCTGGTCGACTTGGCGGTACTTAAAACGTGTGGGCAAGTCGCCGATCATGTCTTCGTAGTCGAGTTGGTAGACTTCGTCCATGTATTGTGAGAGAGATTTTTTGGTGGCTTCGCCGTCGGCTGCTGCTGGGTGTTCTTCGGATTCGTCGTCGCCGCGTTTGCCTTTCTTTTTGTCCTTTCTGGATTTACGTTTCAGCGCTGAGCCGTAGACTTCGCCGCCGGGGAGGTAATCCGCGTCCATGATGAAATTCTCGTCATCGCCCTGGTTCGCTTCCTGGCCATCCCACTCCTCCTCATACCCCTCATACCCCTCCTCTGCCCCGTCCCACTCCTCCCCATTCTGCGCCGACTCATCCCACCCCCCATCCATCATCTCCTCCTTGAACTTCGGCAGCCCATTGTCAGGCAAGATATCCGAGATATCTATATCGTCTGTAAACACCGGTTTCTCCGCATCCCCCTCATTCTGGTCATAATAACGGTCATCGAACGCCTGCGCCATTTTTCGATCAAACTCCTCCGGGTCAAACTCCTTCTCCAGATCCACCTCATCCAGCCCAAACACGCCGGTACTCCCCCCGTTCCCACCCCCGACACCCGCGACATCGCGGATGGCTTCGAGACGTTTGCGGATTTCTTCCTTTTTGAGGTTCTTGAGCCGTTTGAGCTCTTCGGCTTTGCGCGCTTTGTCTTCTTCTTGACGTTCTTTTTTGGCATCGCGTTGTTTCTTGCGTTTGTCGTCTTTGCGGCGGAGGGTGCCTTCGATGTCGCGGGCGTGGGTTACGATGTTGGTGGAGCCCCTATAGTGATGAAACTAGGTCAGACGCGTGGCTAGAGAAACGCCCAAGCAATGTTCATAATACTCACTCTTCTTCGAAACGGAAGTTATGCGTCCGCTCAAAGTCTTCTGCTGTTTCTACCGCCTCTTCGTCACCACTGAGATCCACAACGTCCTCATATGTCGGAACACTGATGGCGTCTTTGTCCACCCATCCGCGATTTAGCACGTATCTGGAGACATCGAGTTTGGTCAATAAGCAAGTTCCACATGCGGAAAGGTCGGGTAACCGTTTGGCTTACTCCATCAAAAACGCTTCGTCCGGATCCTGTGGTTTGATCGAGTTGTAGTCTCTGAAATCTTGGAGCCCCTGGCCACCTTCCTGGATGAAACAAAAATGTCTTCGTCAGCGACGTTCCAGAGTACGCCAAAGAAACCCCAGCGCCATCAACCTACAGAAGACAAATTCTCCAACAAAAACTTGCGGTACTCCTCCTCCTCCCTCTTCTTATCCTCCTCCGTCTTCACCCTCAGCGACATAAACTCATCATCCTCATCATCCTCATTATCCTTCAGAGCTGATTTAAACTCATCCTTCAACCGTGCCTGCTCTTCCGAGAACGTCAATCCGCCCTCCGACTTCACCCTGAAACCCTCATCCTCATCCTCCTCCTCCTCACCACCACCATTCCCCCTGGCCGCCCCCTCCAACAACAACTCCCTCCGATGGAAATCCTTCAGTTTGAACGGCTTCCCCTCCTTCTTCAACCCAATCTGCTTCTCCTTCCACTGCTGCCGGGCGGCGTTGATTTCGTCCTCCGAGAAGAATTTCTTGGTCGGGTCGTAGACTTCGGGTTTGCCCGCGCGGATGGTGGCGATTGTCTTCATGATTTGGGCGTCGACTTCGGGGGTCACGAGTTCGCCGTTTTCGTCTTCTTCTTCGGCGGATTCGGAGTCGGGGTAGTCGTCGTCGGCTTCGTCGCCGTATTTGCGGCGTACTGGAGGGGGAGCACGAGTTTAGTTGGGTTATCACACTTAGAGAATTTGAGGCTCTGGGTCGGCCTTTGTTTGTAGCGGTCCTTCACTCCACGACTTACAGTCAGTGATTTCCTCATGACGCTTCTTCTTCTGATACCGAGCAGCAAAGCTTTCATTAATAGTGAAGCCGACCTCCTCGTCGTCGCCGGGGCCGAACATGACTGTTTTGCGTTGCCACAAGGGGTGGTCGAAGAGAAGTTCGTAGACTATGTGCCACAGCTCCGCTCTACCTTGAGCAAAAGGTGTTGTTGAGTTAACGTACAAGTATGAAGGCTCTATATCTAGCGCAGGACGCAGCAACGCTGGAGTGTGCAAATGTCAAACCTCAAGTGGGCGAAAAGGCGACAGAAAATCGAAGAAGCGCAGTGAGGGGGGGGTGTGGCCATAGCAACTGACGAACACGCTCTGTTGCCCATTTTTCACAACACATATGGAGGAAACAATCGGATGTTTCGGTTGTTTGATGCATATACAGTACATACAACCGCTACATCTGTAAGTCCGCTCCTCAGCCTGTCTCGGCTGATGCTTTACGCGCCGTTATTCCGCTAAAGGTGTGCAAATTGTGGATCCGCTGCTTTTCAGCTCGCTGCTCCTCTCCAGATGCGCTGCTTCCCCTCTGCGAAGATCTGGCGCTCTTCAAAGACTACGCCGCTAAGTTCTTCTACGCCGCTGCCCCTATGGGCAAAACAACTGAACTTCCTACTCTATCATTCCAAAAATTGCTGACTATTCCACAACAAACGTCTCTCATCGGGCTCCGAAACGGTCTACTGCATAGACATCTGCAAAGATTGTGCAAAAGCGGTCAGCTCCCAGATTTCCCAACTCAAAATCCTCTTTACATCGAACTCACCCCGGAATTCATCATCTGCAACTTGATTTCCTCAAAATGATCCTCAGTCAACGGCGAGAACTTGACCGCCGATGTATCGCTATGATCGAACAACACCCCTTCCGATACTGAAAGCTGTGCGCATTGTGCTGCTAGTTTGGCATAGAGCCCGCGTTCGTTGTGAAAGATCTTGTAGGCTTCCTTGTTGGAGCAGGCTTCCTCCTGTAAGCTGGACAGGACGGATTCCCTGAACGAGTTCTTGAGGTAGTGCAGAATATGTGCAATGTAGTCCTTCCGTGGCCGCCAGACCGGAAATTGTTGTGCTGCAGATGGCAAGAAGGTTAGCTTTCTTTCGCATCCTCTTCCACTCCCATCCTAGTACACTCCTCTCACATAGGCTAAACCGGCCATCCCGCCCAATTAGCGGATGAAACATATCGGTCAAAAAGAGCACCGAAGGACCAGCATTCGGGTACGCTTTGGGTATCTCGATGACAAACTTGAACACTCCTTCCTTGTAGTAGCCGCGATGTATGAATAGGACGCCGTGCCATTCTGCCGATGATATGGGAGGTTAGGTTGCTCTGTCGCCAGCGCTTCGAACCGACCTTCGACAGAGGAACACCCACCATTCAGGTTTTCCGGTTCCGGCCGTAGGTATATCCCTGGCGGACAGTTATTTGGGTTCTTCATGTGCTTGCTGTGGGAGAGAGAGGAAGAAGGTCAGTGTGGATAACGGCTAGGGACCTTGCAGTCCGTCGCACAAAGTCACTTACAATTCAACCAGCAACTCATATCGCTTGAGGTATTGGTCATACTTCTGTCCTGGCATGGCAGAGTCTATATGAAAAAACGATAAGTCAGGAAAACCTCAAACCGGCTAGCCACGCATGAATGCGATAGAGCATGCACATGCTGTTGTTTATGTACCTTCCCGGCGGCCGTCCTGAAAATGGAAAGAGACGAAGCGAGGCGCTACTGTAAGCAAACAAACAAAAAGGACGAGTGAAGGAGCTCGCTAGCTACGTACCTCTAGCATATTGGAACTGTGTATCGTTCCTGTGGGTTGGGTGTAAGCTCCTGAAGCAGAGGGATAGCGAGGAGTGGTTGAGCAAAATGTCCAAGCGCTAATGAGGTCATGAGAAGAGCGACAACCGCTTCCTGAACCGCTTCCCACTTTTCCCTAAAAAACGCACAGGCCATCATCTCGGACCGAAAAGACATACATATCAACGGAAACTAGTCCTTTCGCTGCGCATCACTGCTACCCGTCTCATCAAAGCCTTTGACCGCACGGAAAATCTTGGCAACGGAAGCATGTCACCGACGTTGCCTGCACTGGCGCGACTGAACGAAAAATACCAGATTATTGTGGCTTCCGGTTCACCCCGGAGAAAGGAAATACTGACGAAGCTTGTGAGTGAGCGGAATGGCGCGCTGGGTTTCGGTGCCTACGGCGTGCTTCAGGATCCGTGTTCGTACTATCAATTGGCGCTGGAAGTCGAAGTAGACGGAGAATGCGTCGTGATGGTTCTGGTGTCGAGCGTCACGGAACCACATGGCCAACCTTCCGCTCTGTCAAAGTAGGGCCTCGAATTCAGGGTCGCAGTATCAACATTTCCCGAAGATCTCGACAAATCTTTGTACACACCCGACGAATATGTCCTCCAAACCGCTCTCGGCAAGGCAACGGAAGTCTACAGGCGCGTAAGGCGATCAAATAACCTGACCGAGGATCACCGCCCAATCCTAGTCATTGCAGCCGATACGGTCGTCATCCACAATGAAAGGATAATCGAAAAGCCGATATCGAATGCCCATGCAAAGGAGATGTTGAGAGGGTTGGCGGGACGGGAGCATGTTGTTGCGACGGCGATTGTTCTTGCGTATGCTGTGGATGAGGAGGGAAACTTGAAGGTTGAGACAGCGGTGGAGAGGAGTAAGGTTCTGTTTGATGAGATGGATGACGAGCTGATTGATGCGTATGTCGCTACTGGAGAGCCATTGTATGTTTCCTCCCTTCAGGGATTGATGCTGGATCATTGTCTTGTGCAGGTGTCGATGGTGCATTCGCTAATGATAATCACTCTCCTTTCGTAGAGACAAAGCGGTACGATGTCTTCTGACGGATCAGAATCGCCAGTATGGCGATGGGATTCGCCATTGCTCAAGCTCCTTTCTCTCTGATCCTTAGGGAGGATACGGCTACCAAGGCCTTGCGGCAGCATTCATCCCGCGGATCGACGGGTGCTACTACAACGTCATAGGTAAGTGAATCTGATACTAAAGGAGGTGAGTCCGCATGGACGACGCTGAGCGTTGCGGCGCAGGTTTCCCAGTGAATAGGTTTGTACGGACAGCGACGAACCTGCTCAATACGCAAAGCGGTGGCGACCAGCAGTGATAGAACCCATGTAAGCCTACTTACCAAAGGGCATATAAGTCTATGGATGGCCATAGAGATGACAACGGCAGGGTAGCAACGAATTTTATTATGCCACTATCTGTACAAACGCCTGCTCGCCTGCTCGCCTACTCCGCTAAGATCTGCGATGCCTCTGTCCTCTAAAACTACATATATCCCTTCAAGTCGAAGCGGGTGTGACAGCTGTTCGATGTTCCACGTCCCAATGCTCCTCCGGTGAACACAAACGCATCCGCCGGGCCCCGTGCACGGGTGTGGTCTGGCAGTACCGCCATGAGCGATAGGCTACGGAAGGCGGATCAGGGCCTGTACAGCGAAGCATTGCTAGTTGAGGCTGGGGTCGGGATGAAGGCTGGCGTCGAGCTGGGGCCCGCGGCTGGGGCGGCGGCGGCCGAAGTCGAAGACGATCGTGGCGGGATCCACTGCAGTCTGGGGCCGAAGGTTGAGCCGGATGGGACTGGAGCGGTGGATGCCGATGGGCGCTTTTTGACGTCCTGTAAGCCGATCGTTTGCTCGTTGCGTCGAGCCAGCCCAGCATTTATCTCCTCCAACGAGAGAGGATCCCTGGTTCGCTGATTCAATCTGGTACCCCTCACGCGGTCGCGCAGACATCCACCCATGATCTGAGGTCACTGGGGTCCGAAATCCAGCTCTTTATGTGGACCCATAACCGCAGGAAACCGGCAATACCGAACAGAACCCACTTAACGATCCTTGCGTGACAATGCGTGGTTGTCCAGTCGGGACTGATGAGGTCGGCGAGGGCTAGCCCAAGGCCCATGACCACCAAGATGAGTTTAATCCGGTTGAGTCGTTGTCTAGACTTGTTCGCTACGCCCGACAGTCCGTGCTCTTCCGGCTGCGTTTATGCCCGGTGTGGGTGAGGGGCGGTATACGTCGGATATCAAATTCCGCCTGCGTTTAGAATTCGACAGCGCGTCTTCAGCGGCGTCAATTCAAGGGCCTTCGTTGCGTTCATAAACCACGCTTGACGCGGGCCCTCTTTCCACCAAAGTTGTATGCTCCGTCGCAGATAGTCGATAGATCCCAAGCAATACCTTCCAAACCCTCCCACAAAGTGAACAATCAAGCACGGAGTTTGGCGCATCACTCGGCAGACCGTCAGAGAGGCTTAGGCGGCGGAGTTCACGGAGGTTGTCACGGAGGTCTGCGTCTGTTGTGTTGCGGGTTGAGAGGAGGTGTTCGTATATTGCGCGGGTGGAGTGGCCATGTAAGGAGGAGGTGGTGGTCGTGGGAGTGGGGGTGTGGTGGTGGTGAGGGGTGCTTGAGCGGCCTTCGCGGGAGGATGGGGTTGTGGTGGAGGGACGGCCGGTGGGTGTGCGGCTGGGGGAGGTTACTGTGGTTCCGAAGGCCTAGGGTTGTTGTCGTGGTGGTTGTTGGGGTGGTTGGGTCTTGAGGATAGACGGGTGGAGGTGTTCCATGCTGATTTGCGCTGTGGGGAGGAAGTTTGCGACATCATCCCGGCGTCCCTTTGCATGCACCTTATACTGTCCGTTCCCAAGGGAACTGGATATGGCACTCCTGTTGTCGTTCTGTGTTCGCAAGGATCTCTGTCTTTTCGCAGCGCTCAGCACTGTAGCAGCGGGCATGCAATCGCTCGCTGTTGTTTACGAATGCGACCGTATATGATTCAGTACTACGAGACAGAAACGGACAGCGAAGAATACAATTCGACAAAAGGAAACGTCACTGCGATGCGTTCGGAGTCTTCGGACGGGCCCCTCTGCAAGCACAAGTGACGATGCTTGCACACATTCTGTTGTTCGACTATGCTCTGCATCATGGCTTCACGGCGTCCCACTACATATGCATATACGTAGTGAGCATGAGACATAGGTTTCCGCCCTAGGTATGTATCTCACTACGACTCTAACCCTAACTCGGCCGAACGCGTCTCAGGAAGTCGGCGGAATGTTCCGAAGATGGCTGTTTGATTAGAAATGCGGCGTGCGGCTGGTTATATAACTTATAGGAGGGAGTACCCTCGCGGTCATTGTCTTATCAACTGCATCAAGGAAATTGAACTCTCCGCCGGTCGGGAACTGCGATAAAAGGTTCAGCGTTCGCAATCGCATCCTTAACAACTTCGGCCGTCCGCAACCATGGCTCCGCCGACGTACTGCGAGCAGCCAGACCCAGACCGTCTTATTCGGCTCTCCTCTTGCCAGGAAGAACTGTATGTGCATCTCTCCCTCTCCCGTAGGATAGGGGTGGTGGAGGAGCCGAAGCGTTTGCACGCCGTTGGGCGTCTCACCGTTGCGACTGTTGGGCATTCCCAGATTCCTGCCGTGATCTGACACTTGGAACCTCCTAACCTTATACCTACACACCTTCTTTCCCCGTTTTTTTTAAAGCCTTCGACAGATTGTCTGGGGTGTTCTCTTTGTGTCTGGTGCTCTGAGACTTAAACAACTACTGCGGGGACCTTCGACTGATGTTCCAAAGACCGCACTCTATTGGACGAAGTTGGTATGTCCGAGAGAGAGAACGAGCGACAGCGAGGAATGCTTGAGGGTTCCGAGCGGTAACGAGGAGAATGCTTGAGGTCCCCGAGCGAAGCGAGCGTGGGGTGTTGAACGGTAACGAGCGGCGAGCGGAGCGAGTTCCCATTGCGCCAAAGGCGCAGTGCTTCCCCTAACTAAGGCACTTAGCGAGCCTCAGCGACCGTCAGATCTTTTAACGAGCGAAGCGAGCTACGCTCCTGCCCATCACCGCCCAACATCCTCGTCGCGAGCGGAGCGAGTAGGGTATCGTTCAACCAACCATCTGCTCCTTGCTGGTTGTTGATGGGTTGATGGTTGACAATCGATGGTTGACATTCGATGGTTGATGGGTGATGATGGATGGTGGTTGACAAACGTTCTCTTCCCACGATGCAGATCCTGGTTGGCGTGTTGTTGGGGGTTCACATTGCGCAGTTCGTTCTTCGACGAGTGGAAGAGACCTTTTGTGAGGGAGAATACTACACATGCCAGGCGACATCGTTCGCGATCGGCACCGCATCGTTGATCTTTGCGGCTGTTCTTCACCACTATGAACATCTCCGTTCTCGCTCGGCGTCCGCTGTACTATTTTTTTACTGGCTTTTCAGGTGTGTGTCGGCCCTTGATACGCGAGGACACAACTCTCGTATTGACGCCTCTTTCCCGTGTTTTAGTGGTTTCGCGGGAGTTGTACAGCTTCGATCATTTATTCTGTCGAGATTGTACCAGGATGATCTTGTCGTCTTTGTTTTGCAATGCGTCTTCGTCGCAATCACCTTAGTCCAATTCATTCTGGAGAATGTAGCAAAGCCAGGCACCTACTACAGCAGTTTGGACGAAGATGTGGTACGTCGCTGTCGCCGTTGAATATCGGGAGGCATAGCATCAGTCGTCTAATCAAAAACTTGCCCTTCTCTCAGGCTGTGAGCCCGGAAGAAACTGCCAACATCCTGTCGCGGTTGACATTCCAGTGGATGTGGCCCCTCATGAAGCTCGGGGCCCAAAAGGATCTTACAATGGACGATCTGTGGCACCTGAGGACCGTCGATACCGCCGTCGTCACCGGTGGAAAGTTCCAGGCCAACTGGCAGAACGAGCTCTTGAGGAAAAAGCCATCGCTGTTGCGCGCAATCATTGCGACATATGGCGCGTACTTTGGTTCCGCCGCTTTCTTCAAAGCTGGGCAGGACGCCCTCGCATTCGTGCAGCCTATCTTCCTCAAGAAAATGATGGAATTCGCCGCATCATGGTCCGACAGGAAAACCAAAGACCAGAGCATCGAACAAGGCTTCATCATCGCTGTGATGATGCTACTGACAGCGATTACCCAAACGATGGTCTTGCACCAGTATTTCCATATCTGTCTAACCAGCAGCATGCAGATCCGTTCAGCCATTGTCGCCGCAGTCTACCGCAAATCCCTCTCCCTCTCCAACATCAGCCGACAAGCCTCAACCGTCGGCGAAATCGTCAACCTGCAGAGCGTAGACGCCGGCCGTATCTCCGACCTCTGCTCTTACCTCCACATTAGTTGGTCTGGCCCTTTCCAGATCGCTCTCGCCATCTATTTCCTGCACCAAACCCTCGGCCCGTCCATCTTTGCCGGCGTCGGGATTATGATTCTCATGATCCCCGTCAACGCGTTGTTGGCTACCACCTCCCGCGATTTGAATAAAGTGCAGATGAAGAATAAGGATACGAGGACGAAGCTGATGGATGAGCTGTTGAATGGGATTAAGGTTATCAAGCTGTATGCATGGGAGAGGCCGTTTTTGAAGAAGGTGTTTGCGGCGAGGGAGGCGGAGTTGCATACGTTGAGGAAGCTGGGATACTTGTCGGCTGTGCAGAGGTAGGTTTTTTTCGAAGGACGAAGCTTTCACGGCATTGCGAACCAACATCTACTGACTCGCCTTGCTTTCACACAGTTTCACATGGGCATGCACACCCTTTCTGGTCTCCTTTGCCTCGTTCTCCGTCTACACCCTAGTATCAGAAGAACCATTGACCTCCTCAAAAGTCTTTGTCTGCATCTCTCTCTTCAACCTGCTCCAGTTCCCCCTGAGCGTCTTCCCCAGCGTCATCACAGCCATGATCGAAGCCTCCGTCTCCTTCAACCGCCTGTACAACTTCCTCCGCAACGAAGAACTCGACAAAAACGCCGTCATCCGCGAACCCGCACACTTCCAACCCCTCACCCCCGACGCCCCGCGCATCGACATCCGCAACGGAACCTTCCGCTGGACCCAAGACGGCGCCAACACCCTCGACCACATCAACATGCAAGTCCGCGACGGCGAGCTGTTCGCCATCGTCGGCAGCGTCGGCGCCGGCAAATCATCCATCATCTCCGCCCTCCTGGGGGAGATGTACAAATCGGCGGGTGAAGTGCATCTCCGCGGCTCCGTGGCGTATGTACCGCAGAACGCGTGGATTATGAATGCGACGTTGAAGGAGAATATTCTTTTTGGATTGCCGTACGATGAGGAGTATTATAAGAAGGTGGTTGCGGCTTGTGGGTTGACGAGCGATTTGGAGATGTTGCCGGGCGGGGATAGTGTGGAGATTGGGGAGGTAAGACTCGGTCTTGAAAGTTCAGTAAGTGGATGTTTCATGTTCACTAGAAGGCTAACCCACCCGTTCATCACAGCGTGGGATCAATTTGTCAGGGGGGCAGAAGCAGCGGGTTTCTGTTGCCCGGGCGGTTTACTCTCGTGCTGATGTGTATTTGTTTGATGACCCACTGTCGGCTGTGGACGCGCATGTCGGACGACACATCTTTGAGAATGTGCTTGGACCCAAGGGTGTGCTGAAAAACAAAGCACGCGTGTTGGTGACGCATGGCATCCACTTTTTGCCCGAGACGGATACTGTGATGCTTGTGCAGGACGGCACGGTTGCCGAGAGTGGCAGTTACCAATCGCTGATGGACCATGAAGGGTCCCTGTTCAACCTTATCCGGGATTTTGGGCAAGCCAAGCATAACGGGTCTGACGAGGAGAACGACGACGTCGAAGCAGAAGGGTTAGCCCAACAATCCGCAGGCCAAAGTCGCCGTCCCTCACACGCATCGCTCAGCCGGCGCTCCTCAAAAGGCAGCATCAAAGCCTCAGTAAGCGAAGCAGTCAACAAAGACGCCGTCGTAGCTAACAACGCCCTGATCCTCAAAGAAGCCACCGCAGCCGGCTCCGTCTCCTGGGACGTCTACACCACCTACGCCAAAGCCTGCGGCAAACCCATAGTAGTCATCTACCTCATCATCGCCATCGCCTCTCAATGTCTCAGCGTGGCGCAGAATGTCTACCTGGCCGACTGGGCGAACGATAATGATCGCCAGACGCATGGGGCGAATGAGGGGGATAGGAGAGCGATATTGAAGCGGTTGGCGATTTATGGAACGTTGGGTGTGAGTTACTCGGTTACGATTATTGGACAGGTGATTTTTGCGTGGGTGGCTTGTGGGATTCGGTCGGCGAGGATTTTGCATACGGATATGTTGGAGAGTGTTATTCGGTGAGAATCGCAGTGTCGTTCAGTTGGATCAGGGGGCGTATGATGTTTGCTTTGTGAACTCATGCGTGTTTGTTGTTTTAGCTTCCCGCAATCGTTCTTCGACACGACGCCACTCGGACGAGTCATCAACCGGTTTTCCAAAGACCAATACACCGTCGACGAAGTGTTGCCTCGCACATTCCAGGGCTACTTCAGGACTCTCTTCGCCGTACTCTCCGTCGTGGCCGTCAACGTCCTCGGCAGCCCCCTCTTCATCATCTTTGTCGTCCCCCTCGGATTCCTCTACGCATACTTCCAGCGCTTCTACCTCTCCACCTCCCGAGAGCTCAAACGTCTCGACTCGACCTCCCGTTCCCCAATTTACGCTCACTTCTCGGAAACACTGGGCGGCGTCTCGACCATCCGCGCGTATCAGCAAGAAGGCCGCTTCATCACCGTCAACGAGAACAAGATCGACACCAACATGCGCGCGTATTACCCAAGTATCTCGTCCAACCGGTGGCTGGCCGTGCGTCTGGAGCTGATTGGGTCCCTGATTGTGTTCGGATCCGCGTTTTTCAGCGTCGCTACTATCGCCATCAAAGGCCATATCCCAGCTAGTATCGTCGGGCTCATGATCACGTACTCGCTGAACGTCACGCAATCCCTTAACTGGATGGTCCGCCAGTCTTGCGAGATTGAGACCAACATTGTCGCCGTGGAGCGGATCAAGGAATACATTGACCTCCCCCGGGAAGCGCCGTACGAGATTCCGTCCGAGACCCCGCCCAGGGAGTGGCCGCAAGTGGGCCGCATCGATTTCATCAACTACAGCACCCGCTACCGCACGGGTCTCGAGCTTGTCCTCAAGGACATCTCCTTCTCCGTAAAAGGCCGCGAAAAGATTGGGATCGTCGGCCGAACAGGCGCCGGCAAATCTTCGCTAACCCTCAGCCTCTTCCGCCTCATCGAGCGCGTCTCGGGAAAAATAGTCGTCGACGACGTCGACATCGCCAACCTCGGCCTTTTCGACCTACGCTCCCGCCTCAGCATCATCCCGCAGGACCCTGTCCTGTTTTCGGGCACGATACGGGACAACCTGGACCCGTTTGGGGTGTATGATGATCAGGCGATTTGGCGCGCGTTAGAGGATTCGAGCTTGAAGGCGCATGTGACGAGGATGGAGAAGGGGTTGGCGAGTGTGGTGTTGCAGGGTGGGGAGAATTTCTCGGTGGGGCAGAGACAGGTGAGTGGTTGAAGGCATATTGGAGATGGTGTTGATGGGTTAGTTTGCTAAATCGGTGCTTTTGGATTACAGTTGATCTGCTTGGCGAGAGCATTGTTGCGGAAAACGAATATCTTGGTTCTGGATGAGGCCACTGCTGCCGTTGATGTCGAGACTGGTGAGTTTCACGTCGCTACGAGCATTGCTGAGACTTGAACAGTGCGCATGAGCTAAACCTATCCATCATTCCGTGAAAAGACACAATCATTCAAAAGACCATACGCGAAGAATTCAAAGACTGCACGATCCTGACCATCGCGCATCGGATCAACACCGTCATGGACAGCGATCGGTTGGTGTCTTCCTCCCCTATCATCCACCCCAATAAACATCACAATAACAACTAACCCCCATCTCCCGTTGATAGAATCCTCCTCCTCGACCGCGGCCGCATCGCAGAATTTGACTCACCCGCCAACCTCCTGCGCGACAAGAAATCTATGTTTTACAGCCTTGCGAAGGAGGCGGGACAGGTTGCGTAGAACCAGACCAGCACAGACAGACACATGAGGTTATATTTGACCTTCGTATAGATGCGACTTACGGTCTTTATCTATGTTAGCCCGCCCGTCATGTGCTTCTTCGTTTCGTTTACAACTATGTTTAATTTGATGATATGTTAGAGATTTTACCCACTTGAATATATCTTGACGGTCGCTTCCTGCAAATACTATGTACTGTATTACGTGTCAGCGGGATGAGGAATGCATATACGCACGTAGCCTTATCACTTGCGTTAGCGGGTGGACGGGGAGCGAAGGTCATCCACAAAATACATTTATGTATGATGGTGCCGAAAAAAAATGGAAAAAGAAATGCTCCCAGTCCGGGAATCGAACCCGGCTCTTCCGCGTGACAGGCGGAGATACTAGCCAATATACTAACTGGGACTTGATGAAAGACTCTGTTCAGCAACTAGTATAATTACAAGCTAATGAGTCCGTCAGGCCTCGCGTTTTCAATTGCGTTGGGCCTTTTCGCTGGCACGTTGCAGACGTTGCTCCTCCGCGATCTTCCCTCAAAATCTGTAGTCTTCAGCTGTTCCTATATCACTACCAATGTCAGCCACCACAGCAACCAAGTCCGAAGTCCTGAGCGTCTTCCGGGGCATGCTGCGGGAAGTCTCCAAGCAGGTACCACCTTCTTTCCCCTCTCTGGCCAAAGTCCTCTGCACCCTTCGTTAGCTGGTCCGTTAACACCCTTCCTCATTCTCAGTACACCCGGCGCAACAACAACAAACTCTGGCATAACGAAGTGGTCACAAAGTTCCGGGCCGGTGCCGCGGAAAGGGATCCGAGCGTTGTGGCAACGAATGTGGGGCATGCGAAGAACGTGTATGCTTTTATGAGGAGTAATAGGTCGCATAGGGTACGTGGAGGGAGAGTGGGCTATGTTTGATCGGAGCAGCGAGCCATACGTTGGGAAGGGGATTGAGAGACAGCCATTGGGGAGAGCGGCAAAGCTATCCCTCTGTTTCTCAGGAGGGAAGAACATGAGGGGACAGCTCGCTGGGATCACGCAGCCTGGCACACTCAACTGGAATTAACCGCATACTTTCAAATAGGAAATGGTGGAACGCTACTGGCCAATATCCGGCCTGACCGAGGAAGAGAAACTCACACGGACAGCCAACACCGTCGGGCTGTCGCTACCGAAGATGTTTGGGGCTGGAGAGACTTGGGCGGATTCAGGTGCTGCCGGTGGTGAGAAGGCGGCTGTGGAGCCGGAACTGGCCCCAGAGGTAAAGGAAGCGTTGGATATCGTCAAGAATGCGCCGTCGTAGTGGTAGCAACAGGAGACTATATATCGTAGTAGTGTTGCGGACGGAATGCAGCGGCAGAACGTTGAAATAGATAGATTGTTGAGGAAATACAGAAGCGGGGTCACTATGTATGGTCATGCATACATCCTTTTTGGAATCACACAATACTGGAAATGCTTGATTCTTCATGCATACATATAGGATAGGTATATTGACAAATTCGGCAACCACTAAATACATGCATGTACGTGCGTAGAAGCCGGGACTGCGCTGCGAGGTCAACGAGTGCGGCCTTCCAAAGCCCGCGACGCTAAAGTTCGTAGCGATACAGGGTTCAATCGTCATCACGACGACGTCGCCCTCCCGCCTTTGCGGCGCTGCGTGGCTTTCCACGGACTCTACGTCTGCGCTTCTTCCCGAAACTGTAGAGCACAAAGACAAGGTCAGTCAACTCGCGTTGGACAAGTAGCGTTAGCGGAGTGTAACGTACGTTGAAGCGGCAGATAATGTCCTTCCAATGTTGTCGGGCTTCTTGACTTGATAGATGCGAACGATCCAGTTCTCAGTAGTGTAAACTGCGAAAAGAGCGACTGGTTAGAAATATGATGAGACGTAACAATCCGAGCGAAAGTAATACTCACCTTCATCAACCGTCGTCAGCTTAATTGGCTTATTGGGAATCTGCGTCTGACGCACACTATCATACGCCGGTCCTCCACCAAACAGTTCATTGAACCGATAGTACGACATCTTGTACATCAGACTGTTCTTCATGGTAGGGGTAGCCTGATCATCAACTCTGTATTCACCGCGCGGGGTGAAGAAGTTCCTCTCGCTAATGTCCTTGGGGTAGACACCCTCCCCGATACGGATCATCCACAGGAACTTGTTGATATCGTCCCCGGAGTATCCGATGGCGCCTCCGAAAATGACGAGGACGTAGTCAACGTCTAGCTTGCGCATCACGTCGTACGAGACGTCTTCGGAACACGACATGGCCTTCCCGACGGTGGCGATGTGGGTGTTGTTCCACGTGTTGTTGTCGACGAGGACTGTTCGATTCGACATTCCGGTGATCTGGTATCCGTAATCCCACCAGGACATGATCTTGGCCTTTTCGTCGGTGTTCTGACGAAGCCAGTAGTAGGCTTCACGGAAGTCATCGATGATATGTTGCGATCCGTCGGGCCTTCGGGAGGCCAGAACGATGGAGGGGGACGAGTATGCGTTGGAAGTTACCCATGAGCAGTGAAGGGCGAACTGGATGAGAATGAACGTGATGGGAAGAACCAGGGCAAGCTTGGCATCCCATGTCCACACTCCCTGGACCGGGCCGCCCACATCCTTCTTCTTCCTTTCAGAGGTCTTGACGGCCTTTCCCTCCTTTGTCTTCTTCTCACTAGGAGTAGCTGCCGCCGCCGAGTCAGTAACGGCAGCCGGGGTTTCGGTGTTGGACAAGAAGGCTTCGAGACCGGTAGTGATGGCGATCGCTGAAGCGACACAGACAATGGGCGTCAGCGTGAGCATCAGACGGACCATGACACCAGCGAAGTAGGAGGCGGTTCCCGCGTAAAGTAGGACAAACACATGTTCGTCACGCAGTTCCTACGAGGAGAGTGTGGCATAAGCAAGAGTCGGATGAATGATGATGACAAAGGTCGTAGCTACCTGGAACAAGAAGTATATTCCTGCAGGGAACAGCACCATCAAAAGCTGCAAGTCAAAGAAAAATGACGTCCATGGGGTCGGCTGATGTTCCGACACGGAGGCAATGATCGGAATGTGGATCTTTGCGTATCCCGTGTCCCAGAGAGAGTAGAAACGACCCGTCCAAGGAGCGATGTAGCCGCCTACTGTCAGCGCAACCAGGCCACCGAGACCCAGAAGGAAGAAACCGGAAATCAGCCCGTAGAACAAGAGCTTGAACTGGTTTGCTGACAGATGGCTCTTGATGAACTCAATGAATGCGACAATTTGCAGCAAGCCGAAGATACCTACGCGCACATGTCACGTTAGTCATACATGATGCACCCGTGTCGCCCAAGTTAGATATTAACATACCGAGGGCCGCCATGTGCTCGCTTGTCCTCGTTGGCTGGAATCCCACGAATGGGATGAGCATAGACGAGATAGTTCCGATGATGTAAAACGTTGAGTACGACACGTAAAGACGCGGGGTGTACCGTCCCATCAGTATCAGGGCGAAAACGTGGAGTGGGATCAAGTTGGTAATGAAAACGTATCCTCCCCAAGCAGACACCATCCAAAAGTAGAAGATGGCGGTCATGGCGCCAAAGAAAGCGGATCCCAGCTTCACCGCCTTGATCCAGAGGTAGAAAGTGAACACCAACAAGAAGATGGCAATCCCTTCGTTATCGTAAGATCCCGCCACGGACCGCGAGATGTAACCGGGAGCAATGCCGATGAACGCAGCGGCCAACAGTCCCGCCGAGGTGTTCTTCATCTCACTCGTCAAGAGATATGCAGCGATCGCCGTGAACGAGGAGAAGAGAGGCGCCAAGAACACACAGACTTCTCGAATGTGGATCGGGAAGTTCAGCCCATTCAACGCTTTATGAATGAGTCCAGCGGTGACCATAATTCCTGGGTAAACAGTTCCGCCGACAACTCGCCCCAGTGGGTACCACGATAGCTCGTCAAACCTGGTGACCAATCGTCAGTCGTAAGCCCGAATGATATTCAGGTGCTGCACCGCATTTACCAATTGACAAAGTTGTAGTATCCATTTTCGACCAATTCAATGGTTGTGCGGTAGTTGAACCTAGATCATCGACGACACCACCTTAGTTCCGGAATACTTCGGACGAAAAGTTTTTCCCAGACATCGATTTGCTCACCATGGGTCGAACTCGTGAATGACACTCTCTGTTTTCCGACAAAGCCAGTGGTCGTTCAGTACAGAACTGAAGAAGGAGACAACCAATAGCCTTCAGCGGTGAACGTACCAAATCTCAACACGGAGAACAACCGAGTGGAAATGGATAGCACACTGATTAGGAGAAGCACGGTAACCCGCAGCCAGGCGCTCTCTGGAAAGAAAGCAAACAGATATCATATCGTTATGTCAGTGCACCTACAGGGAGATCACCGCACGGAAGGACGCGTACCACTCGTATTCGTCAGGCCCAACATGTCGAGAAGCGGCGGTATATAACCCCCGCTCAAGAGCTACGACGAAGGGAAGCTTGTCGAGTAGTTGGTATACTCAGACAGGTCGTCGTCACTGCCTGTGTGTCTGTGGGAACTGCTAGTCCGGCGTGTGATGGGAAGCAGTTGGGCTGCGGCGAGCTGGTTAGAGCGGGTTCCCATTGCAGGTGAGGGAAGTTTGCACAGCCACCCGCGTTTGGCTCGCATTCGCGCTCCCTTTGGAAACTTGAATTTGAAGGTCTCCCAAAACTGCTCCAGATCATCACCGTCGTGCGAACGTTCTTTCAACGGCGACTGGCACTAGAGTACACACACAGGCACCCAACTGGAAAGAGGTTTGTATTCCCTCGCCAATACAAAAACTCCTAGTTCTAATGTTTTTGAAAATGTTGAACTTATACGCGCGGAACGCTAGTAGGACGACAGGCTGAAACCGTAGCCGCCCGCTCTTCGCAATCGTAGCAGCAGTCTCGGAGAGTTACAGGAGAGCGTGAGAGCTGGGAAATAGCGTAGGATAGAATCCATCGCTACCAAGTTCGTGGAAAGGGCTGCCGTGGGGATGGAGCTTGACGATGTATTGACGAACCAGCCAGTCGTCATTGACAATGTGGGCGAAGTTCCTGTGTATGAACGAATCAATCAATAGCACGACTGACTCCGATGGGCAATGTAGGGATCTGGAATCATAAAAGCCGGGTTCGCTGGCGATGACCAGCCGAAAGCCTTCTTCCCATCGTTGTGAGTGCAGGTCGGACTTTGAAGTCGTCTAGTCCTTTGACGACTCAACGCGTCGTGTTCCCAGCGTAGGCCGGCCGAAACATCTTCGAGTGATGGCCGGAGCAGTCGAAGGCGATACATTCATAGGAAAGAAGGCGCAAGAGCTTCGCGGTCTGCTGCGAATAAAGTACCCCATGGCACATGGGGTGGTGACGGATTGGGACGACATGGAACGGATATGGGGATTTGTTTACGAGGAGGAACTGCGGATTCTAAGTGAGGAGGTGGGGACGGAGGGCTGAGAGGAGGCGGGGTTTACTGCTTGCCCTTGATCGTACAGACAGCTGACACTCTTGCATGCTGCAGCACCCAGTCCTCCTCACAGAAGCCCCAATCAACCCCCGGTCAAATCGAGACACTGCCGCCCAAATCCTCTTCGAAACCTTCAACGTCCCCGCCCTTTACATGTCCATCCAAGCCGTACTCGCCCTTTACGCATCCGGACGAACCACCGGCGTTGTCCTGGATATCGGTGACGGAGTAACCCATGCCGTACCCGTATACGAAGGCTTCACCATGCCCCACGGCGTCCGTCGCATCGATCTCGCCGGCCGCGACGTAACAGAGCACCTATCCCTCCTCCTTCGCAAAAGCGGCCACCACTTCTCCACCAGCGCCGAGAAAGAGATCGTCCGCGTTATCAAGGAAAAGACGTGCTATGTCGCGTTCAACCCGGTCAAGGAAGAAAAGGACTCGATCGGCAAACACGAGACATTCGTACTGCCTGACGGCCTCACCATCAAAATCGCACGGGAACGCTTCCGCGCACCTGAAATCCTGTTTCAGCCCGACCTCATTGGTCATGAATACCCCGGAGTTCACCAACTCGTCGTGGACGCCATCAACAAAGCCGACATGGACCTGCGGAAATCGCTGTATGGTAATATCGTGCTGAGCGGCGGAGGGACACTGACGAAAGGGTTTGGTGACCGGCTCCTATCCGAAGTCAAACGGCTGGCGTTGAAGGATTTGAAGATACGCATCCTTGCGCCGCCAGAACGGCGGTGGAGTACGTGGATTGGCGGGAGTATTCTGGCTGGGCTGAGTAAGTACACTTGAGATGAAGTGTGACAGCGAGCCGACAGCCCAAACGCATGCATCGACTGACTGGTCTCGGTTGTCCATTTTAGGTACGTTCAAGAAGATGTGGGTGAGCGCGGAAGAGTACCAAGACGACCCCGACATCATACATAAGAAGTTCATGAGCTGAGCGAGAGGGCTGAACACCGTCTTTCCCGAATACACCGAGGTTTCCGCCCCAACGTTTACGAGACGCAGGCGGGACACAATTGTAGGGCTTACGATGGGTCTTCCCCTCTGTGGCTGAACCATTACTGCGTACTGATGGGCTATTGCTGTACCTGGGTCTCTGTGTACATATGGTAGATACCTACATTTATTGATACGTACTTATCTTATCCTTCGCTTCGTCTATGGCCTGTCGCAATTGTGGGTCTCCAACGAAAGGTCCTCCTGGATAAAAGAAATAGATACGCCACACAGTCCATTGTATTGCATGCAGCCCCGTAAAAACATGCGTCCACCGAGCGCGGTTATGCGATGGTCCAAAAAGGAAACAGTATATACAAATGAGATGCAGTTGGGGAATGAAGGGCTGCTTTCAACGCATCCTCTGATTAAGTGGCCGGCTCTGACATAGATAGGATGAAGTCCACAACGAGTCCGTCCATAAGGAGTCCAAAATCATCCGATATAACATGATTCGTGAAGGATGGCAGAATGAAGTGGGTCATGGTAGCGGTGGCTTGGCCTGAGGCGTATCCACATGCTCCACATTTGGTTGTATTGGAGAATCTGTGATGTTATCGGCCGACGTGGCCTGAGTGCCCGGTTGCACTACAACGGTCGCAAGCTTCGCATCTGACTCCTTCGGCGAAACATTGGCGGGAAAGACAGCGACATGGCTCATGCTGTTCACAGCGCGCGACACCGCGGAGAGTTGGTCTGCGAACCCGGCAAGTCGTTCCCCAAGTCCCACTGCGCGAATCTGCGCATCGCGTACATTCGCGTGCATGTTTGCGATTTGCATTTTCGTGCGTTGGAGGAGGATTGTCCTGTGTTGGGATAAGGATTAGACTCCGGAAAGTCACTGGGATGGCTGATGACGAACCAAGCTTACCTCTCCCGCTGATACTCCGTCTCATCAGCCTGACTCCAGGGATCCGACGCGTCTCCCGCTTGTCCCGGATGCTCCCCCTTCCCCACTTGCAGCGTCTCAAGCGCGAGCATGGTTTTCTCCAATCGTACCTCAATAGATGCCATCTCTCTCACGTTGTGCAGGGTGATCGCAACACCAGCCGTCATCACAACCATGAGAAGGACCAAGAAAAAAAGTGGCGTCCATCCGTGTTTGTCGCTGTGAAGGTTTATACTCGGGATGTTGGAGAATAGCTCTACTATTCGTGAGATCGTTCTTTGAAGTGCAGCAGTGAGTCGTTCGGATGCAGTCGGTGGGGGACCGTTCGACTTGGATGGTTGCGCGTCTTTAGGGGCGTCGGAAACCGGCGGGAGGTCTGCGGAAGACGGCGGCGCGGTTTTCGAGGGTTCTGAATTCCCGACCTTTCCTGTTTTCGAATCGCTCGAGGCTGGAATTACGTTTGTTTTCCCGATCTGGCGGAGCCTGGTGAGCAGTTCGGCGTTGAACGCTTTCACGCCATCCACAGTGGCGTTTTCGATTTGTGCTACAGCAGGATTAATGTCCATCATTAGTCAACAGTGCATAGAGCCAGCTTCCTGTAATCGAGCGACCTACATTTCCACATCAACCGCTTGGCAAAGTCCACCTTTGTTGTCACAAACAACCGCGACCGCTCTCTCCCGGCGTGCGTAAGACACCACCGGTTGACGTTCGTGAAATACTCTCCATAGGGAGCTTTTGGTGTACGGACAGCTGTCTCCACTATGTACGCGTTGAGGGGGTCGTACCGCATGACTGTTTGCTTCTCCGAAGCCCCCGTCGTCTGCTTCGCCACTATCAAGCGAAATGTCAGCTTTTGCGTTCCACTGCGAAACTGAAGATGAAACTGAGAACATACTCATTGGTGGTTTGAAGGACACGAGATAAGTAAGATCGCGCGTTTTCGGTTGTTTGTTATCGTCGAGAGCCCAAGGACCGAACATCACATCTTCGATCAGGAAAGCCAATTGTTGGTCAGGTCAAGCCTAAGCACCACGCTAAGTCATGAAAATTTGCTTCTAAGCTAAGGGACTCACCGACGGTCTCCCGGCTCGCATGTGCTTGCCTCACTAACTCGCTTCCATCCCCGCCAAACAAAACATCAAAGAGCTTCTCAACATTGAGGTCTAGGGTGGCGTCCATTGTTTGGAAGTCAAAGTGTTGGATGCAATTGCAGCTCACAGGGACATTTGATCGGGCCGAAACGGACTCCTGAATGCTGGGGGTTGATGCGACTCCCTTGCTGTCCGTTCTCTTAGGCTGCGCCACCGAGGGGATGTGTTGCGTTTGAACTTTTGGCGTCTGAGGGCGGGAAACGACCGTTGTCGATTCTCGCGGAGTCCCCGTAGCCGGGATCGCAACTGTGGCGGCTCGACTCAGAGTGCTACTGATTGTCGAACCGTTTGCTGGGTCGGAAGGCGAAGCGGCCCCTGGCGTGGTTGCCATATTTGGATCCGAGCATTTTGAGGGTAATATCTTTCTGATCATGCCATGGGCAATCGTGCGTGCACGATGGTTCCTGTTTTTGATCCCGTGTCCGGAGATTGGTGATGCCGGTAACTCTTCGCCTAAAGCAGTCAAATCTGATTCACTATTCGACGGTCGAAAGACTTGACTGGGGCTAGATATTATTTGTGTGAGTTATCTCCCTCTTTGTGGAAAAGCACATTCAACGGCTCTACCTACCCAGCGAGAGTTGGCCCAACCGTCAACTTCTCCGCAACTTCTGAAGGTGCAACGTCGGGCTCTGCTGGGGATGCCGGTAGGGACATATCATGCGAATCTTCGGAGGGTATCCAATATCCATCGCCTGAATCTTCGGTCGCCGCTGTATCGTGAGCTGCGTCTTCAAAGAACTCGATGTTTGCTGTCTTCGAACCCCGAGGTATCTCGCCCGAGGAAGCTGCGCTCTCATTCAAATCTGATCTCACGGACGTTGCTGCTGCCAATTCCTATAAAAGAGATTCCAAAAGTCAATGTCCATGCTCACGGCGGCATTTGCACCTTCAAAACGCACTTCTGACTGGGCTACCTCCCAGAAATCCATAATCTCGTCGTATGCAGATTCTCGTTTCAAGAAGGAGCCGAAAACAAACTAGGTCCCAAAAATGTCAATGTTTGCCGACGTCAAAGGCATCCACTATCATTGGTCATTCCGAACATCACACACCTTCTGATCAGGTTCAGCTGTCAGACGTATTGCGTTCGGAAACATCCCAGCCGTGTTCTTCCTCTCCAACCCTGTCAGAGCGCTGTAAGCCACGACAGCTTTTGCGCTCCTCCCAAAGTGTTTTCCATAGAAGCACAAGTGGGCGTTGGTCAGATATAACTTTCCGTGCCATAATCCATCTCTTTCGAGCGCACACGCGTAGGCTGCGAATGGACAAAAGCAATTGGCAGATAAGGACATGGCTTTAAGAAAGATCAGCAGTGTTGAATACTTACTGTTTATCAGCGTTTCGCCACTCGATGATAACTCTGGGAAGGTTTTGACAAAGCGTTTAATATCCTTAGTGGACGTTGTGCTCGGATTCCCGCGGGCTCTGGACCTGGAGTCCCTACTTTCTCCCTAGAATGAGGGAGTCAGTGTGGTTGCACGACGGACTAAGCCATACATAGGAAAGGAGCAGTTGACTTACAGAGTGGCTCGCGACCGAAAGGCGGGGGAATGTCGATACCGTCGGGCCTGCAGTCGATGCTCGTTGCTTGTTGTTGCTGCGAGGCCACGAGCGAGCGTTGGCGTTCTCAGCGTCGTCGCCGTACTTGTCCAGCAGCTGTCCCACAGCGCTCAGGGACGTCGTTGTTGCTGTTGTAGTCACGTTTTCGACAACCCCTGAGGCGGCAGTGACGTCCGTCGCCGACGAGGGGCTGCTGCCAGCGACCTGTAGGTCATTCCCATGCCCATCGTGACCATGTCCATGTCCTCCGTGAGAGAAAGACGCGCGCACTGGGCTGACCACCGTATCTTTGAAGTTGTGCGCAACTTCCTTCAACCCGTACTGCACGGCATGCGCCGTCGCCTTCAGCCCCACTCTCAGCGCCCCGTCGCTGCGGTTCTTGCGCATCCCGCGGTGACTGCTGCTGCTGCTGCTTCTGCCCTCGACGAAGGAGAGGTGATGGTGCCCTTTGTCGAGCAGATACGGATGGATCTTATCGTCTGGGTGGTCAAGCATTGATTTGACTGATGCGCCTTCCATTTTTGCAGGTGAAAGATGGGCAACGGTTTAAGACGGAGCGATGAAGGCGTTTTCTCTACGGGCTCTGCGCGTCAGCGTCTGCTGCTCTTAAACTTCTTGTACCTCCGAAGTGAGCAGGCGGAATGTGGTAGGTCTTCCGGGCGGCGGCATGCTCAAATAAGGTTGGCCTAAACTGTCGGCTCCACGGTCTGCTCCACGGTCTCAGCTCTCAACCAGTCGATTGTACCGACGATACGTACGTAACAGTCCTCGCTGTTTCGTGCATAAGCGGCTCTCCACTCCGTCTTTCCCCACATCGTCGTTATGTTTTCAGGAACGGAAGTGGAGGTTTTTTTACTCGGAGTTGCGAAAAGCCACGCAACAGCACGCATATTGCACGCGTCCGGTTACCTAACCCGTCAGGGTAAAATTAGGACGCGTTAGGGTAAACGACGCCCATCGCGCGTGATTCGGCTTTTCGGAGACTCAGAAGGTCGTCCCTCGGCAACACACCGTTCCGTGGAGAGCAAGTAGAGAGCTGTCAGAGTACAGTACGTCTGTAGTTATGAATGCAGTGCGATGGTTGAGCGACTGTATCTCACGGTTGGGGGTTGGGGGATACAGCTCTCGTCCATTCCACCCCGCTACATCAACCGATGGGTTTTGCAACTCGTGCCCATAAAGGCACGGGCGAAACATGTGTCGTTCGAAGTGGCCGACAAAAACAGGGTGAAACAAGTTTGGATAATCCCCAGATAGACATCAAACTGACTGCTTATGGCGCATCTTCACCCTCATGCTAAGCTTCTGGAAAGCCCTTTGCATTATGACGACGCTAGTAGAGGGCGTTGAGGGAAGTTGAAACGAACACTAATGCACTCGGACTGGAATACTGAGAGCTCCCAAATATGTAACTAACTGCAATCACTCCTGCTTGAACCTGAGATCCATCTTTTTGCCCTGACAGCGCAGAGACGGCCGAATGCGAGTTTTCTTGAAAAAGCCGACGAGGGAAATGATCTTCCCGCTCACTGGCAATATACTCGACACTTGACCAGGACGCTTTTCTCCGTCCTCAGTCCTGGATAATATGCAAATCTTACTTTCGGATTCTTTTCCCGGCCCTTCCTTTGCATACTTTCTTCATCGAAAGGAATACCGCGAAAATCTTCCCAGTCTTCGTCAATAGTCGAGAATGCATCCCTTCCATCCGGCACCGAGAAAGCATTGATACCGAGGGCGGCGCACTTGAATCGAAGTTTGATTGCGCGATGAATAAGGCTCAGGTAGAGCTCGGAGGACGGGGACGGGTTGAGATCATTTGTCTCCCAAAATCGTTGCATCCTAGTAAGCTCCCCAACTCGACATTGAAGTGATACAGAGCCACCCTTGTGACCGGGTCGAGGGAGTTAGACGTGATTGCTTCCACCATTCTCTGCCATACTTGACGCTCGAGGTGACTATCGGCCGCACATAGCTTTTCATAGTTTGGGTTCTGAGCGGAAGCTTGTCTCATCACCGCGAGGGATTGCGCATATTCGGCGGCCGGTACCCCTCTGATTGGGTGCGTGAAGACCTTGATCAAGCTCGTGGTGAGGCATCCCTCAACAAGATACATGAGATTGTTTTTCTTTGGTCGACTCTCCTCCGGCACCCCAAAGAATTCAAAGCCAGAGCACATGATGCGTTGAAGAATTTGCGAATCTGCGTCCGTAGCTTTGGCAGGGTTTGGTATCCATTCCGTAGTGTGCCCGTGGAGGTCTGTGTATATCGCTTCGAATTCATCGGCGATCTCTGTCGGAGTGTATGGCGAATCGATCTCGTAGAAGCCTTCGTGAGTGCGCGTGCGTTGGCCGAGTGCCCCTTCGGCTTGTGCCAAGGCGCTGCGTGTACGCTTCAGCTCCTGATCTAGGATTTGTCTCTCTTCTTCTTGATTCTTCAAGACAATCTGGAGGTTTGTATATGAGAGTTCCTTCTCCTTCAGCTGCTGCCGGGAGGATTGAAGCTGCGTTTGAAGGGTACTAAAAGCGTGTTCGGTATCCGTACGATACTTTTCATGCCGCGACAGTTTCTCTTCAAGGGTACGCTTCTCGCTAGCATGCAGCTGCTTTTCCGTGACGAGGATGCTGTTTTGCTCTTGCAGATTCTTGATGGTTTCCATTTTTACGGACCTGCCGATATCCATGGACCCGAGGACTTTTCGCATCAGACGTGTCGGTCGGACCTCCGCACATTGGGAAATCACTTCCTCGTTCCATTTTGCTCTTACTGTCGGCAACTGTTTCCTCACAACTTCCCATTCGGCCATACGTATACGGCAATCCATTTCTGTAAGGAACGCATACACCTTCAAGTCCTGAGATCGCTTGTCTATGACAGACCGACGCCACTTTTGTAAGATGGCATGCAAGCGTGTGATTTCCATGTCCGAGTCAAGCATGTTGGGAGTCCATTTGGAGCTCAGATTCAGGATGCGCTTTATGGGCGGAGCAAGACTGCTCTCGACTACCGGGGTGAGGTCTACATCGAGGTAGGAGTCCGGCAGGATGCGTCTGAGAGGTTGATATTGTTCGATGACATCGTAAAAGAAACCCCAGGCTGGGTATGATTCCCGAAGCCTTTTCAAAGCTGCAGGGCAAACCGCAAGCTGTTCAATTGTCTGTTTATACATACGCTTTAGTACTCTTTTCGAGCGTAAGATGAATGTGCACCTAGCAGTGCTCTTGCCTTCGGCCATTTTTCCCCGTGCATCAACTCGTCTTCCTCAGCGACCTCTTCGTGCGGCGACCAATCGGTACTGGCACTTAATCCCATTTCTGCTCGCTTGACCGGGCTTGTTGCATGAGGCTCTCTTGAGGTATCGAAGGAGGAGAACGCTCTGCTGGAAATACCTCAGATACATGTTCCATTTCTTTGCACAGTCCTGTTTCAAAATGGCAGAGAGGGTCCCGTTCCTTCAAAGCGACTCGGCACACTTGAAAAGTGACCAGCATTTGACCCTTTGGTCGCTGAAACTGTGGAGAAGCAAATCTAGAGGCCGGTGCCAGTATTTTGGCGCAGGCTATAAAGAACCAGGTTTCTGAGCACGCTCGACTTTTCTTACCTTCACGCCCAACTTTTCAGACGTCGATAGCGTTGTATTCTCAGCAAATTATTATGCCCAACCCCAATCACTCAGCGCTGCTCATAGCCTCTGGCCACCGGATTGTCGTAGGAATCGACTTTGGGGTCAGTCACAGCGGGTTTGCGTTTGCACATATCTCTGATGAACACAAAATCGATGGGTAAGACGCTTTCCTGCGCATTTGTTGGGAAGATCTCTAAACTCGGTTATTTCAATGATTTTACGAGTGGCCCGATCAGCTCTCGGTAAGTGCCCGGTCGGTTGGGTGAGGTGTCAAACGCTTGCTAATCCTCTTTCTGGGCAGCCCTACTGCAAAAACCTTACCGCCCTGTGGTACGATACCGGAAACCAGAAGACGGAAAGCTGGGGGTGAGTCCAATTTGGCTACACGGCTACACAGATACTGTTATATCGAGTGTAGCCAGGCTAATATGTTTGTGAACAGATATACCGCCTTGAAAGATGCCTTCAACGACGATGCAGCAGGAACCGGCAAAATGTTACTCACGAAGATCAAATTCCTCGTTGAGCCCAGCACAAACCACAACGCGGATGCGAACTTGCCCAATACCATTGATGCCCTCGAGCTTGTTGCAGAATACCTCCATCAGCTTTTCGAGTACTTGATGGAAAGGCTCCGGAACACATTTGGCACCACTTTGCAACCTGAGGACTTGCAGTATTGCCTCACAGTTCCAGGTATGGTTCACAAGCATCGCAATCATGACGCGGCTCAACAACTGCTCGATGCTCAACAACTTCAACACAGCCATATGGAGCGAGCACGCCAAGCATACCATGCGGCGCGCCGCTGCCCGTGCGGGGTAAGGGGGCGTACGTTACACGCCGACGAACCATCTTCTCTAATGGCTCATTCCGTTCTCTAGTTTGATTTCGCCCGGTGAGGTCAACATGCCCCGATTGAGCGTGGTCTTGGAGCCCGAAGCAGCGGCAATCTACTGTTTCAAGAAAGTCAAGGAAGCTCCCATGCGGCCCGGAGAAACCGCTATAGTCGTTGATGCAGGTATGGTCGGATCCTGTCAGTTGCTGTCAGTTGGAATGACAGGATACGCGCTGTCGAATTAATGCACGACAAACCGCTCAACGTGGTTCCTGTATTACTTCAATGTTCAGGTGGAGGAACGGTCGATATCGTCGCATACAGATTCCAATGTAAGTGATCCACGCTCCATTCTTCGCAAAGTTGCTGGAAATGTAGCGGTAAATCTAATCGTCTCATTCCTGTAGCTGGGATTGATGCCTCCCAGAAGATGGTTGAAGTTGCTCCGGGAACTGGCGGTCTCTGTGGGTCCACCTTCATTGACGAGGTCTTTTTGGACTGGTTGGGAAGCAAAGTGGGCAAGATGGCCCTTGCGGATCTCAAGCGCGAGAAAGGAGTTGACTACTTGCAAGGTACGCTTTTGTATCAACTCGCAGATTCAGAATTCCAGTCTCAATAGCTAAGCGGGTCTCCACCAGTGCTGACAACTTGGGAGAGAATCAAACGACAGTTCGAAGGGCCTGAGACGTTTCAGCGCCATGACAAGATCACTTTTGCTTTGCCTGCCGGCCTGTTCAATCTGATGAACGACGATCAAATGGAAGCCCTCGAAATGCAACAAGATAAACGGCCACCAGCGGTTGTAGCATAAATACTATGTCTGAGCATCATCTCCGTCGTTTCTCAAGACGGAGTCAGCGACAACGTCTATATTACTCTGGCGGACATGCAATCCTTCTTCGATCCAATCGTTGAGCAAGTGTTGCAGTTGATTGAGAAGCAACTTGACAAGTGTCCCAACAAAAGATCGGACAAACTCTTCGGGGTTGGAGGCTTCATGGTCGGTATACCCATCGGCTTGCAATCCTGGTAAAGAAATCATTGCAATGGGGTCTGACAGCGTGCTTTCTTTTAGGCTTCCCCCTATCTTCAGAAAAAAATCAAAGAACGGATTTCCGACAAGTGCGGAATCATCATTTTTCCCAGGGACCCTGGCGCCGCTGTCGGTAAGACAACCGAACAAGTGATGACTCTCGTTGTAAAAGACTCACACATACCTTTCCAACTTTTAGTGCAAGGCGCAGCTTGTAAGTTAAGCGGACCAAACACTTATGAGATGATTTGCACTCAACCATTTTCTTTGCAGTGCACGGTTTGAACCCGCATGCAATCCAAGCTCGCTTCTCGCGATTCACGTATGCCTTCAAGCATAACCTTGAGAAGCACCAATTCCTAACAAAATATCCAAGGGGTCCGGAACCAACAAGTGCCGACGTATTCCTCCATGAGGAGAAAGGGGTTCCCTATCTTCACGTGTATCATCCTAAGATGACGGCCAACCAGCTGGTGGAAGTTCAGGACTTTTACAGCACCAAGGTGCGGTGATCAAACAACGTGTTGGCATTCAACGATCCTCACCAGAACTAAATACCGCAATATAGGTTTACCCACTGTACAGCTGGCAGACATCCCTGACGCTCCAACTCGTCGCAACTGCAGAGGAATACAAACAGGAGATGCCAGTCTCTTGCGTAAACGGACATTTTGATGTCGGGTCTTTGATCGTGGACGGCATCCCTCTCTCAGGCCCAGACCGTTCCGTTAAGTTGACCTTCTATTTCGGTCTCACCGAGCTCACCGCTATCGCTCGTGTCAATGCCACCAATGACGAAAAACGAATCTCAGTCAATTTTTCTACTCGCTGATGGTCCACTCTTCAGTCAAGAGGGGCCCATGTTCGCCGTCGCCGCGATCGCAAATATTACCGTGCAATGATTTCGATTTTTGAGGAAGCGCAATACTGTTACTTGACGAAACCTCAGCAGGCTCAGATCCAGCAGTCATCAAATGGGGAGGTTTTTCCTTTTCTTTGCTACCACCGTGAAGTAGTTATAAGCGCATGAGGAAGATTTCTATGTTTTAGTATAAGCGTAATATGTACATCAGCCCTTTTATTGAATTTATGGTTGAACCAAGAAGCTTAGCGGTGTACCCCTTCGTCAAAAGAGGTGCATCTCAACTCACTGTTGAATGCAGAGGGTGTATACAAACATCCTTATCAGTGCGACGTTGTGCCCATGGCACCTATCTATATGTCTATCAAGCTTTGGAGACGGGCAGCACGCCTGCTAAGGTGAAGTCTAGTTGCAAAGAGCCATTGAGTTTCCCTGGCCATCCTGAAAGTGACGGAGAAAGTTTAGTTTCTGTCGACAGACAACTGATATTTATGAGAGTTCAACTACTTACGTGGTAGACAACAGCGCAGAACTGGTTTCCTGAAACAGTAGGGTAATAAATCACGCGGTACTTTCCAGGGCTTCCGCCGTCGTAAACGCTGCCGGGGATGATCGGGTATTCGTATGTGTTGCCTTGATCGGCCTGCGAAGCGCATTCGTTCGACAAGAAGCCTTCACGGTTGTCAAACTGGTGAGGGTATGGCTCATAGCGACGAGTCAGTGTTGCGGTAGGCGCGGCTTTCTTTTCGGCTGCCGGTGCTTGGGCGACCTTGGCAGGTGTGGCAACCAGACCAACAGGATTGTTTTGTGCGTTTGCAGCGGCATTGAGTGCGGAGTTGATGTCGTCAGCTACGAAAGATGGATTGTCAGGTTCAGTTATGGTTTGCAGGAACGCCGGCAGGCTATTTACCAGTGATGTCGACATTTCCACAGTATTCATCGGATTGCCTGCGTGTGAGACCGTTTGAAGCCGGTGTGGGCGCGGCCAATACAAAGCTGACCAAAGACCAAGCGGTAGCGAGGAGAAGGGAGGTTTCGACACGCATTGTGGAGGTGGGGAAGAGTGAAGATGAAAGATGATGTGTGTGAGGGTTGGGTGTTTGGTGTTGGGAGGGATGTGACGGGAATCTTTCTGCTTTATATGTCCCGACTACGAAGGCGTTAAGATCCTGGACGAGTGCGCCGGTTCCTTTCGGATGTAGATACAGAGCAGGAACGTGGGGGAGAAGTCGATCGGTGAGTTTGATCCACTTCACCCTCACACTCGAAGTCCGCGCGGCAACATTGCCTACGGATGGGATCAGAGCGGACCATCCCGTGACAGGATGGGTATCCCCACGTTTTGTTCCATTTTGTGAGCTTTGCCAGCAGGAAGAACTCGCGGTGAGAGTTACAGTACAGTTACTACATATATTGCGGTTGGCATTTTACGGTATTAGATGCGAACGTGCATAGAAGCACGTGGTAAGATCTCTTGCATCCCGCCGCGAGAGCAAAGGTGTCTCGAGCAAATCGGACTTGCGAGACGACGTACATATTCTGAAGGGGACGGTGGTTCATTCCTGACGTTTTCTGTCACACCATTTGTTTCTTCCGCCTTGCAAGTGACACCCTTTGTAACGCCGCTGATCTGGGACATCTTTGGATTCTACATTGATCGGTAGACTTTTGTTGACATCATCACTAGGTCTGGAATCCGATGATCCGGAAAAGACCACCTGCAAAAAAAGCACTGAGGAGGGAGGCCCAAAAGTACACAGCGGTCAGGGCTCTTACTAAATGCTGATCCTGACCCGACCAAAAACGTTCGGACGACGCTGGGTCGAGGGTCGAGCGCGTACAAACGACAAGCCACCGCTGCGCCGCAGTTATGGAACAATCGGTGTTTCGAATTGTCGAATTCGGCAAAAAGCAACATTCGATTATCGAATCTTTCAGAGCTCCAACTTCCTAGAACCCAAGTTCTCAAGGCGAACTGCCAGTGTTGAACATGCAGCCGAAGCTGGAGGACTGCGTTCTGACTGCCATGACCTACTCTGTAGGATGGCCAGTCACTTGAAAAACCTCAATTAACATACGATGTGTACTTTGAGGAAGGAATGTGCTGGAGAAGGGTGACCGATTCCTTCTGCTGACCCTTTCTCACCTATTATGACTGGGTAAGGAAAATCATCCCAGCATGAGAACCGTCTTGTTTCCATGCGAGTAAGGAGTAGGAACTATGCAAGGAACTTTCAGAGCACCATTCGCATTATCATGTCATCTCGGGATCGTCTTTTCCGTCCATACTTCGTAAAGAAACACTGTGCCCATGAGACGGGGTGTCACCGGTGCGTAGCGGATAGCAAGTGAAGCACAGTTTGTCTATTGTCTCACTAACTTACGTGGAGATAGAGGGCCATTGTTTTCTTGGGGAACAATGTCACACCTGGCCCATTTCGGTAGTCCCCTGGACTCCAAGTCTCTGTGCCGTGCGCGGCTTCTCGCTGTCCGGCCCGGGGTCGTTAAGTATGGGGGAGAGCATCCAAGGACGAGCCTCCAACCTGGACGATGGAAACCTGTAATGCGGGGGATCCCTTTTCCGCTGCCAAAAACATGGTCAACAAACATTGGCGTTGCTTCGCGACACAACGCATCCTTGCCCAATCTCAGAGATAGTGTTGACGTCAACAGCAGCTGTGAGCTCCCAGCGCCTTGGTATACGATTCGAAAAGGGCAAAGCAGCCCCCCAGGCATCAATGCAGTAGAGCGGTTACCGGTTCCTCCCTGACATGCTGTGTTTGCTGGACCAAGGAAGTGTCCAATGCCTCATCCATAAATGTAGAACTCGGTCCAGACATTTATTTTGAATGTCCTCTCGTTGAGTATATTCCCCATCATGGAGCTTCGATCGCTTGTGTAAACCTTCATAAGTGCTGGATGACCGTGTGGGAGCGAATGCTTTGCCTCGATCAGTCAAGCAGGATTTTGTCGTGGTTGTTGTTGCACTCAGCCGCGCCCTGCTCAAGATGAATGCTTTTGGACATCGCCACTATGTTGGATCCCTGCTTCTTCGAAGTCCAAAGGACCCAGGGAGCCGGGTTTGGGTAAGTGTTCAATATCGCTCCGACGATCTTTCGATGACTTTGCAGTACGAAGCCAATATGTGGTAGAGAAGTGAATCCGACGGAGCCTTTGTAAGTTTTTTCTATCACCGGCCCAATCTCGATTTTCCTCCTTCCTGGGTGCAGTGGCCGGCCCAATGGACTGTGTCCCGAAGGACATCGATTCCCAGATCTTCCAATCAATAATGAATAGTGCATGAGCAATCTGCCAAACATGCCGTCCGGAAGTGGGGCTCGCCTCAAGTCAATCGTTTCGACGTAGCTTCGATGCCTGTCGTAGCCTCGTAGGAATTCCCCCGGTGAGAAACGCGTCCTCGCAAATGCAGCCAATCAGAGCGCGTTTGTCCACAACCAACTCATCATTGACACCGGTGCTGCGGGTCCATCACGGCAAAGGCGGCTGCGGACAACGAAAGCTTCGTCTCTACGGCACATATCCCGAAATCGTCTTTTGGGTTGCAACACACACCGGGCGCCACAATGGTATGTCTCGACAGAACGTCTCAGCACTCGCCAATCGATTGATGGATAGGGGCAGCACGATGCACGATTTTGGGCGTGGGAAGCAGATGGATGGATGGATGGATGGATGGATGGATGGATGAAAGTGGAGGCGTGGGAATGATTGACAAATTGCCGGAATGAGGACGAACAATTGATCCTCGATCACACGTTCGACACTGGGGAGTTGGTATGCTGCTTTGACGGGTGGGGTTGCTCCGGTGAAACGAAACCTCTGAAGGAATGGGAGAGGAATCGAGAGCTCCGGTGTAGTGGCAGTGGACAGACAACCCACGTGAGGATGCATGTTCGACGACTGGGAATGGTACTCATTTCGCCGGTACTCTGTAGGTCAACATTCCCAAGACCCGTAACACCTACTGCAAGGGTAAGGAGTGCAAAAAGCACACCCCCCACAAGGTGACGCAGTACAAGACCGGTAAAGCTTCCCTGTTCGCGCAAGGTACGTGATGTCGACTCGGTTCTGGTTCAGCTGGTGCTTCTGTTCGATGGCTTTGTTGTGGAGAGTTTTGGAAAGCATTGGAGCGGACTGGAAGGGAAATGGAGGGACTTCTGAAGACTTTGAACAGCTGGGAACTTTGAACCTGGGGACCCGCGAAGCTCACGCATTCATCCCCTGCCTACAGGAAAGCGTCGTTACGACCGGAAGCAGTCCGGTTTCGGTGGTCAGACCAAGCCCGTCTTCCACAAGAAGGCCAAGACTACCAAGAAGATTGTCCTTCGTCTTGAGTGCACCGCTTGCAAGTACAAGCACCAGATTGCCCTCAAGCGATGCAAGCACTTCGAGCTTGGTACGTGGATGGAGCTTGTCGACTATACGAGTTTTGCCATCGGTCATCTCAAATCACGCTGCTCACTCCCTTTTCGTTTCAGGTGGTGACAAGAAGACCAAGGGTGCTGCCCTTCAATTCTAAGCGCATTGCTGGATGTCCCCTCTGGATCCCATCTGGAAGGCTGGTCTTCGATGTTCGCTCGTTTGGGTTGTCTGTTCGAGATCAGATTGCCCTTTCGGTCACTTTGTTAATATAAAATCTCGACCAATACGAAATTTTGTGCTCGTACGTCTGTTTCTGGGAAGAGATTTTGCAGATTGCGGAGGAGTCTTGGGCGCAGATGGAGCCGTCGGCATGGAAAACACGCTCGCTGGGTGGAAGCATCAGTCGGTCGGCTAGGAGTAGGCTGGTCTGCCTGGCCTGGAAGATTTGCAGGGTGAACACCGTGGAAGTCGGTACGGGTGTCGGTCTATGTCAGCACTCAACGGTTCTTTTCTTTTCGTGGCAGTTGCGTCGAAGATTTGCGGGTACTGGGAGGCGGACGGAGGGAGGCATGGTGAGGGATGGGAATGCCAAAATTGGAGCGAGTCCGCATGAGCTTTCACCAATTACAACGGAACTGCTTTACAGTTGTCCTTCCACGAGTCCCAAAGCTTACAACTAAGCTCTTCGGCAAGGCTGCGGCTCAACAAAAAACATCGGCCGAGAGGGTCGGGTGTGGAAACTTCCTGCATACACCGGCCGTCTAAATATCCACCCGTCAGTCTCCGCACATCAATGAAGTTCGATACCACTGCGGTCTATGGGCGTACAACCCAGACCGAAGTCTCCGTAAAATCCTTTCGGACTCGGTCCATTTAGCAAATGTCCCCTTCCAAGCCAAACATCCCCAAAATGAGAAACTTCGGAACAGCTGTCGTAGATCCGTGCTTACCCCCAACTCGCCCTCGGGACATGCTGCTCTCGGGACGGCCTCATCACCGCTAGGATTTCTGGAGTCGTTGTGTATCTCAAATGCTGGCTACACGTACAGGTATAATACCGGTGACCGCAACGGTCTCGCATGCTGGATCGCTTTTCCTGCACGCATCATATCCTACCTTTCGTTACTTTACCTCTCTGTAATCGGGACATCGTCGGATGCACTCATTTCGTCGAACGACGAACATCTTATCTTCCCGTGGCGTGCGTGCTCTCCAGTACTCACTACATGATAGCATAGCCGTCTACACAGTTCGAGGGGAACAGACCTGAATGCAATTCCCTGGTATGCAGTTCCGTTCATCACGGCCAACGCGTTGTCTCACAGTGTTTGCTTGACAGGCTTGACAAGTGGTGTTCAGCTACTGACAGAGCTCGTCGCAAAGGTCGACCTGATCGAGGGAAGGCATAACAGGTGAGAGCGAAGAGTTGAGGATTTCTGAACCCGCCAATACCACATCCGACGAGTCGGACGTCGAATGTTCCAGTCAACAGCTCCAATCACCATTGCGTAAGGACATACAGACGTCTAATCACAACAGAACGTTGAGACCGTGCTGACCGAAGCACCCGCAACGTTTTTTCGCCACATCACAGCCTGGAAGTGGCCCGTAGACGCTCATGGAGTGTTCCTTGTTCCTAGATCCTTGAAGTTGACAGCTTCAAAGGACATTGCGTGAGGACATACAGTACGTCCAATCCCAACAGAGCGTTGGAACCGTGCATACAGAAGCACTCGCAACTTTTCCATTCTGTCAAGCAAAGAAACCAGTTCCAGGGTTACTAATGCGTGAGGAAGATCGTTCTCGACCGGGCCAAGGCCGATCGCATTCTGGGCTCCCATGACAAGGTCGCCGGTGTCCCGTCGCCCAGATACTCGGACCTCCAGATCATCAGCATAATCAAGAATGCTGCGTCGCTTGCCGTTCTGATGGGCGATGAGAACAAGGCAATCGGGGAAGTGAAGCAGGAATGGAAGGAAAGCATGTGCCGGGATGTGACCGGTAAGGAACTTGTCCCGATGATTTGTCGATCCGGGGGCTGTGACTGATGCGCCATTTTTAGGTTCGAAGGAGAATGTTCTTGACGAAATCGAGAAGGCCGAAGGCGCAGGTCAAGGTCGGGAAGCGCAGGTCAAGCTGGATGAAGCACGTGCAGCCGCTGCCGTAGCCCGCCAGAAGGCAGCGGCAGCCGTGCGAGCGGAGGGAGCGAAGGCGATGGAAGCTGTGCGGTTGACCGAGGCGCCGACGGCAGCTATCAAATTTGAGAAGGCTGCTGAAAGCGAACTACGCAACAACGAAAACCGTGGGCCGCGTCGCGAAGATCATCACCGCCAGAGCGGCCTAAAGCACAAGCGCCGAAGCGAAGACGGTCATCGCCGGGACCGCAGCCACGATGATCACAGCCGGGACGGCAGCCGGCACCGCAACCGGAATCGCAGCGGACGAAAGCAGCGCAGGGTGCACTGACCCACCACGAGGACACGACGCCCTTCTCTCACACCCACGCGAACGAATTGCACGTGTCTTCACTCGCTTGCATGCGCACGGATGTGATAAGCCGGCTTTTTGTTCCTCATACGTCAGTAGCATCCCCATGGGGAATCGTCTCTTAGTTTCGTCAGTAGGGCCCCCCATGGTGAAGACATCCCTCGATCAATCTCGTCAGTTGCCCACGCCACCTTGGTGAAGCGCCCCCACGGTGTTACCGCCTGCTTGCTCATTGTCCTGTGACTTCGGCATCGGGGAACAGCGGCGTTGTCTGGAACCTATTGGATTATTCAGCGATGCGGATTTTGCGGCCAACTGGAAGCCATTTTCGATGATGAGGAGGTGACGGAAACTCACCAAGATTTGCAAAGAGTCTTTGGCGTAACTTGAAGGGGACCCGGACATATTTTTTGCTGTGGGACTTCTGGACCGACGTTGCAGGATAGACATTGATATTTACTTTTGTAATCATTCAATTTCAATAGTTTAGTTGAGATTTGATCAGAATGAAGGACAGTTCGTTCCCGCACTTCTTCAGACGGAACAGAGACCTTGCGGCTCTGACCTGCAAGTCTCGTGCGCCTGGCTTTCTCATGGATGGCGACACAGTTCTGTTCCCATTGTGAGACGGCGGCAGACGAAAACCTGTCAATCGGACAAGTGTCAAGTTCCCTGAACCGGAGCTTTACGAGAAATATCATACGAAGATACGGGAACATGAGGGTCTCTCTCCTTGCATTTGCCCTCTAGCAAATTCCCCTTTCTCCTAAGCGTTGCACATGTGATGGATTTTGAGTGATGGGAGGAGCAGAATGGCACTTAGGGTTAGGGTTAGGGTTAGGGTTAGGGTTAGGGTTAAGGATGAGCAACAGGGGTTAGGGTTAGGGTTAGGCACGATGTTTCTGATTGGCAGTCGCAATTCAAGGCAGTGATAGCCCCGATGTGGTTCCCAATGTTATGGTATTCGAATGGTAGCCTGTAGGCCAGACATGCCAGTAAGCGCGATCGACGCGCCCAGAGGAAAAGATCTATAGGAGAATCTAGATATATGCGGGATCTGGTCTACCCTATCATGAGGTATGAAGGAAAAAAGTATATACGGTGATGACAATAGATGAGATAACTTCGAGGAGAAATGTATGCGCAGGATGGAATGTTTCGGTTGTACGCCGCTGGAATGACTAAATGCCTTCAACTGCGATGATTCCGCCGTCTAAATGATGTACGAGATAGGGTAGCGGTGACGGTTGCAGGGGGTTTCGTCCTCGTGGGTGATCGCGTCAACGTGGTTGTGCTGCTGGCAAGCATAATTGTCTTTGTCACCGAGCCCGTTGGACTCATCGTCGTTTTAGAAGGGGCTGCCGCGCTGGTAGTACGAAGTGTAATAGCCGGCGTCCTGGTGGTGCTGTGTTGCGTAGGCGTCGAGAAGATGTGAGGTTTGGTGGTGATTATGGCCGTTGTCATGCCCAAGCTTGTCGGGATCGTCGTCTTTTGAGTTGAGTTGATGGCTGTAGTATGAGTAGCTACTGTAACGCTCGACGTAGTCGTCCTGACGACCGAACTGGTGGTGGGCAGGACCGGTCCGCCAACTCCCTCGCAGCGACGGAATCCGCTTTCCTGAGGTACCCGAAGTGGGGGGAGTGGCGGGGGGTTCCCTTGGTTGATACCATCTCCGCACACCCAGCCATAGCCCACACCAACGCTCAGATCTTTCTGAGCATTCGCGCAGCTCAGCTCCATGGGTTTCACCCGGCGGTGCCAGCCTGCCCGCACTGAATCTTTGTCGAGGGCTGCGATAGCGGCGGGATGTGCAGAAGCCCATGATTTGATCGCGGAGAACATATCCTTTTGAAGCCTTGTTTTTTTCGGGGTGAGGAGCGACGATGGGTGATGGAAAACTTGCAACGCTATGTTGACCGCGTCATCGAGCGCGGCAGGCGATGGATCGAACCAAGCTGTGACAACGGCGTTGGCCACATGCTCAACAATGACCTTGGCGACCAGGCCCGCTGGTTCGTTGAGGTGCAAGTCGAAATGATCCTTTGATATGATGGAGTGTGTTGGGTCCGTGGCATTGAAGGATGTGAAGATTTCCTGCTGATCCGGTGCCGCCGTCACCATGTCGGATAATTTCTGCAGAACCTCAACCGTCTCGATCAGAAGCGGGGTGGCGAGGGGCTCGATGAAGCTGTATATGATTCGCTGGAATAAAATTGAAACTTCCTGTTGAAGCCATCTGAAGCCGGGTATCCGATCAATGATCGCGGAAACTTTCTTCATGATCCTGTCCCGCAGTTCAAGCAGCCGCCATAGACGAGCGAGCACTTCCCGCTCTTCGTCGGTTAAACCGTCGTTGAGGGAGATCTTCAGAGGGTGGGTAAAATCGGAGAGAGTTTTTTCAATATCGTCGATGATGCTTTCCATCTCTTCGTCGAAGTGCGTAAGTTTCCGCAAAAGACCGATTAGGGTAGTCAATGTCGATAGGGGATCACGACGATGCAGGTGTGCTTCTTGCTTCATCTCCTTCATCAGCGACTGGATCTCAAGGGAGCCGATTTTGTCTTTGATCTCGCCCAGTAGCGAGTGGGCCAAATCCCACTGTCCAAAGGTACCGGTTGTGATGGGGTAGATAGGACGATAGCAACCTGCCCGCTTTGCGCTCGACGACAGCCAGTCAGGCAGCCAGTCTCTGACAGTCTCCCAAACGCCGCTTTCGGCAGGCATAAAGTCGTACTTGATCGGTGCGAGCTCGCCGATGTATGGAAAGACATGGCGATATCCAAGCTCCGCCAAAGTCAGCTCCACGTAGTTGGTGTGAGCTGAGTAGTCCTCCAGCGTATGCAGGGCTTGTCCTAGTAACCTGAGACCATCCGTCTCATTTCCAGCGCGGTACCCTTGAATGGCCCGGGTTAGGGTTTTACGGATGGAAGCAGAGGACGTAGTCCAGTTTCCCTTCTCGTTGGCCATGTAATTTCTCAAGCCAGTTTTCCCGTCCACCTCAAGTTCACGTGGGTCGATAGGGCCCCGAAGTTCGTCGTCATAAGTTCGAGCATCCAACGGATAGCCTGCAGATTCGAAATTCGGGGTTAGCCTCGTTATCGATAATTTGACTGACACCGCTTTTCACCCGTCTTTGCCTGCTCGCTGACCATCTCTCTCCCATACCGCTCGAAGCTAACGACGCCCTACCTTTCGGGTTATCGACATGTTCCTCGGCGCGATAGACACCTAACCGCTTCTGGGTGACTTGAAACTCATCGGTAACGAAGTGTGTTTCTTTGAAGGAAAGCAAGGCGACCACCAAAGTCAAGGCCTCACGAGGAAGGTGGCGAGAGAGAGTTCCCACATCAATGACCTGAGAATAGTCTCGCAACCAGTTGCCTGTTGAATGATAGGATAAGGAAACATCGCGGTTAGCGAAAAAACAAAAAAATCTGGAAGATGCAGGAAGAGCTCGTTTCGATTCCCGGCAGCCTACTCGTTACTTCTGCCGGCCGGTGGGTCGACGGGGCCAACTATTTCTCGCAGTGAGACCGAGGCACTTCGGTCGTGGCACGGTGTCTGTAGCCGCATACTTACCAAAGTAGACCCTTTCCGTATCGAGGGAGTTGAACTTCTCTTCGAAATTCCAAAAGTGCTTCTTGGGCCTACGCCTCAAATCACGCAGTGTATCCTCGATGTCGCCGTGGCGAAACGCTTTGCCCTCGAGCGCTGAAGCGGGAGGGACATTCCCCGCATCGAAGGCGGAGACGCAGGACGTGGCCAACAGAAGCGCCACAAGGGTACGCATCCAGCGCATTGTACCTAAGCTTTCGGGCGAGAAGGAGAGCACCGGCGACGAGCGCACCCCTTCAGAGCCGTTCCTTTATGGGCCACGGACTCCATCGTCCAGCGGCGGCACGGAGTTCTTAGTTCATGATGATTCTTTCTGGGTTTCTGTGGAAGAGGAATGAAGGTTGACTATTTTTCGTAGGTTTCCCCACGATTGATGCCCGCGGGGCTGGAAAAGCACCTCGTTGTATGAATTTACCGGCCCTATCATGGAGAAAAGAATCAAAAGCGCAACGGTTTCATTGCGCTGATGACCGGGAGCCATACCTGCTTACCTAAACTGCGCAGTCTCTCTGCACGCGCAATCATCTATGGTAGCAGGCATTTCATCAATTTCAAGTCAGCGTTTGGTCTCGATTCGCATGCCGCTCACACTTCAGGCCCCTCTTGAGGTGATCTCCCCGTGTTCCTGCACACGCGACATCTACGCTTGCCTGCAAAGAACGCTGAAGTGGATCTGGAGCCCCTCGGCTCATTTTTATTGACGGGCGGACATTCGATCGCGCTCGAAGTCTCCACCGCTCCAAAGATCGCAGTACTTTTTGGATAACCATCCAGGCGGGAAATGGGAGGATTGTGTGAATTTTCTTGTCGAGAAAGCGGTGGAATGTGCGGGGGATAATGCCATGCAAAGAGCTATCACCCGCTGTTTGAACGTGCGTTTCTGAGCCTCGCCCTGCTCTTGCAGATAAATAATCCTGCCATGTATTTGCTTCGGAAAAGAGCCCCGATTCTTTCGCTCAAGCACTGCGTGCACACCATCCGGCCAAAAAGGGGGTGACGGCAGCCGTTCAGCTCCAAAACAACCTTTATAAGCTGATTGGTCAACAGACCGCGCTCATCGGTTCGGGAGTGGCCTCGGGACACCAAGATATCGTCCAAGCTTTGCTTGAGTCACCTCCTACTCCGATTGCCAAACGCACCAGAAATAAGCTTAGAGGACAAAGTCGCCGCTAGAAGACACAGATATAGGAACAGAGTTAAAACGCGAGGAGGTAGACTACGAGAACGACTTTACGGAGGGCATAGAGGTACGCGTACCGTATGTGAAGTTTCTGTGACATCACAATTAGCAAGCCGTTCGAGCAGAAATTCACCGAAGAAGCAAAAACGCTGTGGCTTCAATATCTTGCTGCAATTCAAATTTTTTTTTTAGCATGGCTCGATCAACCAACGACCAGTATATAGCTCAAAGAGGACGCCATCTTTGCATCCTTTCAAAGTGGTTTGTGACTGACACCAGCGAGGTTGAGATACCGATACTTATCGGCAGCAAGACGTTTTTCGACATCAGCACGCAATACATGTGTCAGACAATCACCATCAATCAATCGGCCTTACGTCTCATGGCAAGCGACTTCAACCCGATAAGAGCGCTTTGTCGTGTTCGTACGAAATGGTCCGCGTTATGGGACTCGCAGAATCACGGTTCAAGAAATGGTCCGAGACCACACAATATGTTGTTGCTAACTCAATCTTGGCAGACATCGCATTCTCTTTCGAACAAGGACACCGCTTCTCTGTCGAGTGAAAGTTCGCCAGGACGCAAAACGTCCTCGAGACATCCGACTCTTGCACGTTCTCATCGCCAACTTAATACCAATCCGACGCCAACGCGTAAAGTGGCTCGGAATCAACTGGACCAACTGCAAAGCTACTGGACCAACTGGCCCGACTTCTCTCGCTGAATTATACCTCCCGCGAGTGCATATCGTCTTCGGCTCCGATCGTCGGTGAGCGTTTGAGCTCATCCAACCTATTCACTAGGGCTAACTGTATGGTAACGATAACTGTATGGTTGCGAACTATCAAAACTCCTCTCACGATTCTTAAGCGTGTGGTTCCGACAGCAGGCTGTGAGGGAGTTCAATCGCCGGACACTGCTGGTCATTGCATTGAGTAGTGCTAGCATGGCCGGCCGGCCACTGTCGAGAACCCGGTCGGCAATCCTGACCAAGTCGGAAACATCCAGCTGAACAGTGCGCTGCATGCAGGCTGCAGCTGCGGCAGAAGGCTGATGCCACGATTCCCCTAGATATGGCTTCAACGCCGACGCATGTGCCATGCGGGCATTTTCCACAAGGTCGCCAAGTGCAGCGCAGTCTTGTTCATCGTCAAGATCAATAATTTTTTTCCACAGCAGCCTGCACAAGTAGCAATCTGAGCGTGACGGAGGCATACTAGGTTGAGAGTTGTCGAAGCTTACCGGTTCGCCGATTTGGCTGCTTTCTTCCACACCTCATCCGCTTTGCTTGTCCAAACCGATGTGTGTTCGGGGCCAACTGGTGCACAAGCTCCATCTGCCAGATCCGGGTCTTCTATAGCTGCGCCTTCCACTTCGGCACTCAGCGCGGCCTTTTCCGGCCTCGGCAGGCTGCCTTCAGCTTCCGGTGAAAAGCGTACCCAGCTGGGTGTATCGGGCGAAGGCACTCGCAGGCCAGCTGGATGGTTTGCGGACTCCAAGTTGTCGGCAAATCGCGGCCCGCTGGCTTCCTGCAATTGGTGGAGGTCCTTCTGGTCCAACTTGAGGACGTATCTGGTCGTCTCGCTGGCCACCTTGCGGCCTGCTTCTTCGGCGCGCAGATGCACTGTTCTTAAGCGCTCATACTCGTCACCCGGCCCAGATGCGGCCTTCTGCAGCGAGAAAGACAATTACGGACATTTGGCAGGGTTCTTCAACCAAGAGCTCGCGAGCGCTCTCAACAATCTTCAGCGCGTCCGTCCGGGTGGTGACAAACATTTCAAAATGCCAAAATCTGCGAGCTGCTGCTGAATCTCAGCAGCATATCACGTGACCCCGCACTAGTGACGACGCGCAGTGGAGTTTGGCGAGTTTGGCCCTGCGTCCGCGTCCGTCCGTCGGGCCGGCGCGTCGTCCTCCTCTCTCTTGCTGCTCGCGCCCCTTGTCCTGCAAAATCGAATTTGCGTCTCAGTTGCATCTCTCTCTTGTTGCTAAATTGGCGTCACTGTTTCCCTGATCCCACAGGCACCCTAAGGGGGCGTCGATACCGCTGCAACCCCAGGGCAACGGCAGTTCCACTGTTCGGCAAAATGGCTAGCCAATGGGGCTACGTCCTCCTGCGGTGATGGAGCTACATCCTCCGCCCGAGCACAACCTGCTATGCTCAAATCCAACGAGATCCTGCCGTACCCTCGCGCTTCTTGCCAAGGCAGAAGGTTGTTGGCGATCGGCGGTTTGTCGTCAAAAATGTCATTTTTCAACATTTAATCAATCTAGTTTCCCCTTTCTCCCCTAACCCTAACCCTGCAAACAGCGCAGATTCACATTAGCACCGCCGCCATATCAATCGCGCTGAGAGCCGACCTTGGGCCGCTCCCGCTATTGGATATCACGTTAGTCGAGGCTCACTTGTTTGCAAAGCATAGAAACTAATACCAACTGTAAACCTAGGTCGCGCATCGAGGTGATCGGACGCTACGACGAGTCACATTACAGAGTCGTTGCAGGGCGCGAAGATGACAGCACAGTATCAAAGTACATGATCATTGACGGTGGGCATCGAGTCAAGGCCGCGAGCCAGTTGAACGCCAAATTTCAGGATGAACGGAAAATTTCCACAGTGGGCCTTCCATTAGCTGGCAGCGCGCTGTACCATTGGTTGCTAATCAAAACCTTGGGTTTTGCACATCCAGCTGCCGGCCTTTGTACTCCGCTCGGACATGCCGGGATGGAGCGCGTGCAGTTAGCCATCTCGCTCAACCTGACGACCCAGTCCACTACGCCGGACACGTATGCCGATAACCTGTTGATGATAAACCGCTTGATGAACATCCGCATGGCTGAGCTAGGAAAAGAACCCACTTTGGAGATCCTCGCCGCGGACTGTCGGGCAACGGGAATGAAGTAAGTCGCGGGTTCTAGTATGGCATCTATCCGCCGGATAGCTCACGCAACTCTGCGCAGGATAGCCGGACCTTCCCTTGGGCACAATCGCCATGTGATAAAAGCAGGGCCTCGCGCTTTGAAGCTCATTTGCAACATGTTTGCAGAAGAGCCAAAGCGGTTTTTGCCAAGGTAAGCTTTGGACCCAAAAATTCAGCCAATCCATTGTTTACCCGGGGAGGCAGCGGAAGGCCCGGGTTGTTACAATCACCGTTTTCCCTTTCTCTTGACTTGATTGCCCGCTTGCCGAGCCGCCACAGACTGTGGACCCTCGGGAAGACTGCAAACACGCGGGTGTGGCATTGGATGGAACATGAGTTTCATAGCCGTTATTAGTTGGGTCGTGCCTCGTGCTGCCTGCCAGCATGAGGAGTGGCCGGTCGGGGCGACCGCGTAAGGCGTCCTAGGCGTGGTGGCCCCTCTTGAGAGCCGCTGCACACGTCCATCCCACTCCACTGGGACTGACCCCTTTGAAATTGCTGAACATAACAGCGTGCTGCGTAAACCATTTGTGTCCTGCCATTAATATTGCGGTCCTGCGGGACGAGCTTTTTCTTTCACCTTAGAACATGAAAGTTGAGCGCTAGCAAACCACCACATCCAAGCCGCGGCAGCTGTACCACTGCGAACAAAGCTTGCTAAAGACTACCGGTCGCATTCGTGGACATAATGTACGTCACCGAGCCGCGAATTAATGGCTTTGCCGCCATGCAGGGTCCAAGCGCTACCAACGTGTGGATACGGACTATCGCTGTCGGGCCCGAAAGCTGCTGGACGCCACAAAAGAGGAATCGCAGGTGGCCTCCTTTGGACCTGAAGGGAGGAGGACAGATTCCAAATTCCAAAAGCCCGATGTTCTTGCGCAAAGGACCTCACGGAACGTCAATTCTCGACATCCCGTCCGTCCTTATCTTGTACAACGGCGAGCCGCTCGATGAAAAGACCATCCTGCTGCGGTCGTCGGAGGTTCTGCCGCCTGCGGCCGTGAAGCTCCTTGACGTACTTGGCGACAAGGAGACGAAACGTGATATTTCAAATAACATGGTCATGCAAGGCGACCTTCCCGCGGCCTTCACCTTCATTCATAATCATGCTAAGTTGACGCAAGCACTGGCAATTGCTCTTATCTCAGAGGTATGCATTGCCACCTTCCCTGCGGACCCTTGTGGGGGACTGAGTTGCCGCACTGCCTGCGCTATCCCTTTGGCCGCAGGCCGCGTGTCTCACATGTCTTCTATCCGCCGGATATATACGCTGTCTCAGCGGTACCCCATTGAAACGCCGGGTCTCGAGAATCAAATTCTTCAGAAGTATTGTCGCACGCGCGAAACGGAAACGAATGGCCCTCAGCAAGAACTGCTACCGTTGACGCAAATCGAGCTTAGGATGGAGCACCTCACCCGTCCTATAAACCCTGTCCGGGTCGAGAGGATTGTGTAAGTTGGGAACATCGGAAACACTCAAAGGGTGGAACAATTCACTTACTCGCCTTCATTCCGATTCACAGCGGCAATCTGAACCAAACAAGAGAGTTTGATTTCACCAAGCCACTGGTTGTCGTTGCCAAAGAGAATGAAGACGGAGAGATTGCAGACGAGGCTGCCAAATATTACATGCTGGGCGGCGCACACCGCTACACAGCTTTGCAAGAATACAACTCTGCGGCCGCAGCGGGCTCCCGCATCTTGAAGGTTAGTGTCTGTTATGGACAACTATTGTCCCACTGACAGTGACGGCAAAGAACAACGCGCGTGTATCTAAATGCTAATGCGTGTGAAGCTCCACTTATGGCCTAGCCTCGACGCGTGCGCTGAAGTTCAAGCCATTGTTCAAGAAAGCACTGTTGTAGTCTATGCCCTCCGGAGGCTCCCCAGAAGTATACACTACGGGACACGCAGATCCATTTATTCACGCGTAATTGATCCATAACCGGTTTACGGCATTCAAAGCAAACTTACGCCTATGTCTCCATATATGGATCAATACGTGTCCATTTACGGACCTTAATGTATGAATACGGATCCGTACATGATCCATTTATCACATGTATAACCTTACATGCATAGCATAAATATGTATATAAAACAATGGATGTGAGTCCCAACACCGATCTGCATGCATTGCACCCTGAGATCAGCCAATGCCCTCGTAGATCCAGATCCATGATTGAGATGAACTGTGATGTGGACCACCTTCCACACGGGTTGTATAACAGGTGTTCGTATACAATAACTACTTCGCTGTAAGATATTGTAGACGGACTGGGTGTTCGCCGACGCTGCTATTCGATATGTAGTAGAAGAACTACTTATTGTGAATAGGAACGCGGGGCGAGCACTGTTAAAGTACCCGTGAGGCCAGAGTCAACTGGAGAACACACTCCTGCGAGGCGATAATCAAATTATCCCCTCGGACGCGCCTAACATACACTGTTTGTTTGCCTGACATACACTGTATGTGCACGTCGTTCTCCAACTTGTTAGCAGGTCAGTTGGCAGAGATAGCAAGAGATGAACGGTAATGCATAGGATAGACGATGTCCTATATGAAGTCTTGTCTAAAGTGCAAACGGGAAGTTTGTTGAGGGGAAGAAAAGGGAAGTCACGTACGCGTAACCAAGGCGCACGCGGGAGAGGAGTCACGTGAGTAAATAAACTACGGGGAAGGTAGGAAGAACGGGGAAGACCGGGAAACCCTACTAGAACCCTAACCAGGGGCTCGGGAGGATGTACCTCCAACACCCCCACGCAAACTCACGAGTCTATCTAAGTGAAAGACAATGAGAAACAATGGCGGCCGTACGCGAAGCGCGTACGGTCGTGGTGATGACTATCTATGAATAGAGTGAAAGGAAAAATGAAAGAAGTAGTGACGCCGCAAGCATAAAAGAAACAAGGCGACGTGTCAGTCGTCCAAAACCCAAGACCGACAAACCAAGAAGTAAACTCGGCACACAAACACACTCTCTGCTCCGCGATACGATGGCAAAAGACGGAAAGAAAGGTGGAAACGGGGGAAAGAAGGGCGGCGCTAGCGGTAGCGGTGCGCCCAGAGTCAACCAAATGGCACGGAAATCAGTGCGTCCGTCGGTCCCGCCGCCACTCCCGTCCGCTACGGTCCCGACTACGGCTCCGCCTCCCAGGCGCGTAACGCGCACGTCCACTGTGGCTGCTGCCGCGAGTCCTTCTGCGATGTTGAAACGTCCTAAGGAAGTGTTGCGTGTGGCAACCGACGCTGCTGTAATCAAGTTCCGCAAAGACAACGCCGACAACCTCCAAAAGCGTAGGGCACGAGTGGAGGAGAATGTGGCGAGGTTGTAAAGGCAAATGAAGAGGGCGAAGGCAAAGGGAAGGGATTTGGGGGCTTTCGATTTCGAGGAGTTGACGGCGAAGGCGGATGTGCTAGCTCTAGATAAGATAGATGAAGCGCGGGCGGCCTCGGATGCCAGAAAAGAGAAAGGAACAAAGGGATCGGTGACAGATGCAAAGCGCCGGGAGGATGCAGCCGAGAGGAAGAAACGGGATAAGTTGTTGGAAAGGTTGGAGTACCTTAAAAAACATATGGATGAAGAATCATCCGATGACGACCGTGGGAATGGTGGCGGAGGTGGCGGTCCCGGTCCGAGGGGTCCGCCTGGTCCAGGCGGAGCTGGAGGAGGAGGTGCGGGAGGTGGTGGTGCCGTTGGAGCAGCTGGTGCAATGATACCGGTAGGCATCGCGGCCGGGTAAAATTGTATGTCCAGCCATCTCTGTTTGTTTAAACTCCGCGTCATTCGGGCGTAGTGCGCGCAAGTTGTCGGTTACTGGCCACACGCCCTGCTCGTATGTCGTCAATGAACTTTGTGTGTTATGGACGACGCGCCCATACCATAAGCTTACCTACTGACAGCCGCCAATGTGAACCGCCAATGTCAAACGCCAATGTCAATGTCAATGTCAGTGTCAGTGTCAACGTCAGTGTCAATGTCAATGTCAATGTCAATGTCACTCCCCCTCTCTCCTCTCATTTTGCCAATCCTCCCGCAATATCGCCGCTCCTCCTCTCTCCTCTCATTTTGCCAATCCCCCCTCGGCTTCTCCACATCCCCCACTACTTCTCCATAGCCAGCAGCTGTAGCAATGCCCTCTACGCTCGCCACGCACGCTCTAGCAGCATAGCTGGCACCCCCCCCCAGTCCCCTCTTGTTGTTGTTGTTCTCTGGCCTGCTGGGTTGCCTATCTATAAATAGCCGGTCTCTCTTCGTCCATTCCCTTCCTCCCCAGCAGATCAACACCAGTTCTTCTCGTCTCTTGTTCTAGTCCTTGTCTCTTGTTTCGCCAATACAATCTCTTGTTGCCTATCACTCTCGCCTTGTCTTCTCTACTTCGCTTCCGCCTCAGCCGTCGAGATCATAACACTCCATGCTGCGGTGTGTTCCCAGGGTGGGAGCCCATAAACACCTTCATCGTGTTCACAGAAGCCACCCTTGGCGAAGAGGTCTTGTTCGTGGTTCAGCAATTTCGGATAGTCGATGAGGAGCGTAAGGAGCTGAAGGTACCATGGAGCTTCTCGCCATATGGGGGTAATCAGCGTAATGGTTGCTCCGTCCGTGACGACCTTGTCGAGCACTTGTTGAATGGCGAGCCAAGGGGGATTGGCCCAGCCATTCTCAGCGTCCCAGCGAATCTTGAAGGCGTCGTGGGCAATTGCATTGGTGTCCGTCTGGTCGACCGAGCAGTACCTTGAAACTTGAGCGTTCTGCTTCATGGCTAAGAGGTTCACAGTGTGGCTTTGTGGGCCTCCCCAGGGTCCGTCATCGAGTTGCTGGAAGATGTCCGGGTGCAATTGCCAATAGTTCTTGTCAACCAGGTTGATCAAGTAGAGTTCCTTTTCGGGTGGCGGAGACGGGTAGCGTGTTTGGTCAGGGTCCTCTGAGTCGGGTTTTTCTTCTCCCAACTTGGACAGGTGTTGGGGTTGTAACAATTCGTCAGCTGTTGTTATTTCTCCGCGCGTCCCCCAGTCGCTTTCGGAGTCGGAATCCCTGCCTCTTCCCGGGTCTGATGGTGACCGAGCAGGAAAGGTCAGGCTTTCATCCTGGTCTTGAGGCAGCAATTCTCCGGGGTCTTCCTGCTCAAGAGCCGTTGGTTCCAGGACTAGTAGGCTCTCGGCTCCTAGCCCTGGCGGGTAAAATGCCGCTTCTCAGCATTGGCATTTCCCGCCTTGGGGCTTTGTTTGTTGGGGCATACTGGTCTCCCCGTCTCGCGATCCACGTCGTCCTTGAAGTGGTCTCCTCCGCAGGCGTAACACTTTCCGTCTCCGATCCTTGGTGGTCCTCCCGGGGACTGGCCATTGTTAATCTGCACCTTGGCCATTTGCGATGCAATTTTGGCAACCGCTTTCTTGACAACTTCCTGTACTTGCTGTTATGGACGACGCGCCCATACCATAAGCTTACCTACTGACAGCCGCCAATGTCAACCGCCAATGTCAAACGCCAATGTCAATGTCAATGTCAGTGTCAATGTCAGTGTCAATGTCAATGTCAATGCCACTTCCCCTCTCTCCTCTCATTTTGCCAATCCTCCCGCAATATTGCCACTCCTCCTCTCTCCTCTCATTTCGCCAATCTCCCCTTGGCTTCTCCACACCCCCCACTACTTCTCCATAGCCAGCAGCTGTGACAATGCTCTCTACGCTCGCCACGCACGCTCTAGGAGCATAGCTGGCGCCCCCCCCCAGTCCCCTCTGGTTGTTGTTGTTCTCTGGCCTGCTGGGTTGCCTATCTATAAATAGCCGGTCTCTCTTCGTCCATTCCCTTCCTCCCCAGCAGATCAACACCAGTTCTTCTCGTCTCTTGTTCTAGTCCTTGTCTCTTGTTTCGCCAATACATTCTCTTGTCGCCCATCGCTCTCGCCTTGTCTTCTCTACTTCGCTTCCGCCTCAGTCGTCGAGATCATAACAGTTTGATCTGCTCCAACACTACGAAGTTCAGAACCCGTCCAGCCCTGCATCTGCCACACCTTTTTTGCCATGTCCCAATCCGAATCCGTACCTTTCACCGCCTAGCAATGGAATGATATGTGCCAAGCCATCGCCGCCTTGCAAAGCCAAAACACCAACTTGCAGGCCAACCTAGCGCAAGCCCAAGCCAACGCACAAGCTGAGCAGAACATTGCTGCCCAGGTTCAAGCCGATGCGTTCGCCCATCCTCAAGTCACCAACCCTGCTCCCGGAGCTCTGGAGCCAAGAATCAGCTCGCCGGAGAAGTTTGATGGTACCCGCAGCTAATTCCGTGGGTGGTTGAACAACATCCGGTTGATGTTTGCTCTCCAGCCCGACCGCTACCCCAGCGACATCATCAAGATCCAAACGATTGGGACCCACCTCACCGGCACTGCGCAAGCCTGGATGGCGCCCCTAGTCGAACGCCAGATCACAGCCTTCAGAACTTCGATAGTTTTATCGGTCAGATGCAATCTGTCTTCGGGGACAGCGACAGGGTCCGCACCTCCGAGAACAAGCTCCAGAACCTTCGCCAAACCCGTGCAGCCACCGAGTACGTCGCCAAGTTCCTCCAGCTACAATGCAATGTCTCCTGGAACGACCAGGCCCTGATTGCTACCTTCCGCCGTGGCCTCAAAGAGGACGTCAAGGATCTGATGCTCACGATGCCTCTTGCTGCCACCATTGATACGGTGATGGAGCAGGCGATCCAGTGCGATAACCGACTGTTTGAGCGCCGCCTGGAACGAAACAGAACCCGCCAGACCTTCCCAGTTCCCCATACCTCGTTTACCACTACCCTCACCGTCGACCACAGCGAGCCCATGCAGATTGACGCCGCTCGTCCCTGCGGCCCTCTGAGCCCCCAGGAACGCCAACGCCGCATTTCCAACAACCTCTGCCTTTACTGCGGCGGCGCAGGGCACATTGCAAAGGCCTGCCCCGTCAAGAACAAGACCACCACCCATGCCGCCAACATCGACATCAAAGAAACCTCCGCCGAACAGGGTTTTCCCAAAGTCCAGCCGCAGTAAAGCCCCAGCGACTGGACAACACACGCTCCGCCGGGCCTCCTAACCTCGCAGCTCCTGCAACGGAAGAGGCCATCCCCCTGGTTCCCGACTCCGTTATAGCCGACACAACCCTCCTAGCCGCCGCCCATGTCGAAAACTCCAAAATTAAACATTGCGCTGGGTCCTGCTGAACCCTTCAACTACCCCGTTACCATCATGGTATCATCCAGCCATGCCCCGATACCTACCTCAGCCATGATTGACAACGGGGCCCTGTCCTGCTTCATCGACGAAGACTTTGCCCGCAAGCACCGCATGCCCCTAGTCCAGCATCAGCGTCCCCTGACGATCGAACTCGTTGACGGTCAACCCAGCTCTGCTGGGCCAATCACCCATCACACCCAACCAGTAGGCATGTGGGTCGACGACTACTTCGAAGAACTCGTCTTCCATGTCACCAAATCACCCCACGCTCCAATCCTCCTTGGTCTCCCCTGGCTCCGCCTCCACGACGTTAACCTTGACTTCAAGAACCTTTCGGTCGGTTTCCGTTCCGACTATCAGTACCATGAATTCGCAAATTGGGACCGCTCCCCAGCACACCCGAGCCCAGCACCCGCCAGAACTCCTGAGCCCTTGATCCGCATCCCCCAGGATGAAGTCCCTGTCGACGAAACATGGTCGATCCCAGTACCCAAGGTGTCTCGCTCCAGCACCCCAGAACCGGCTTCCACGCCGCTCTGAGTATCGTTCATCTCCGCCCCAGCCTTCCGCGTCGCGGCAAGGCATGACCAGGTCCTTGTCGCCTACGCCAACCCTGCGAAACCCGAGCTCCCGGCCTCGCCTAGCCCCAGGACCCTCCCAACACCCGAGAAAGACATCAAAGACTTCCTGCCCCCCGAATATCAAGATTTTGCCGATGTTTTTGAAAAGAAAAATGCTGACACTCTCCCCGAGCACCGGCCCTACGACTGTCCTATCGACCTGAAAGAAGGCAAGCAGCCACCTTTCGGCCCGATCTACAGCCTCATCAAACCAGAAATGAAAGCACTCTGCGAATACCTCGAAGAAAACCTCGCCAAAGGATTCATCAAACACTCAAAGTCCCCTGCCGGTGCGCCGGTCTTATTCGTGAAGAAAAAGGACGGTTCTCTCCGCCTCTGCGTCGATTATCGAGGCCTGAACAGCATCACGGTGAAGAATCGCTACCCCCTGCCCCTGATCAACAGTATCATGGACCGTTTGCGCGGCGCCCGCCGTCTCGGCAAGATCAACCTCTGCGGCGCTTACAACCTCTTACGCATGCGCCCGGGCGATGAATGGAAGACCGCCTTCCGCTGCCGCTACGGCCTATTCGAATACAATGTCATGCCCTTTGGACTCAGCAACGCTCCTGGCGTTTTGCAGTACCTGATGAACGACATCTTCCGCCACATTCTCGATGTGTTTGTTGTCGTCTACCTTGATGATATCCTGATATTCTCCAAGAACCCCCTTGGCGGGGCATTGGGTGTGACTTATACTGGAACAGGGGACTCCATATCAGCAAATGTCCTTGCTCCGGCTCTCGATTCGGGAAATAAAATAGGAGTTCGCTTGGGCACGGCCGTTTCAGCCAATAACGCATTTGAATTGCGATGTACTAATGTAGGTACAGGTTCTGCCGAAAACTATGTTGTAGCTTCATTTTATGGCAGTACGGTTGATACACTCAGGTTGTATGCTTCAGGGGTTGTTTCCCTTTTAGTCACGACTGATGCAAACGCTGTTGAAACGGGGTCATTTCAGGTGAAAGGTGGATCAAGTGTTTCTAGAACTCCCTACATGGGGAACTCCACTGCTTTTACTGGCGCGTCCGTACCTCTCATTGTTTCCCAAAACGCCACGGTGGCTACTGCTCTAACAATCCACAACTCAGCAGTTACCAATGGCTCCTATACATTCGGAGTGTCCGGAACCAGTCATGCTCTAGGTTCAGGCGAGTTCTTCCTTTCCAGCGGGGCGTTGTCCGGAGCAAATATCTTTTACGTCTTGCCGACAGGAGCAATGGTTTTTCCATCTTCTCTTGATGAGTCTGTCGCTCTTACAGGAGGAGCACGTATTTCCAAAAATTTAGTTGTTACCGGCGCTACCAGCAGCACACTTTTATCTGTGAATGAAGACGGTACTCTAGTTTTTGGTGCATCCTCAACAGGTCCACGGTTTGTCAAAACTTTGGGTCAAGATGTACGTTACGTACCAGGCGCACAAGGTTTTCGTATACGCGACTCTGGAGCACGTCCGCGAAGTCTTGTCCTGCCTCCGCCAGCATGGGCTGTACGCCAAACCTGAGAAGTGCGAATTCAACTGCGAATCTGTCGAGTTCCTAGGCTTCATCATCTCCAAGAAAGGCATACAGATGGACCCCAAGAAGATCGCTGCCATCACGGATTGGGAGGCTCTTAAGAATGTCAAAGGCGTCCAGCGCTTCCTCGGCTTTGCCAACTTCTATCGCCAATTCATCCAAGGTTATTCCAAGATTGCTACCCCGCTCACAGCCCTGACCCGGAAAGACATCCCGTACGCCTGGACGCCCGCCGCAAACACCGCCTTCGAGAACCTGAAGAAATCATTCACCACCGCCCCCATCCTTGCTCACCCTGACCCAGAAAGCCCTTCGTCGTCGAAACTGACGCCTCCGACTTCGCTCTCGGCGCAGTTCTCCTCCAACCTGACCAGGACAATCAGCTCCACCCTGGGGCCTTCCACTCTCGCAAACTCATGGCCGAAGAGATCAACTACAAGATCTACGACAAAGAGCTTCTGGCCATCCAAGACTCCTCTGCCCAGTGGCGACACCATCTCATTGGCGCCCGTCACAAGATCACCGTTTACTCCGACCACAAAAACCTTCAGTACTTCATGACCACCCGCACCCTGAACCGCCGCCAAGCCTGCTGGTCGATATTCTTCTCGGATTTTGATTTTGTCATTACCTATCGCCCCGGTTCCCAGCAGCACCAAGCCGATGCCCTCTCCCGACGCTCCGAACATGAGCTAAAGGAGGGGGAAGAAGCGTTCTGCTCCCAGGCGACCACAATTCTGACTCCCGAACGCCTTCGACTCGCCGCGGCCTACCTCACACCCATGGATACTACGCTGGTTGACAAGATTAAGGCCGCCCAGGCCTCTGACCCCCTCGCTAAGACCATCCGCAAAGAGCTCAAGATACCCCTTGCCCAACGGACGAAACCCAAGATCGTATCAAGCGGTTCTCAGATGAAGATGGGATCCTGCTGCACGATAACCTTGTCTATGTCCCCACCAATGAGCTCCGAGCTGAAGTCTGCCACGACATGCACAATGCACCCCTAGTCGGCCACTTTGGGATGTCCAAGACGCTCGAACTTGCCTCCCGCAACTACTGGTGGCCCAGCCAGTGGCGCTTCGTCAAGGCCTACGTCAAGTCCTGCGATATCTGTAGCCAAGCGAAATCCAGTCGACACAAACCGTATGGCGTACTCCAGCCCAACATATCCCTACCCGCCCTTGGGAATCTTGGTCCCTGGACTTTATCACCGGTCTGCCTCCCGTTGATGGGTACGACTCCATCCTGAACGTCAACTGTCGCCTCACCAAGATGGCCCACTTCATCGCCTGCAGCGAGTCAAAATCCGCCGAACCCACCGCCGACCTAGTCTTCCACAATATCATCCATCTCCACGGCCTCCCCGACGACATCATCTCTGACTGAGGACCCTAGTTCAAGTCCCGTTTCTGGCGTCGACTTCTCAAACTCCTTGGGGCGAAAGCCAACATCTCCTTGGCCTTCTACCCCCAGAGCGACGGCCAGACGGAACGCACCAACCAGACCCTGGAGCAGTATCTCCAATGCTTTTGCAACCACCAACAGGACAAATGGAAACGGCTTCTGTCGTCCGCCGAGTTCGCCTACAAAAACACCCACCAGTCCGCTTCCCAGACCACCCCCTTCTACGCAAACAAGGGTCTCCACCCCCGCTTCAGTTTCGCTGCCTCTGCTACCTCCGAATCCGTCAACCCCGCCGCTGAAGCCCACGCTAAACAAATCAGGGGAGTCCACGAACAGCTCGTCCTTGAGCTCAAGGAAGCGCAAGATCGAATGAAGCGCTACGCCGATGCTAAGCGAATTCCTGGACCGGACTTCAAGCCTGCTGACCACGTCTGGCTCCTCCGCAAAAACCTCCAGACAACCCGGCCCTCTCAGAAACTCGACCATCGCAAGATTGGGCCATTTCCCATTGTTGAAAAGATCAATCCAGTCGCCTACCGGCTCAAGCTCCTGCCTACGTACAAAATCCACGATGTCTTCCATGTCTCGCTCCTCGAACCCCGCTTCACCATCCCCAAACGACACGAACCCGAACCCGCGGCCCCAGAGACCGTTGAGGGTCGAGAAGAGTGGGTTGTCGAAGCCATCCTTGACTCTCGCATCCATCGTCGTCGCCTTCAGTACTTGGTCAAATGGCAGGGCTGGCCTGACTCCGAGAACACCTGGGAGCCCGTGGAACACCTCACCCATACCGACTGCACTCCTCAAGGACTTCCACAGCGCGTACCCCAACAAGCCTTCCTCTGTCCCCGGTGCCCCTCCTCCGCGACCACACCAAACTCGGCGCCGCCGCCGCCGCCGCTAAAGAGAGGGGTGATTTTATGGTCGACGCGGCCATACCATAAGCTTACCCACTGACAGCCGCCAATGTGAACCACCAATGTCAAACGCCAATGTCAATGTCAATGTCAGTGTCAGTGTCAATGTCAGTGTCAATGTCAATGTCAATGCCACTCCCCCTCTCTCCTCTCATTTCGCCAATCCTTCCGCAATATTGCCGCTCCTCCTCTCTCCTCTCATTTCGCCAATCCCCCCTCGGCTTCTCCGCATCCCCCACCACTTCTCCATAGCCAGCAGCTGTAGCAATGCTCTCTACGCTCGCCTCGCAAGCTCTAGGAGCATAGCTGGCGCCCCCCCCAGTCCCCTGTTGTTGTTGTTGTTCTCTGGCCTGCTGGGTTGCCTATCTATAAATAGCCGGCCTGTCTTCGTCCATTCCCTTCCTCCCCAGCAGATCAACACCAGTTCTTCTCATCTCTTGTTCTAGTCCTTGTCTCTTGTTTCGCCAATACAATCTCTTGTCGCCCATCGCTCTCGCCTTGTCTTCTCTACTTCGCTTCCGCCTCAGTCGTCGAGATCATAACAGTTTGATCTGCTCCAACACTGCGAAGTTCAGAACCCGTCCAGCCCTGCATCTGCCACACCTTCTCGCCATGTCCCAATCCCCATCCATACCTTTCACCGCCAAGCAATGGAATGATATGTGCCAAGCCATTGCCGCCTTGCAAAGCCAAAACGCCAACTTGCAGGCCAACCTAGCGCAAGCCCAAGCCAACGCACGAGCTGCCCAGAATATTGAGGCCCAGGTCCAAGCCGATGCGTACACCCGTCCTCAAGTCACCAACCCTGCTCCCGGAGCTCTGGAGCCAAGAATCGGCTCGCCTGAGAAGTTTGATGGTACCCGCAGCAAATTCCGTGGGTGGTTGAACAACATCCGGTTGATGTTTGCTCTCCAGCCCGACCGCTACCCCAGCGACATCATCAAGATCCAAACGATTGGGACCCACCTCACCGGCACTGCGCAAGCCTGGATGGCGCCCCTAGTCGAACGCCAGATCACAGCCTTCAGAACTTCGATAGTTTTATCGGTCAGATGCAATCTGTCTTCGGGGACAGCGACAGGGTCCGCACCTCCGAGAACAAGCTCCAGAACCTTCGCCAAACCCGTGCAGCCACCGAGTACGTTGCTGAGTTCCGCCAGCTACAATGCGATGTCTCCTGGAATGACCAGGCCCTGATTGCTACCTTCCGCCGTGGCCTCAAAGAGGACGTCAAGGATCTGATGCTCACGATGCCTCCTGCCGCCACCATTGATACGGTGATGGAGCAGGCTATCCAGTGCGATAACCGAGTGTTTGAGCGCCGCCTGGAACGAAACAGAACCCGCCAGACCTTCCCAGTTCCCCATGCCTCGTTTATCACTACCACCACTGTCGACCACAGCAAGCCCATGCAGATTGACGCCGCTCGTCCCCGCGGCCCTCTGAGCCCCCAGGAACGCCAGCGCCGCATTTCCAACAACCTCTGCCTCTACTGCGGTGGCGCAGGGCACATTGTGTTATGATCTCGACGACTGAGGCGGAAGCGAAGTAGAGAAGACAAGGCGAGAGCGATGGGCGACAAGCGATTGTATTGGCGAAACAAGAGACAAGGAGGGCCGGCCATTTATAGATAGGGAACCCAGCAGGCCAGAGAACAACAACAACAAGAGGGGACTGGGGGGGCGCCAGCTATGCTCCTAGAGCGTGCGTGGCGAGCGTAGAGAGCATTGCTACAGCTGCTGGCTATGGAGAAGTAGTGGGGGGTGTGGAGAAGCCGAGGGGAGATTGGCGAAATGAGAGGAGAGAGGAGGAGTGGCAATATTGCGGGAGGATTGGCAAAATGAGAGGAGAGAGGAGAAGTGGCATTGACATTGACATTGACACTGACATTGACACTGACATTGACATTGACATTGGCGTTTGACATTGGCGGTTGACATTGGCGGCTGTCAGTAGGTAAGCTTATGGTATCGGCGCGTCGTCCATAATAGCAAGTACAGGAAGTTGTCAAGAAAGCGGTTGCCAAAATTGCATCGCAAATGGCCAAGGTGCAGATTAACAATGGCCAGTCCCCAGGAGGACCACCAAGGATCGGAGACGGAAAGTGTTACGCCTGCGGAGGCGACCACTTCAAGGACAACGTGGATCGCGAGACGGGGAGACCAGTATGCCCCAACAAACAAAGCCCCGAGGCGGGAAATGCCAATGCTGAGAAGCGGCATTTTACCCGCCAGGGCTAGGAGCCGAGAGCCTCCTAGTCCTGGAACCAACGGCTCTTGAGCAGGAAGACCCCGGAGAATCGCTGCCTCAAGACCAGGATGAAAGCCTGACCTTTCCTGCTCGGTCACCATCAGACCCGAGAAGAGGCAGTGATTCCGACTCCGAAAGCGACTGGGGGACGCGCGGAGAAATAACAACAGCTGACAAATCGTTACAACCCCAACACCTGTCCAAGTTGGGAGAAGAAAAACCCGACTCGGAGGACCCTGACCAAACACGCTACCCGTCTCCGCCACCCGAAAAGGAACTCTACTTGATCAACCTGGTTGACAAGAATGATTGGCAATTGCACCGGGACATCTTCCAGCAACTCGATGACGGACCCTGGGGAGGCCCACACAGCCACACTGTGGACCTCTTCGCCACAAAGCAGAACGCTCAAGTTTCAAGGTACTGCTCGGTCGACCAGACGGACACCAATGCAATTGCCCACGACGCCTTCAAGATTCGCTGGGACGCTGAGAATTGCTGGGCCAATCCCCCTTGGCTCGCCATTCAACAAGTGCTTGACAAGGTCGTCACGAACGGAGCGACCATTACGCTGATTACCCCCGTATGGTGAGAAGCTTCATGGTACCTTCAGCTCCTCACGCTCCTCATCGACTATCCGAAATTGCTGAACCACGAACGAGACCTCTTTGCCAAGGGCGGCTTCTGTGAACACGATGAAGGTGTTTACGGGCTCCCACCCTGGGAACACACCGCAGCATGGAGAATCTCCGGTGACTCTGCTGCCATTCACCACTTCCGAGACCGGTTGCGCCAAGCGTGGACCTTCAAGACCGGCCCCCGCCATGTCAAGCGCCTGCCATTCCAAGACTGCTACGCAGGGACTCTGTCCTTTCTACGCGATCCGTTCCGGACAATCCTCTCCATCCGTCGATGCCCAACAGCAACAGCGGACAACAAAGGGGAGGAGGACGCCAAGGCGATGGCAATTGACACGGCCATATCGGAAGCACACAAGAAGGGTTCACTGGAAGAGATACTGCTGTTGGAGGTATCATCCTCCCGAGTCCCCGGTTAGGGTTCCCGTAGTTTATTTCCTCACGTGACTCCCCTCCTGCTTACGCCACGCTTCCGCGTATGGGACTTCACTCTTTTCTTCCCATTCGGACCTTGCGTCCTCTTTACACTTAAGACTTTTCTACACAAGACAATACATACTTCACAGTACTACATCACAAAACATGGAGTTCGCTCAGTCATCTGCTTCCTCTGCCGACTTTTGCTAAGTGGTTATGAGCCCTGGCTTCGCCCGCAACTAGCGGACGTTCCAGGATGAAGAACTCACGGTCTCCAGTCACCGCTCTCTTAGTAAAGCACCAGGCCACCTAAAGATTCAACAACCCAACCTCAGAAGGGCTACGCAGCTGCAGTGACAGCCGGCAAGCCCTCTGCTCAGCCTACGCGGTCCCAAGGAGGAGCTCTCCTGGGCCCACTACCTGCGGCTACTAGAGGAGGAGGAAAGAAAGTTGAACAACCCCCTGTTAAGAGTTCTGAATCTATTAATCAGCGCTCTGGCATTGACTCACGTACTCCGCTTAATCAAGGCGTAGCCCGTCATGCCAACTTACGCAGTGAACCAACACCTACCCCGCCTTACAAAATGCCTGGTGAATTTGTGGATGAGAAGAAGAGGAAAGAGGAACTTTCTGCTACTATTGCAGAATGGAAAGACGTAACCACGCCATATGTGGATGCGCCTGAATCACGCGGACATACCGGGACCGACCCCTTCCTGATGGATTCCATTCAGAAAGAACCTATGTCTGTCAAGCAGGAAGAGGAGATGCTTCAAATGAAGGATCAAATAGCCACCCTGACTGGATTGGTTACCTCATTCTTGAATTCGGGTCGAGTGCCACAACAAGGCGGACCTACCGTCCCCTCCGTGAACCCGCTCGCTCAGTTGCCTGTGAACAGCACTCGATCTCAATATTCGACTAGCCCTGTCCAGGGAAATGTGCCATATATGACCTCTGTGTCGCCGGCACCCCATGCGCCTCCTCAGCGCGCTATGGCCTACTCCGTCCCATATGCTTATAAAGCCCCGGAACGGCATCCTTACTTTCAAACCCGTTCTCAAAGCCCTCCTTTCGCTGAAATTCCACACGAAAGTGCATCTGTGAGACCTGTTACTCCTGTAACACCCCGTACGGCCGGCAAATCAGCTTCCAAAGTCTTCATCAACACTACCCTTAGTAAACTCAGCACCTACAACGGCGACCCCAATGTTACCAAGCTTCAAGGGTTCCTTGATCACATCGACGTGATTATGAAGTACCAGATGATTTTGCCTTCCGAATGCGTAGACTTTGTCGTCAACGCGCTCACTGGACCAGCTCTCCAGTGGTGGAAAAGCCTGCCTGAAAACGGCGCTTCTCCATAATTTCATGCCACGATATTCAAGACGCCTATGGACTGCCCCCGCAACTCGGATTACGCTCCGCGATGTTGAGGCGCTTCATTCACCGGACTCATCCGCCGCAAGTTCTTCACAGACTGCGCGCTCTGAAGCCCAAGTCAATTAACCATCAAGGTTTAACTGAATTCGTCGCCCAGTTCAACCTTTTGGCTGGACAACTCCCCGGGCTCCGGGAATACGTGCTCTGTGCCGACTTCCTTCAAGCCCTTCCTAAGAATCTTAGTACCCTGATCACTGCTCAGGCTCAGTACGACAATAGACTTGGTCCTTCTCAAGAAGCCGTGATTCGTATAGCAGCCCAGCTCAACGAGAAGACCCCGAGTACGCCTCAGTTGGGCGCATCCGCTGCCCACGTTACTTCCGCTCTTCCTCAGAAGAAGAAGAACAAATCCAAGACTTCCGGCTCTAGAGGCAACCCCTCTACCCAATTCTCATCTCATGACGCAACCAAGAAGCCTCCCCAGTGCAAATACTGCCAAAGGGACGGCCACAAGTCGGAAAACTGCTTTATTTACAAAGCTGTTAAGGATATCATGGACATGAACATGAAAACCAAGCAGGACGCACCCGCTGCAGCCTCTATGGCTTATGCCATGCACGTTCAAGTCCAACCACCCAACCACGACGTCCGCCTCTTCAAGGCGAACGTGGATTCCGGTTGTACGGATCATATGACCCCCTATATCAAGGATCTAGATCCATCTTCTCTTCAAGACTACCAACGCCTTATTAGACTCGCGGATTCGACTACCATTACCTCTCAAAAGAAGGGTACCGTACTTATCCAACCTACGTCCGGCGGCAACGTTCTCACTCTTTGCGATGTTCTATTGGTTCCCAGTCTTGCCCAGCCGCTTATATGCGTTGCTAAACGCACTGATAACGGCGTCACCGTCTCCTTTCACCCCACCGACGTCGTTACGTTCAACACCGACCGACATTTACTCGCGATGGGAATGCGCGAAGGCGACGCGTACTATTTAGAAGGACGGGTTACTACCACAAGCCCAATGCACATGCACTGGTCGCTTCCATAACCCCCCAATTTCTGCATCAACGTCTTGGACACCCTGAAAACCACATTCTCCCGGTTATGCCTAAGATAGTAGAGGATTGGCCTTCAGTGGGGGCTACGCCAGACTCCGGCGCACGCTGCGATCCATGCGCTCTCGGCAAAGCTAGCCGCCTTACCTTCCCTAAATCGACATCCCAGCCACACAAACGCGGCGAGCTGATCCACAGCGATTTACAAGGTCCATTTCAGATTCACGGCATCGGCGGAGAGCGCTACAGTATCACGTTCCTCGACGACGGCTACGATTTCGCCCGTACCTACTCCATCAAGGACAAGGAGGCATCCACTATTACCGCAAGGTTTATGATCTTCCATAAGTGGCTCAAGAATTAAATTGGCGTCTCCCTCAAGATCCTGCGTACGGATAGGGGAGGAGAATACACTGGCGCGCTCACGTCGTATCTACACAAAAATGGGATTACCCATGAGTCTACTGTCGCGTATTCTAGTCAACAAAACGGAAAAGCAGAGCGCCTCAATCGGACGTTGCTGGACCGCGTATGCGCGATCTTCGCGGACACTCACCTTCTCCGCAAGCTCTGGCCGTACATCCTGGAGGCTGTCTCGTACCTGCACGACCTCTACCCGCATTCAGTTGCATCCCCGGACGCCAAATCGCGCTCCGAATTCCTTACCGGTCGCCGCCCAAGCATCGCGCATCTGCGCAAGCTCCGATGTCTCACGTACACTGTCATTCCACCCAAGGGCCGGCACAAGATGGCAAATCGTGCTACCAAGACGTACCTAGTGGCCTATGCTCACCAACAAGGCACCAAAGGTTACTATGTCTGGGATCTAGTTCGCGACACTGTCGCCGTCTCACGTGACGTTCGTTTCGACAAATCTACTGGACTCCCTGAGCACCTTCGTCAAGATCCTGCTCTCCTAGATCTTCTAGAAGATGCTCCCACCTTGCAAGAGGAGTTCTTTATCGAACACATCCTTTCCGAAAGTCAACGCCGCGGCAAGAACGTCCAAAAGGAATACCTCGTCAAGTGGGTTGGTTTTACTACCCCTACCTGGCAACCACGCTCTGATCTCATTGAGACTGAAGGATTGGATATCTGGGAGTCTCGTCCAGACGCTTTCAATGCCCAAACCATTGAGGCCCTCTCGAACGCCTTCAACGCGCGTACCAAAGACACGCCTCAATCCGTCACTATGACCTGGCGACAAGCAATGACCTCCCCTCAATCAGCTGACTTCAAGCTCGCAGCTAATGAAGAGTTCCAAGCCCTAGTTGATAACGGGACTTGGGAGCTCATACCCCGTCCGCGAAATCAGCGCGTACTCGGTAGTACTTGGGTACTTCGTCAAATCTTCAATCCGGACGGTACTTTCAAGAAATTCAAGGGCCGCGGCGTAGTTCAAAGTTTTCGTCTATCCAAGGGTATTGATTCTAACAACACCTACGCTCCAACCCTACCCATGTCAGTTCTTCGCCTTTTCCTCTCCATAACCGTCTCTCTTGGTATGGAAATCCATCAACTCGACGTCCCCAACGCGTTCTTACGCAGCGATATCAACGGACCCGTCTATGTTGAACAATTTTCAAGGCTACAAAGATCCGCAGAAACCGCGCGCAGACTGGGTATACCTCCTACCCAAAGCTCTATACGGTCTGAAGCAGTCTCCGCTTCTCTGGTACCGTACTCTTCGCGAAACCCTCAGTTCTCTCGGCTTTACCCCGTTAAAAACTGCCCTTGCGTCTTCTATTGCTACGCGACCACGACGCGCACTCTGGACGCCCTCCAGATGTTCCTTATCTATGTGGACGATTTCATCGCCTGCTGCTTTCCCGTACACATCAAACAAGTGAAAGGTGAACTATGTTCTCATTTCAACTGTACAGATCTTGGTCCCATCAAGAACTGCCTGGGTCTAGTCTTCGATTACCAGCTCTCGCCGTCAGGGAACCAACTCAAAATCAGCAATGTTACCTATATTGACGGTTTACTCGAACGATTTGGATAACAAAACGCTACCCCGGTCTCTACGCCGTGCGCTGTCTCTGCGCGTACCCGACCAGCCTCCGCAAGCCCCCCTTTTCATAGCAAACTTCTCTACCAGGAAGCAGTGGGGGCCCTCACGTGGGCATCCATTACCTGGCGCTGGGATATTTCAACTGCCGTCGGCTTCGTCGCACGTCAAGTCTCAGCTCCTACTCAAGCCGACTGGAATGATGTACTTCGCATCATCCGCTACCTTAAAGGAACCCGCACCTTCGAGCTTACCTACAAGTCCGGTCATTCAGATCACGCTGGACTTCGCGTCTATACAGACGCCTCCTACGCAGACGATGTTAACGACCGCAAATCTACCGCGGGCATCGCCAGCTTCTTCAACGGCCAGCTTATCTACTGGAAAAGCACCAAGCAGAAGTGCGTAGCTCTCAGCTCCACGGAAGCTGAGTATATCGCCGCATCCCTCGGTTACAACGAGGTCATCTGGCTCCGCTTGATCATCGCGGAGGTCTTCGGCGACGAATACGGCAACATCAAGGACCCCACGCCACACCACATCGACAATCAGAGCGCCCGCAAGATTGCCAACTCCATGGCTATTACTCAGCGCTCCAAACACATCGACGTACGCTACCACAAGCTACGCAACGGCGTGGCGAAGAAAGACGTCGTACTCCTCGACACCGCGACGCAGGAACAACTGGCTGATTACTTTACAAAGCCCTTTCCTCCCAAAACACATACAAAGTTTATTCAAGCAATTCAAGAAGGACGTGTCGCTAGCAATGGACAGCCGGCGACGACTACGTCCGAATGAGACATACGGAACGCCCATACCGGGACGGCTTCAGGGCACTACATACGACTGCGGCTCCTCCTCCACCAGGCGGACCCCCTGGACCGCCTCCCCCGCCGTTTCCGTCACCGTCTCCATCCTCACTCGAAGACGAATCATCCATGTGCTTTCGCAAGTACTGGAGTCGCTTCACCATCTTGTCTCGCTCCCGACTCTCGACCGCATCACTGCGGCGCTTCGCCTCTTTCATCTTTTCTTTCGATATGCCGCCTTTTGCCTTATATTGCGACTCCGAGACTGCCTTACGTCCAAGGTAGTCTGCCTCCTCCATCAATGCCTCGAACGACCCCTTCTTTCGCTTCGATCGATCCAGTTTCGCCTTTGTAAACGCCAGGTGCTTCGCATGGTTCTCATGGTTATCCTTGCGGTACCTCAACATCGATACCTCCGTCGCCAATCGAAGAGCTTCTCTAACTCGGGCTTTCGACATCAAAGAGTCGCTTGCGGACGCTGCGGACGATGCGCGCGTAGAGCGCGTAGTCGGACGTGAGGGTCCCGGAGGAATTGCAGCTGGAGGGGCTGCGGACGCTCCCGTCTTACGGGCCGTTTGCTTCTTCTTGCCGTCGCCGCTCTTCTTGCCACTCTCGCCGTTCTTGCCTCCGTTTGCCATTGTTTCTCGTCTCGTGTGGTAGTCTGGGATACGGTAGCTGAGTATGGGGAATGTTGGTCTTACCTCTCTGGGGCGACTGACAGCTGTCTCTTGTTTTATACTCTTGGCGTTTCCCCCCTTCTTTCATTTTACTCTTTCATTTCTTTCATTTTAGTCATAGCTATTCACCCGACGTCCGCCCGCTTTTCGCGTACGGCCGCACCATTGTACTCATTGTTTAGATTTATCTTTCACTTAGATAGACTAGTGAGTTTGAGTGGGGGTGTTGGAGGTATCATCCTCCCGAGTTCCCGGTTAGGGTTCCCATAGTTTATTTCCTCACGTGACTCCCATCCCGCTTACGCTACGCTTCCGCGTACGGGACTTCCCTCTTTTCTTCCCTTTCGGACCTCGCGTCCTCTTTACACTTCAGACTTTTCTACACAAGATAATACATACTTCACAGTACTACATCACACAACATAGAGTTCGCTCAGTCATCTGCTTCCTCTGCCGACTACTGCTAAGTAATGCTTCTGGAGAAGACAGTCAAGCCACAGAAATGCAAGGCATTGAAGAGAGAATTCCTCGACAGCCTTGTCTGAAAACAAGTCGGAACGGATGAGTACGATCCCAAGGCGCAATTCTTCCTGAAAGACTTGACGATAGTCACTAAAGAAGTTCGTTGGCTCAATGGTTGCGTACATCCATTGCCCGACAACTTGTATTAGGCAAGGTGCGATACAGCACACCCGTTGCATTCACAGCTGGGACACCCGCTGCCGGTAGCATGTGGCGTGGATGGCAAACACCATTGAATGAGAATGGTGTGCAAGCGTCACTACCCACGACGGTCTTCTGGAAAGCTTTCCTGAATGACACACTATTCTGACGTCGAGTTGGCAAACCATGGCTTTCAGCGAAAAAGCCATGGCTTTTTGCATGGTTATTTGGACTGACAACGACAAGTACAGTAAGGATTGCGCTGGGTGCGATCCCGGGACCCGTGGTTTAAGAGCAACTGACATTATCACGCATCTTGCTGCTTCCTTCTCCAGAAAAAAATGAGCTTCCTCGTTTTCGACGCCGAGCGCTGGACACGCAAGGGCAACGCATGAGCACCACGCCATTGGAATTGGCCTCCAAGTGCATATGAGTTCGCAGACGTGTGAAGCCTGGCATGGGTAGGGGTTTGGTGAGCGCATGAGCCAGCATCTCCTTTGTTGGGCAGAACTGGACAATAATATTGAGATAGCATCAAGATACGGCACTTAGAAGGCTCTGCAAGACTCAGGACGCGTCTTGGGAGGCTCTGAAGATGTCTGGACCATTTCCCAGACATCCAGGCGTCAGCACTGCGCTTTCATGATGTTCTCAGAGCTCATGGCGGTCAGTAGTGCCCGTATGGAGCTGTGATCGGGTTGTAGTAGCTAGATTGGGTTTTATTAAGCTTGTGGAAGCCTGTAGCACCTTCCGCGGGCTCCGCGGACTTGGCAGACGTCCATGGGGGCATCAGCAGGCTACACAGACTTGGCAAAACCTTACCAACCTTAACTGCGGCACTCAGAGACGCCTTCCGCGTTCTGAGGGGGTCTCAGAGGGTGCTTTGGACGCCCCAGCACATAGCTAAATCCCCAAGAAAGAAGCCCCATATTCGTATAAAAGGCAGACCTGTTGCCCATCCCCTCTCTTCACTTTATCCTCTTCAATACACTACTTTCTATCGCACTACTCTAGCTACACTACTGCTTCTACATCACAACACTGCCCTTTGGGCAGCTACGTCCCGCAGTCATCGGCGAACCTGTCTTAGTGACCTCTCAGATACACCTATATCAGCTAAGGTTTCAATACACGTCGGCAACTTAAGCATCTCGAAATTGCGGACGTAGCAATCATCACAGAATAAACCTCTGTAACTCACAGTTTGCCATCCATACCTTACTCTTTCGGTATATCAACATCTTGAGAATATTCGTTCATCGGTCGACACGTAGTCGACATAAACGCGTGTTTACTAGTAGCCAATTACTAACGCATTTGCGGATCGGAAATCTACCCCAGTAATCCGATGCACTTCAAACCTCGGAAACCCCGTAGAGCACACTGACTTGAAGACTTGTGAAAGTTTCAAAGTGATTCGACCTACGGATACGGGCACAGTGAATTTTGGGGATTTTGCAGGGAAAATCTATGCCCAAATTTTGATTATTGCATATGGCATATACCTAATTCAAAACCTAGTTGTTTGTGCGTATTTGAGGTAGGTAGTAAACGTAGGGGCGTACTCTGCCATAGTAAAGGCAATGGCGTTGGCAGCTCCAGTACCGTCTGTTCCAGCTGCTACAGCCGGGACAGTGAGAGACACGAGGAAGTTGCTGTGAGACGTAACAAACTCTTCGATCTTTTTGGCAGCTTTGGCGCCATCGTATTCGACGAGCTTGTTTTTGCGAGCGTCCATAAGAAGTCTGAAACGTTCGGCTCGTTGGGTGTCTTGAGTAACGGCGCACTCCCGATTAGCAAAAGCAGCTGCGACAGCCACAACGATAGATGAGTCTGTGCGTCCATTCTTGCTTGTGAACGAGTGTACGGGTGACGTCCGGTAGAGGGGCGACGCTGACGGGCAATGTCTTGATGATGCTAGCAGTATGTGGGGCTACCATGTAACGTCAGAGGAAACGTAGACGATATTGGGCCCTTCTGAGAGGGCTGAGAGCAGTGTATTGTAGTGAAAAAAAAAAGTAAGAAGCTCTTCGCAGCGGCCGCTCGACTGACAGCTTTATATATGGGCTGCGAGTGGGGCTTGCGTGGCTTCAGTGAGGCTTGGCGCCTTATGTAATGTATCACCGAGAGCTTGGGTGGCCAGCCCGGGTCTCGGATCAAGTAGAAGTAAAGAGATATAATATGAAATACAAGTGAAGATGAGATATCCCCGACACCTCCCTAAGATCCTGAGGAGGGCGCCGAATAAATAAGAGGTGAACTACAAGGGATATGTGAAGAAACGGAGAGCTCATGTTCATTTTAAAGTGTTGACGCACTTGTTCATTTTATAGTGTTGACGCACTGTGTGATGTGTGTGTTTCAGGCAAATGCGTCCCTAAGCCGACGTCGTGTGTGATGTGTGTGTATAAGGTCGGTTCTTGCGTCGCCGCATGTGATGTGATGTAGTTTACGTCGCTATTGTCAGCGGTGTGAATGATAGTGAGCGGTTTTTGCGGCGTCGCGCGTGTGATGTGATATCAGATGCCCTATGCTGTTCGTCTCCGTATCCACAAAGATTGTGGGTGAGCTTTTCGCCATCGTTTGTAGGCAGGCGTGTAGCGAAGTGCGGATTCGGGTTCCCAAGTAGGGTCAGGATACCCGAGCCATTTGACTAATAGATTTCGTACGGCGCGTCGCTCGTGGAAGATATCTTCTGCAACCCATTCAGGTTGTCCGCGTTCTTCGATTGGTGGAGGAGGTTGTGGAACTGCACGATGCGGATATTGCTCTCCGCGATGGGGTCGTAAAATATCGACGTGAAAGACGGGCCAGATGCCGCTGATCTTCGATGGTGATAAGTCAAGTTCGTAAGTATCAGGATGTGCTCCCAGTGCAATGATTTTGAATGGTCCGATCCACGTAGCTGAGTATCAAAGTTCTCTTCGTGCGTCTACTTCTAGGTTGATTCCTTGTCGGTTCAGATCGACGAGGCCGCCAATTTTGTATGCGATTGGCGTTCGACCTTTGTCGTGTTGACGTGCGAATTGATCTTGCGATCTCTGAAGGTTTTCGCGTACGATACGGGCGATGTCTTCCTGCCCTTTCTTGAAGAGTTTGATTTCGTTTTGATCTACAGCTTTTTTTTTTGAGTTCTTGTCCTTCGAGTGTTGGATTCCAACCCGGGAGGATTGGAGAGCTTCCGAGATCTACTTCAAATGGCGATAAACCTTCATATTCCTCCCTCGGAGCGGTATTGTATGCGAATTCAATTAAAGGCAATAGTTTCTTCCAATTGCTTTTGTCGTAGTTGAGGTATTGCTTCCAAATCCCTCTCAGGGTTTGGATGGCTCGCTCAACTTTGCCAACGCTTTGCTGATGACAAGCCGTAGCGAATTCGTGTTTTAAACCGAGGAGAATGTCGAATGCAAGGAAGAAGTCGGAAAGTGCGCAAGGTTCGCGATCCGTAACGAAGACTTTTGGCCGCAAAAACCGCTCACTATCATTCACACCGCTGACAATAGCGACGTAAACTACATCACATCACATGCGGCGACGCAAGAACCGACCTTATACACACACATCACACACGACGTCGGCTTAGGGACGCATTTGCCTGAAACACACACATCACACAGTGCGTCAACACTATAAAATGAACAAGTGCGTCAACACTTTAAAATGAACATGAGCTCTCCCTCTCTTCACATATCCCTTGTAGTTCACCTCTTATTTATTTGGCGCCCTCCTCAGGATCTGAGGGAGGTGTCGGGGATATCTCATCTTCACTTGTATTTCATATTATATCTCTTTTCTTCTACTTGATCCGAGACCTGGGCTGGCCACCCGAGCTATCGGTGATACATTACATAAGACGCCAAGCCTCACTGAAGCCACGCAAGCCCCACTGGCAGCCCATATATAAAGCTGTCAGTCGAGCAGCCGCTGCGAAGAGCTTCTTACTTTTTTCTTCACTACAATACACTGCTCTCAGCCCTCTCAGAAGGGCCCAATACCGTCTACGATTCCTCTGACGTTACAAAGTCCCTTACCAACGTCAACAGCCCTTTCGTTGACGTGGACAATGGCAAACTACTTACACTCCTCGTCAACGTCCAACGACTCCTTGTCCCCTTTGTAATAAAATGGGACATTGGAGAGTTGAATGCTGGTCAAATCCCAAAAATTGACAGCAAGGCTCGCAAACCCAGAACCGACGCGGCGGTTTTCGACAGCACGGTCGTGGCGCTCAAACTCCGCAGCGCAGTCGTCAACCTAATCAACAACAAGGTTCAGCCAATCAGGTTGATGCTGGGTCACGCATTACGGAAATTCTCGATGACGCCGTCAACTCAGCGATTACTAACAATGCTACTACAAATCAATCTTCAAATTTTTTCCAAGGTCGATAGAGCCCCTCGGTAGCTCTGCTCGGCCTACAACATACGATCCTACCGATAAACCTGCCTTCGAACCACTGTCTGCTGGACTCTGGGTCTCTCATTGTTGCATCGGAAACAAGTTTGCTTGTGTTCTCTTCGATAGCGGCGCAACTGGGTTATTCCTTGACAAGAAATTTGTTGAAAAGCACAAATTTCCCAACAAACATATCGAACAGAGCAGATATGGCTGGCCGACAAGGAATCATACATGATTCTTGACACGATCGTTTCGGAACAGTTACATCTATGGGATTTCGAATCTCAGTTGCTGGTATGTTTGATCTGCTCAACAACCCCCAGCCGCTGTACCTCCACGCCAAATCACCATGTCCGACGCCCTTCCCCTCACGGCCGAAGCCTGGCAAGCCATGTGCAATGCGATTGACGAACTTCGAGCACAGAATACCACCCTACAAGCCGAACTAGCGCAAACCCAGACCACTGCCCCTGCCACCCACGCCCCCGAACCCAAAATCAGTCTCCCAGACAAATTTGATGGCACCCGAAGCAAGTTTCGTGGGTTCCTCAACCAGATCCGGCTCATGTTCGCCCTCCAACCCAGGCGCTACCCCAACGATCAGACCAAGATACGAACTATTGGCACCTACCTCACTGGCACCGCCAAGGCCTGGCTGGCGCCCCTTGTCGAACAAGACCATCATTCCCTTACAAACCTGGATGATTTCATCCAGCAAATGCAAGCAGTCTTTGGAGACAGCGACAGGATCCGCACATCCGAAAACAAGCTCCAGAACCTTCGACAAACCCGTGCAGCAACAGAGTATGTAGCTGAATTCCGACAGCTGCAATGCGATGTGTCGTGGAATGACCAGGCATTGATTGCCACCTTCCGTCGCGGCCTCAAAGAAGACGTCAAGGACTTAATGCTCACGATGCCCCCTACCGCCTCAATCGACACCGTGATGGAACAGGCCATCCAATGTGACAACCGATTGTTTGAGCGCCGTCTAGAGCGAAGCAGGAACCGACAGCCATATGTGCCAGTTACCACTAGCCCCACCCTCATGAGCCCCGACAACCGCCCAGACGACCCTATGATCATTGACGCTGCTCGTCCGCGAGGACCCCTCACACTGCTAGAGCGCCAACACCGCATCACAAACAAACTTTGCCTCTACTGTGGTAAACCCGGCCACATAGCCAAACTCTGCCCGAACAAGATACGCACGGCAAATGTTGCGGTTAAGGAACCTGCACCCATCCAGGATTTTGCCCAAGTCCAGCTGCAGTAAAGGCCGAGCAGCTGGGCAACACCTGTCCTGGGCCTTCTCACCACGCAAGTACTGCCAAGGGAGAAGCCACAAAACCTTGCTCCGATCCTGGCATCTCCAGCAACACCCTTCTCCTGACCACCAACAATGTCAATCTCCTATCTGAGATACCCTCACCCATGCGGACTTTGGGCCCATCCTCACCATTCGAGTACCCTGTTACCCTGCAGATATCGGCCCAGCGAGCTCCAGTTCAGCTTTCAGCACTACTCGACACCGGTGCGATGTCGTGCTTCATCGACGAAAGTTATGCCCGCAAGCACCGCATCCCACTTGTCAAGAAGGAGGACCCCATTGCGCTTGAACTGGTTGACGGACGTCCCAGCCATGCGGGCTCCATTACCCATCACACCCAACCTTTGGGCATGTGGGTCAACGACCATTTTGAGGAGGTGGTATTCCATGTGACATGTTCCCCGCATGCGCCAATCATCCTGGGGCTTCCCTGGTTTGAGCTCCATGATGTGGAGCTCCACTGGAAGACTCGCACTCTTTGCGTCCGCTGCCATTGCGGTTTTGGACAATACGCCTCCTGGGATGCCCTGCCAACAGAACCTAGCCCGAAGCCCTCAAAAACCCCTGAACCTCTGATCCGTATCCATCAAGACGAGATTTCAGTCTCCCTAGCCCAGACACCCAACACACTGGACCCAGCACCCACACCGATCCACGTATCGTTTATCAGCGCCCCAGCTTTCCGTGTGGCGGCAAGGCATGACCAGGCATTCATTGCCTACGCCAATCCGACCAAGTCAGATTCCCAAGCCCTGGCGACCACTCCTCCAAAAGATCCAAAGGCCATCATTCCTGAAGAATACCAAGATTTTGCGGACGTCTTCGCCAAGAAGAACGCGGATACCCTCCCAGAGCACTGACCCTACGACTGTCCCATCGACTTAGAAGAGGGCAAACAGCCACCGTTCGGCCCGATCTATAGTCTCAGCGAGCCTGAAATGCAGGCACTCTGTGACTACCTTGAAGAGAACCTAGCTAAGGGGTTCATCAAGCACTCCAAGTCTCCCGCCGGTGCCCCAGTCCTCTTTGTCAAGAAAAAGGACGGTTCCCTCCGTCTGTGCGTCGACTATCGTGGACTCAACAATATCACCATCAAGAATCGCTATCCCTTGCCCTTGATTAACAGCATTATGGATCGTCTTCGAGGGGCACGCCGGCTCACCAAGATTGACCTCCAGGGAGCCTACAACCTTCTTCGGATCCGGCCAGGGGATGAATGGAAGACAGCGTTCCGATGTCGCTACGGCCTATTCGAGTATAATGTCATGCCGTTTGGGCTCACCAATGCCCCTGGAGTATTCCAACACCTCATGAACAACATATTCCGTGACATTCTCGACGTTTTTGTTGTGGTCTACCTTGACGACATTCTGATCTTCTCAAAAAACCCAGAAGACCACCCCAACCACGTCCGAGAGGTGCTCTCACGACTCCGCCAGCACGGGCTGTATGCGAAACCGGAAAAATGCGAATTCAACCGTGACTCTGTTGAGTTCCTGGGGTTTATCATCTCCCAGCAAGGCATTTCCATGGACCCAAAGAAGACGGCTGCCATGACCGAATGGGAACCCCCGACGAATGTCAAAGGCATCCAGCGCTTCCTTGGTTTTGCCAACTTCTACCGGCGATTCATCAAAGGGTACTCTGCGATCGTTGCACCCCTGACCACGCTCACTTGCAAAGACTTGCCATTCAAATGGACCCACGCTGCACACCTAGCTTTTGAAACCCTCAAGAAAGCCTTCACCTCCGCACCTATCCTGACTCACCCCGACCCTCACAAGCCCTTCATTGTCGAATCCGATGCCTCCGACTTTGCCCTTGGCGCCGTCCTCCTTCAACCCGATGACACAGATCAACTCCACCCCGTGGCCTTTCACTCCCGCAAATTTACTCCTGAGGAAATCAACTATGAGATCTACGACAAGGAACTCCTGGCTATCCAAGACTCATTTGCTCAATGGCGACACCACCTCATTGGTGCCCGCCACAAGGTCATTGTTTACTGTGACCACAAGAACCTCCAGTACTTCATGACTACCCGTACCCTCAACCGCCGCCAATCCCGCTGGTCAATCTTCTTTGCTGATTTCGACTTTGTCATCACATACCGCCCTGGTACCCAGCAACACCAAGCTGACGCCCTCTCTCGTCGCTCTGAATACGAGCTAAGGGAGGGGGAAGAAGCATTCCGCTCCCAGGAAACCACGATCCTCACCACCATCCGGCGACAGCTTAGGGCCCCCATTGCCCAGCAATCTCAAGAAGACCAAGAACGGATAAAGCGATTCTCCGAGGAAAATGGGGTTCTGCTGTACGACAACCTTGTCTACGTCCCCACCAACAAGCTCCGTGCTGAGATCTGCCGGGACATGCATGACACGCGTTTGGCAGGACACTACGGCATGTCAAAGACCCTGGAGCTCATTCACGCAACTACTGGTGGCCTAGCCAGTGGCGTTTTGTCAAGTCCTACATCAGGTCCTGCGACGTATGTGCTCAAGCCAATACCAGCAGACACAAGCCCTACGGTCTCCTCCAACCCCTGCAGGTCCCTGACCGCCCCTGGGGGTCAGTTTCCATGGACTTCATCACGGATCTACCCGCCAGTGATGGGGTTGATTCTGTGCTCGTTGTCATCTGCCGGTTCACCAAGATGGCGCACTTTGTACCGTGCAGGAAAACTGCCACCGCTGAGTCAACTGCAGATCTGATCTGGCACCATGTCATCCGGCTCCATGGACTCCCCGACGATATTGTATCTGACCGTGGCCCACAGTTCAACTCCCACTTCTGGAAACGTCTCTTCGCTCTCCTGGGAACCAAGGTCAACCTCTCATCGGCGTTCCATCCCCAGAGCGATGGACAAACCGAGCGGACCAATCAGATTCTTGAGCAATACCTTTGCTGCTTTTGCAACTATCAACAAGATAACTGGAAGGAACTCTTGTCTTCTGCTGAGTTCTCTTACAATAAAACCATCCACTCCGCCACCCAGACAACCCCCTTCTACGCCAACTATGGGTTCCATCCTCGATTCAGTCTGGCTTCCGCGACCACAACCGAATCCCTTAATCCTGCAGCCGAAGCTCGTGCCAACCATCTCAAGGAAATCCATGAACAGCTTGCCACTGAGCTCAAGGAGGCCCAAGGACGCATGAAGCGCTTTGCCGATGCTAAGAGGGCACCTGGCCCAGACATGAAACCCGGGGACAGTGTCTGGCTCTTACAGCGGAATCTCAAGACTCTCCGACCTTCCCAGAAACTTGATCACCGTAAGATTGGCCCCTTCACAATCACGGAGAAGATCAACTCGGTCACATATCGCCTCAAGCTTCCCCCATCCTACAAAATTCACAACGTCTTCCATGTCTCCCTTCTTGAACCACGTTTCACCATTCCGGAGCGAACTGAGCCAGAACCCACCCCACCAGAAGAAGTCGAAGGACAGGAGGAATGGATTGTGGAAGACATTCTTGACTCCCGTATTCGACGAACGCACCTTCAGTACCTCATCAAGTGGCAGGGTTGGCCAAGCTCGGAGAACACATGGGAGCCAGTGGAACACCTTGCCCGATGTCAAGAGCTTGTTGCCCAGTTCCACCAAAAGTACCCCGACAAACCATGACCAAAGCCTGCCAACATCAAAACAACATCCGGACGCCGTGGCCAAAGGAGGGGGTGATGTTATGGACGACGCGTCCATACCATGCGCTTACCTCATGACAGCATCCCGACAGTCAGTCAATGTCAATTCCCTGTCAAAACCTGACATCTGCCAAACCTCGCAGCCGCACGCAGCCGCGCTACCCCACACCTGCTACTGCCTTCATTTCTCCACGCAGCCGCACGTAGCCACACCTCCCAACACTCGGCGCTTACAAACCCTTCTCCATACTTCCCCACGTACCCGCCCACAGCCTCAGCGTAGCCACCCCATCCCCAGTCTTCTGTTTCTCTGCTTCCCCACCCTTGGCGCTTCTCTTGGCTTCCCTCTCATTCCGTACCCTTCTGCTTCCCCACGCTTCCCCAGCCTTCCCAGAAAAACATAAATAGCCGCCTCCCCTGAGCTCCCCACTTCCTGATCCCCCAGCAGATCAACACCAGTTCTTCCTAATCTTGTTCTAGTTCTTGTTTCGGTCTGAATACCATTACCTGTCAACAACCTGCACCACAAGTCGCCTCTATTTCCATCGGCTCCGCCCATTCATAACAGTAGCTTTTCTTAGTTGGACAACTTCCCTGGCTAGTCAGAAATCTGGCTTACGACGCTATAATTGGAATGCCTTTCTGGCGTTTCTTTAATTACGCTGAACAATTCTCGATGAGTACCTTACCTATCGTTTGCTGGACCAATTACGGCCCTATACCAAACGCACCGCATTCTGTCACCATCAAATGCAAAAGAACTTCAAGAAATTGGGAAGACGTCGAATACATCCCAGAACACAACAATCCTTATTTCGATGAACAGAGAGATCTGGTCTATGACAAGAGACCCGTTCGACCTGTTCGGATCATCAAACCTGTGGATACTCGTCCTCTACAAGCCGCACCTCATCATGTATCTCAATTCGCTCAAGCCAATGCCCTTCGCAATCCTCAAGTGATAGAACTGACTTCCAAGCGATTCAATAAGGCTTGGCGACGGAACAAGTTTGAAAAAGACACGGTCTGTTGCCTAGCTCTTAACAAAATACCGGACGCTCCTCAAGAACTTGAAGGAAACCCTGGACATCTTAAAAATATCCTAGAAAAATACGTCAATACGCTCTTCAAGGAACCGGAAGGTCTACCCCCTGATCCTGGAGAGGATAACTTCAAGATCGAACTCACTGAAGGTGCTGAACCCGTTTGGCAACCTCTTCGTCACATGAACAAAGAAGAACTAGCCGAACTCAAGAAACGAATCACTTTGATGCTCACAAAAGGATGATGTTATGGACGACGCGCCCATACCATAAGCTTACCTCATGACAGCACACAGACAGCCACACAGACAGCCGCCAATGTCAAACGCCAATGTCAATGTCAGTGTCAATGTCAGTGTCAATGCCAATGTCAATGTCACTCCCCCTCTCTCCTCTCATTTCGCCAATCCTCCCGCAATATCGCCGCTCCTCCTCTCTCCTCTCATTTTGCCAATCCCCCCTCGGCTTCTCCACATCCCCCACCACTTCTCCATAGCCAGCAGCTGTAGCAATGCTCTCTACGCTCGCCTCGCAAGCTCTAGGAGCATAGCTGGCGCCCCCCCAGTCCCCTGTTGTTGTTGTTGTTCTCTGGCCTGCTGGGTTGCCTATCTATAAATAGCCGGCCTCTCTTCGTCCATTCCCTTCCTCCCCAGCAGATCAACACCAGTTCTTCTCATCTCTTGTTCTAGTCCTTGTCTCTTGTTTCGCCAATACAATCTCTTGTCGCCCATCGCTCTCGCCTTGTCTTCTGTACTTCGCTTCCGCCTCAGTCGTCGAGATCATAACAATGAACCGCCGCCAAACCCGCTGGTCGATATTTTTCTCGGATTTTGACTTTGTCATTACCTATTGCCCTGGTTCCCAGCAGCACCAGAGGGTGCCCTCTCCGACGCTCCGAACATGAGCTAAAACAGGGGAAAGAAGCGTTCCGTGTAACGTCAGAGGAAACGTAGACGATATCGGGCCCTTCCGAGAGGGCTGAGAGTAGTGTATTGTAGTGAAGAAAAAAGTCAGAGGCTCTTCGCAGCGGCCGCTCGACTGACAGCTTTATATATGGGCTGCCAGTGGGGCTTGCGTGGCTTCAGTGAGGCTTGACGCCTCATGTAATGTATCACCGAGAGCTCGGGTGGCCAGCCCGGGTCTCGGATCAAGTAGAAGTAAAGAGATATAATATGAAATACAAGTGAAGATGAGATATCCCCGACACCTCCCTCAGATCCTGAGGAGGGCGCCGAATAAACAGAGGTGAACTACAAGGGATATGTGAAGAAAGGGAGAGCTCATGTTCATTTTAAAGTGTTGACGCACTTGTTCATTTTATAGTGTTGACGCACTCTGTGATGTGTGTGTTTGAGGCAAAGGCATCCCTAAGCCGACGTCGTGTATGATGTGTATGTGTAAGGTCGGTTCTTGCGTCACCGCACGTGATATGAGGTAATTTATGTCACTATTGTCAGCGGTGTGATGGATAGTGAGCGGTTCTTGCGGCGTCGCGCGTGTGATGTGATATGAGATGCTCTATGCTGTTCGTCTCCGTATCCACAATCATTGTGAATGAGCTTTTCGCCATTGTTTGCAGGCAGGCGTATAGCGAAGTGCGGATGCGGGTTCCCACGTAGGATCAGGATAACCAAGCCTTTTGACTAGAAGATTTCGTATGGCGCGTCGCTCGTCGGTGATATCTTCTACATCCCATTAAGGTTGTCCGCGTTCTTCGATTGGTGGAGGAGGTTGTGGAACTGCACGTTGCGGATATTGCTCTTTGCAATGTGGTCGTAAAATATCGACGTGAAAGACGGGCCAGATGCCGCTGATCTTCAATGGTGATAAATCGAGTTTGTAGGTATCAGGATGTGCTCCCAGTGCGATGATTTCTTCCTTGTCCTCTTCGTGCGTCTACTTCTAGGTTGATTCCTTGTCGATTTAGATCGACGAGGTCGCCGACCTTGTATGCGATTGGCGTTTGACCTTTGTCGTGTTGATGTGCAAATTGATCTTGCAATCCCTTAAGGTTTTCGCGTACGATACGCGCGATGTCTTCCTGCCCTTTCTTGAAGAGTTCAATTTCGTTTCGATCTACAGCTCAAAGTTTGAGTTCTTGTCCTTCGAGTGTTGGATTCCAACCTGGGAGGATTGGAGAGCGTCCGAGATCTACTTTGAATGGCGATAAACCTTCATATTCCTCCCTCGGAGCGGTATTGTATGCGAATTTGATTAAAGGCAATAAGTTCTTCTGATTGCTCTTGTCGTAGTTGAGGTATTGCTTCCAAATCCTTTTCAGGGTTTGGATGGCTCGCTCTACTTTGCCGTCAGTTTGCTGATGACGAGCCGTAGCGAATTCGTGTTTTACACCGAGGAGAATGTCGAATGCAAGGAAGAAGTCGGAAAGTGCGCGAGGTTCGCGATCCGTAACGAAGACTTTTGGTGTACTGACATGTTTCCAAACATGATCTAGAAAGACTTGGGCTAGTTCGCGTCCAGTAACTGTCTTCTTGATTGGTGTCAGAATCACATGTCTGGAAAAGTAATCAATGCAGGAGAGACAAGAGTTTGTTTCATCTACTTTGAAAATGTCGAATCCGATCGTGTGCCATTTTCCAAAAGGTATAGGAGGAGGTCAAAGAAATCCGCATCGACGATAGCCAGGTTTGAATTGTCGACAGGATTTGCAAGTTCCAACATATTTGATGACGTTGGAGCGTACAGTAGGCCAGTAATAGTCCGTAAGAAATCTCGCGAGAGTCTTCTTAACACCGAGATGTCCTCCGGTGGCTAGTTTGTCATGAAATATCCCTGAAATCTTCGGGCGAATGTTCTCAGGAACGTATAAATGTCCTTCGTGTCGTACTAATCCATTTTCGAACGTATAACGGAGTTCTTTCGAAGTTTTCTTGTGTTGTGGCTTTCGAGAAATTTCATCGAGATAATCCATATATGGATCTTGGCGTAGCGCATTGTTCCATTCTTCTTCTGCGCAGGTAGGTGAGTTTTGTGGATCGTCTGTCGTAGCATTGGAGGAAGGTTCATTGACAAGCATGTGGCTGATCTGCGTATGCATGTCAAGGCGTTGTTGACAATCTACACACCGAGGGGCATAGATTGGATTGCGGGAGAGCATGTCGGCGATATGATTCCATCGTCCAGGTAAGTACTGGATGTCGAAATCATACTCTTGTAACTTCTCCACCCAATTGGCTTGTCTTCTGCTCAAATGGGGTTGCGTTTGGATGAAGTCGAGTCCCTTGTGATTGCTAAAACATCGGAAGTAACGACCGATGAGATATGGTCGATTGGCGACCAACATCTTGACAAGAGCTAAAAGCTCCTATTTGTGCGTAGGATATCAAGTTTCTGCGTCCTTCATCTTTTTGGAAAAGAAGACCACAGGCCGGAGCCGAGGTAACTTCTTCCATTGTCTGACGAGAGTAGACAGATTCGTAGGGATTGTTTCATCGCCAGAAGGTTTGTGATGTGGACTACCTTCCACACGGGTTGTATAACAGATGTCCGTATACAATAACTACTTTGCTGTAAGGTATTGTAGACGGACTGGGTGTTCGTCGGCTCTGCTATGCGATATGTAGTAAAAGAACTACTTGTTGTGCATAGGAACGTGCGACAAGCACTGTTAAAGTACCCATGAGGTCGGAGTCCACTGGAGAACACTGTCTGCAAAGACCTTTCCTTGGACAGCGAAAGGTCTTTCGCTGATCTCGGGAACATGTTTCACTTAGACAGCGATACATGTTCCGCTGACATGTCATTCTCCACCGGACACTCCACATTACACCCCCCCCCTCCCCCCCCCCCCCCCAGATTCTACGACACGAACCTGCCCAGCAAGCTCAAGCAGAGTAGAATATGAAGGTGTGCGGGATCGCACCCAGCGCAATCCTTCCTGGTCCTTGTCGTCGTCAGTCCAAATAACCAAAGTTGTGCAGCGAATACCCATGGTTATGCAGCAAAGTAACCATGGTTCTGCAACTGGAGTAGTGTGGCGTTCAGGAAAGCTTTCTAGAAGACCGTCCTGGGTAGCGACGCTTGCAAACCATTCTAAATTAATGGTATTTGCCATCCACGCTACGTGCTACCGGCAGCGGATATCCCAGCGGTGAATGCAACAGGTGTGCTTTGTATCGCACGTTGCCTAATAGAAGTTGTCGGGCAATGGATGTACACAACCATCGAGCCAACGAAGCTCTGTCGTTCAGAGTCAACGCCTATGTGTATCTCCGGGCATACACACCATTGAGTCTTCAGGAGTGATCAGTTCCTGCTTACTCATTATGGACGGCAGCCGTAAACGCATTTACCCTATGCGGATGCCGTTTACCATCAAGGGGTCGTGTTAACACTCGTTTTGTGTAGCACGTTGCAATCCCTTTCACAGCTTTGACTTATGTCCAAAGATATCGTGAACGAGAACTTCTCTACTCGATTACAACGATATCCGATGTTTTATTGGACAGAAGGTCCCCTCCGGCTACAGATCATTCATGGCCTCCAGCGAACCGTGCACTCATGCGTCGCAGAGCCTCAGGTCCCTTAGAGCGCTTCCGCTTTCGCTTATCTGAATTCTACTTCACCATGGACCAAGATGAAGTCATCTAACGCAGCGCAGTCTTTCACTCGCTCATGCGTTTCCCATGTCGTCTGCTCAGATGGGTAACCAACTCACTGAACGAGATACTCAGGTTTTCCATGGACCAACCTACGTCCGATAATCTTATCGACATAGTATTCTTCCTTGCCTTCGACCTGGACGCGCCCTGGGTTAAAGTCCTCTACATCGTCGATGCGCAGCGGATCTGAGGTCGGCTCGTGCCATGGCTTCAAGATATCCGTATGGAAGACCGGATAGAGAGCGCCCATCAAAGCTGGCAGCTCTAACTCGTACGTTTCCGGGTGTGGTCCTTCCTTCTTCACAATGAAGGGTCCCGGCCAGCTCTGTCTAAACTTGAGCGGCTTCTTATTGAAAGCAGGGATCGTTATCCCGTCGCTGTTCAACAGGACTTTATCTCCTGGACGAAAGCTCTGTACACAACGTCCACGATCGTGATACTTTGCTTGTTTGTCCTGGGCTTCCCGCAGTTTCTGCTGCACTATGAGTTCAATGGATCGGTATGCCTCAGCACGCTTCTCCATCTGTTTGCTGAGCTCACGTCGTGACTTATGCAAGAATGGGATCGACGTATCGCCCATACGTTGCAACACCTTTGCGTCAACTTGCCAATGCATTGGCGCCTGCGGAATTCTGAGGCGTGTCTTCGGTGCGCGCGTTGAAGGCGTTCGAGAGGGCTTCAATGGTTCGGGCGTTGAAAGCGTCTGGACGAGACTCCCAGATATCCAACGCTTCAGTCTCAATGAGTTCAGAGCGTGGTTGCCAGGTAGGGGTAGTAAAACCAACCCACTTGACAAGGTATTCCTTTTGGACGTTCTTGCCGCGGCGTTGACTTTCGGAAAGGATGTGTTCGATAGGGATCTTCTCTTGCGAGGTGGGAGCATCTTCTAGAAGATCTAGGAGAGCAGGATCTTGACAAAGGTGCTCAGGGAGTCCAGTAGATTCTTCGAAACAAACGTCACGTGAGACGGCGACAGTGACGCGTACTGGATCCCAGACATAGTAACCTTTGGTGCCTTGTTGGCCTACTAGGTACGTCTTGGTAGCACGATTTGCCATCCTGTCCCGGCCCTTGGGTGGAACAACAGTATACGTGAGGCATCCGAGCTTGCGCAGATGCGCGATGCTCGGGCAGCGACCGGTAAGGAATTTGGAGCGCGATTTGGCGTCCAAGGATGCAACTGAATGCGGGTAGAGGTTGTGTAGGTAAGACAAAGCCTTCAGGATGTACGGCCAGAGCCTGCGGGGAAGGTGAGTGTCCGCGAAGATGGCGCGTACGCGGTCCAGCAACGTCCGATTGAGGCGCTCTGCTTTTCCGTTTTGTTGACTAGAATACGCGACAGTAGACTCATGGGTAATCCCATTGTTGTGTGAATACGACGTGAGCGCGCAGTGTATTCCCCTCCCCTATCCGTACGTAGGATCTTGAGGGAGACGCCAGTTTGATTCTTGAGCCACTTATGAAAGATCATAAACCTTGCGGTAATAGTGGATGCCTCCTTGTCCTTGATGGAGTAGGTATGGGCGAAATTGGAGCCGTCGTCGAGGAACGCGCGACTGTAGCGCTCTCCGTCCATGTCATGGATCCAAAATGGACCTTGTAAATCGCTGTGAATCAGCTCGCCGGGTTTGTGTGGCGGGGATGTCGATTTAGGGAAGGTAAGGCGGGTAGCTTTGCGGAGATGTAATAATGCTAGGTCCGTTGCCAGTGGCTAGCTCTGTCTCCGCTCGATGTATTGAAAGAATTCTAGAGTTTCTACCTTCCGGGGCGCCGCCCGAAGGCTTTTCTTCCCTTCGGGAGTCACCCCAGAGCGTAGAACTCCAATATAATCTACGCTACACGTGATCTCATGCCCTACGCGCTTCCCCGCACTAAGGTGACACCTGCAGCACCTCATTACACCCCCCTTAGAGCCAAGTGTCACTCCGACACCGACCCCACCTGTCAGTCGCTCCCCGCTGTCACTTGATGTGGAGCTGACACAGGTGTCGGCCATGAGGAGTGCGCATGGCTCTGCTGGAGCGGCTGGCGTCACCGGTGGTCACCACGGTGGCAATCAGATCCACGCCGAAATGAGGTAGAGATGATTTGGCCGCAGCTGGTCGTGGGGCGCTATAGTCCTTGTCCCTGCGGCATATAAAAGGAAGGCAGTAGTCCCCTCGGCACCTTTCCGCCAGTCCCCGGACTTACAATTCTTGCTCCCAATCTTGTAACCTCTCACCGTCGCCGTTCTCCTCATCACTATGGCCAGCGTAGCTCCTCCTGCCAAGCCCACTGCTGCCGGCCCGTCATCGGGCAAGAAGAAAGTAGGCGATGGCCCCACTAAAGGGGACAGTCTGAAGAAGGCTCTCAGCGACAGCAAGTGGGGAGTCCACGGAGGTTGCCCAATTGACCGAACTTACGTGGTTTGACCAATTCTATCCCAGGACACCCCCAAGGTGCACTCGGACAGTACCCCGGGGCCCCCGGCTCCACCGGCCCGTCTTACGTGTTGGAACTGCAACACGTACCGCCCCCGCAAGATGTTCCTCTTGGCGTGCCAGCACATTATATGCTGGCCTTGCATACTCCCGCTCTGTGATGACACCGTAAGGAACCGCATGTCGTGGGTGGTTCCCGTGGGGTGACTGACAGCTCACGTCTCTTCCCGACAGACCGACACGCCCGTTGGGGAGTTCACGTGTGGCTACGTGGACAGTTTCGGGGAGGAGTGTGAAGCGCCGCTCTTCTGCGAGGCGCTACCCTGCACCTGTGTGTGGCCCGACTGCGATTGTCTGGCCGAGGACGTGCGGGTCTTCCCCTGCCACCACATCCAGTGTATGGGGCATGTCCGCGCGTAAGTACAACAGTCGTGAATTTTTGACAGGTCCCGCCACTGACGTGACGCGCTCCCTCTAGCCAGATGAACGTCCAGCAGTTCGTCCCGCTGCGTTGTGGCATGGGGACCGCCTGCCACGGCTCACGTTGCCAATGGTCTTTCGCCAAACAGGCTGGTATTTAGCCTGGCGTTGTCGTTCTTCTTTCTTGTATATATTTTGTTGAATTTGATCTCTTCGGAGCGTTTCCCTTTGGTACTTCATCGATCGTCCTGAGCCCTGGTGCCTCGCCCCCGCTTGCATCCTAGGCCTTAGTACATACCCGCCCGCATGAGCCCTGACACCTTGCTTGCCCGCTCGCATAGGCCCTGGTACCCTGTACCCGCCCGCATCCTAGGCCTTGGTATTGCATACCCGCCCGAATGAGCCCTGACACCTCGCTTGCCCGCTCGCACAGGCCCTGGTACCTCGTACCCGCCCGCATCATAGGCCCTGGTACTACGTACCCGCCCGCATGAGTCTGTGATGGTAATGATCATTTCGGACAGTAGAAACTCTGTTTTGATGTATGTACAAGGTTCAGATACGTTTACGGCGACGAGAGACTGCCGCTCTCTCCTTTGCCTTGGTCTCCCAAGTCTCCTGGCGCTTGGCGGCTTGCTTTCGGACATATCACTTGTGGGCCGAGGTGTCACGGACGTGTCGGAGTGGCCCCCAGGTTGTTATGATCTCCACGACTGAGGCGGAAGCAAAGTAGAGAAGACAAGGCGAGAGTGATAGGCGACAAGGGATTCCAATGGCGAAACAAGAAACAAGGACTAGAACAGGAGATGAGAAGAACTGGTGTTGATCTGCTGGGGAGGAAGGGAATGGACGAAGAGAGGCCGGCGATTTATAGGTAGACAACCCAGGAGATCAAAGGACAACAACAACAAGAGGGGACTGGGGGGGCGCCAGCTATGCTCCTAGAGCGGGCGTGGCGAGCGTAGAGAGCATTGCTAACAGCTGCCGGCTATGAAGAAGTGGTGGGGGATGTGGAGAAGCCGAGGGGGGATTAGCAAAATGATAGGAGAGAGGAGGAGCGGCGATATTGCGGGAGGATTGGCGAAATGAGAGGAGAGAGGGGAAGTGACATTGACATTGACATTGACACTGACATTGACACTGACATTGACACTGACATTGACATTGACATTGGTGTATGACATTGGCGGTTGACATTGGCGGCTGTCAGTAGGTAAGCTTATGGTATGGGCGCGTCGTCCATAACACAGGTGTTCTGGGACACGTCATAGCCGGCCCATTTGACCAGGAACATCTCGGTGTTGCCTACCCACTTGGAGTCGAGGATGTCTTCAACTTGGTGTTCGAGTTTGCCGTTGACTTCCTCCGGGGGGGGTGGTGCGTCCACTTTTCGGTATGAGCTGTTCTCCGGAGGGTTGTACCTGCGTAGGATGTTGACGTGGAACACCGGCTGTAGTCTACTGAACTCATGGGAGAGCTCCAGCTCGTAGGTGTCCGGGTGGGGCCCTTTTCCGCTGACGGGGAAGGGCCCGATCCATAGCGCGGACAGCTTCTTGTTTCGGGCCAAGATACTCTTGATCTGGATGCCTTCGCGGTTCAGCAGGACCTGATCGCCTACTACAAACGCGTCCATATTCTTGTTCCTGTCGTAGTATCTTGCCTGCCTGTCCTGGGCCTCTCGGAGTCTGTGCTGAACGATGCGGCTCACCTCAGTCAGTTGCTGCATGCGCTCCTCAATGCACTTTCGATTGCCCTGTTTCAGTTGCGGTGTTGGGTCGCTGGTACCCCATTGGTCTGGTACCTTTGGGATGTACCCGATGTCGATCTCGCACGGGGACATGCCCGTGAAGGTCTGGGGCGTCCTGTTGTAGTCGTACTCGAGGAGGCAAAGCATCTCGCGCCAGTTCGAGCCGGTGTAGTTCAGGTAGGGGACCATCATCTTCTTGATTGTCTTGATCACGTTCTTTGTCTTGCCGTCGGTCTGATGGTGGTGTGCCGACGAGAGTTCCTGCTCTACGCCGGCGCACTCCAGGAGGTGCTTCCAAAAGGCGCCGGTCCATTTGGTGTCCCGATCGCTGATGATCGTGTGGGGCATGCCCGTGATGCAGAAGGCCTGGTCGAATAATAGCTGGGCGAGTTCCTTTGCCGTCGCCTTGGCATGGGTCTCGGAGAGGATTACGCGGCTGAATAAGAGTCCACCAGGATGAGGACAGCTCCCTTGTCCATGACGGACTTGTCTCCCGCTTCCCCCCCCCCCCCCCCCCCCCCTTAGAGTTCGTCGTGGGGAAGTAGATGTCCAAGCCGACGCAACGCCAGCGCTCGTCGGGGACCGGAATGCTGCGTAGGAGCCCGAAGTTGGAAGCCTGCTTGCTGCGTTGGCAGTCGGGGAAAGTCCGGACGTACTGATGGACCTCACGCTCGAGGTGGGGCCAGTAGTAGAGCGCAAGGAGTTTGGCGACGGTGCGCTGGACACCCGAGTGGCCGCCGTTGGCCAGGGAGTCGTGATAGAACCTGAGGACGGGGCCCCGAAGGCCCTCGGGGACATAGCGGCGGCCATGGTACAAAATCAAGCCGCGGTCGTCGCGCGTGAGGCGGCGGGCAAAACCCAAAAGGGTAGAGGGGTCGTCGGGGTTTGTCGCGGTGGTCTGCAGGTGGGCGAGGGTGTCCTTGCAGAACTTGTCATCGTCGAGCGCAGTGAGCCACTCGGCGTCGGTAGGGAGGCGGCCGGTGATGTCCGGTAGAGGTGTCCCGGTGACAATGGAGAACACTTCGACCTTCCTCTGACAGCTTGCGCTCTTCAGGGCGAACAGCGGGGTGCGGCTGAGTATGTCGGCGATGTGATTGAACTCGCCGGGGAGGTATTCGATAGTGAAGTCGTAGTCCTGAAGAAACTCCACCCAGCCGGCCTGGGGCCGGGAGAGATGAGGCTGATTCTGGAGGTATATGAGGGATTTGTGGTCGACAAATGCACGGAATTGGCGACCGATGAGGTAGTGGCGGTTAGCGCGGATCACTTTGACAAATGCGAGGAGCTCCTGTTCGTGCACGGGGTATCGGGTTTCGGCCGGAGCCATCTTGCGTGAGTACTAGGAGATGACGCGGAGGCGCGGAAGGTTATTGAGGCCCTTTTTCGTGGTGGGCAGTGGATTCGGCATGGGAAAGTTGCCGTCCGTGCCCTGACCAATCCAGGCCCCTACGGCGAAGCCCGACGCGTCAGAGAAGTCGTAGGGGAACTTATCGGGGTCGAAGAACGCCAGGCAACGGGGATCGGCTGCGCGCGCCTTGATGGTGTTGAATGCTGCTTGTTCCTCGGCGCCCCACTGCCACGGGCGGGTGCCGGATTGAAGGTTGGTCAGTGGGAGGGCTGTGTCAGCATAATGCGGAATGTATTCCTTGACATAGTTGACTAGCCCCATGAAGGAGAGGAGCTCGAGGGCGCTGGTGGGTTTGGGTCGAGCGCGGATAGCCTCGACCTTGGAAGGGGCGATGGAAAGGCCATCCTTACCGACCATTTACCCGCAGAACTCGACCTGGTCCACTGCCCACTGACATTTGGACGGTTTCACGTGGAGGCGGTGAGCCGAGAGGGTCTTGAGCACTTCGGTGACATGCCCGGTGTGTGAGTCCATGTCAGGGCTGAAAATAAGGATGTCGTCAAGGTAAGAGATGAGGTATGAATCGTACTTGTCACCCAGGAGTTTGTTCGTGAGGCGTTGGAATGTCGCGGGCGCGTTCGTCAGCCCAAAGGGTAATACGTTGTACTGGAAGTGGCCGAAGCGCGTCCGGAAGGCAGTCTTCTCACGGTCTTCCTCCCGGATGAGAATGCAGTGGTAGGCATCGCGGATGTCGATAGCGGTGAAGACCTTCATGCCGACGAGGCAGTCCCAAAGCTTGTTGAGGTTCGGGAGGGGCGTGGCGTCCTTATGGGTCATCTTGTTGAAGGCCCGGTAGTTGATGCAGCAGCGGAGGCCACCGTCCTTCTTCGGGGCAAACAGCACAGGTGCCCCCCAGGGGCTCTTAGAGTGGGAGATGCACCCGCGGGATGATAGGCGCTCAAGTTGCTGCCGTAGCTCGTCGAGTTCATCGGGGGCCAAGTGGTGGAGTGGGAGCATGACAGGCTTGGAGCCGAGCTTCAGATTGATGCTGAAGTTGTCGTTGCCGCGGTCCAGCGGGAGGCCGGTCTGTTTGGTGAAGAGGGTATCTGTAAACTGTTCCAACATCGGGCGAAGAGGGTGGTCGGCGGCGACCGATCTGAGGGGATCCTCCGGGGTGGTATCCGGAGGGGTGGCCGTTGCCTTTCGGTTCGTCAGGAACGCACTTTTCTTCGCCTCGACCGTGCGAACGAAGTTAGCCTTGGCTTCGGCGACGTCCGCGAGGGCGTCGTCTGTGGCCAGGTCCACCTCCGTGTCCGTTCGTGAGACCCATGCGGTACAGACCTCGGTGGTTTTATCCCTCTTGATCGCTCGCTTGAATTGTTTGGCCGTGAGGAAGCCCCCCTCATTTAAGGCCGCGCGCTTTGGGTAGAAACGGCGGGGGCAAGGGCCCGTATGAGGTTCGAGTAACCGGGCCGCGCAAGCGCTGGGTTGTTGCCATCGGCGGGTGGTGGGTTTAGCTCGGAAAGTTAGTACGGTTGCGTTATCCTCAAATTGAAGCACCAGGAACCCGTTGTCGCGCCATAAGCGTATGAGGTCAAGGTCCAAGATGTAGGGTAGCCCTAGGATAACATCCGCGCGGATTGAGGCCACAACGAACGGGACCCGAGGGGTCTTATGAGGTATTTGTTCCTCCGTGAAGACGGACAGGTCGGCACAAATCATCCGCGTGGCGCCGTATGATCCGGCTTTGTCACCCCAGCGACCTCGAGGGGCGTGGGACAGTCGTACGTGTTAAGATCATGGCGTTGGGCAAATGAGTCACTGATGAGCATGGTATTGCAACCAGTGTCTATGAGGATGCGACATAATATGCCGCCGACACGTCCATGGACCATGAACGTGTGCTTGTCAATGACGGGCCCGGGGCGGTATTCCGGAATGATGTCCTGCAGTCGGGGTCCGGTAGGTCCCTCGGGTTGTCTGGACGCTGAGGCGCTCGGGCGGTCAGGCCCTGGGGAGACAATCCTGACTGTCAACGGAGTATGCGGGGCTCGGGGGCTCCTCCGCGGCCGAATGGAACTCGTCGTTGTCATCGTCAAAGGCCTCGGCGGGCGCCGCCGAGATCTTGAGTCGGTCCGGGTTCTTAGGGCATGCTCGGGCGTAGTGGTCCTTGCTGCTGCAAGTTTGACATTCGCCTCGCTGAGTTTTCCTCTCCTTCCCAAGGGGTACTCGGTTGGAGTTGAAGGTGCGGGGCGTATTGCGCTTGTGGCGAGCCTGGGCCAAAGTGGCCGTTGCGGGTTGGATCTGTTTGCCGTCTTCCGAAATGCGGGCGATCCGTCGGCATAACCCCTGATGCTGAAGGCCCTCTGGGCGGCTTGCTGGAGGGTCTTGATGGAAATGTCTTCGTCCTCATTGCCCTGTTGTAGGATGAACTGGTAACACTGCTCACGGATGCAACGTCCGACCTGGTGGAAGGTCAGCCTGTTCAGGAAGTAGTCACGTTCCTGTTGTGCCGTGAGATGTTCCTTTTTGGGGAGGATAGCGATCTGTGTGGTCAGTGCGTTGAAGGCCGAAACGTAGTCTGACATGCTGTCTTTGAACTTCAGGGCGGCCAGTTTCGCCTCGACCAAGCTACGGAGGTTGGTGGGGTAGAACCTGCGCCTGAGTGCCTTCAGGAACCGTTCCCGGGTGGCGGGAGGCTCTCCGGAGCGAGCCTCGAGCTTCCACCGCTCAGCGGCGTCTCCCGACAAGTGGGCTACGAAGTGTTTCACGTCCCCGTCCTCCGTTCTGAATTCGGTGGCTTCCAGATAGCGTAGGTGGGCGTCAACGAACTCGTCCAGTTTGGCGACCATGTCTTTACCATTAGCCTTACCATTGAACTTGGTCAGCATCTTAGCCAAGGTGGTTCGGAACTCCTTCTCGGCGGCCGCCTTGCGCTTACGCTCTTCGCTAGCCGCCAAATGGGCCTCGCGGCTAACTCGTACTCCAGCGAAGGGGCTGTCATCTGGGCGGTCCCTCTCCAGGCGCTCGAATCGCTGCTGGAGTTGGGCGTTGGTGTTGGCCAGCTGGGCTAGGATTTGGAGGATTGTTGCCTGTCCGTTCTCCTGTTGGGCTGGGGTACGGCTCCTGCGCCGCATGGGGGAGCGGCTTCGGGTCCTTGCCGGGGAGCGGCTGCGGTAGCGGCTTGCTGAGCGGCTCCTTCGACGGGGGGGGAGATGCTCCTGCGACCTCATCGTCCGCGCCTGTATCGCTCTGGCATCCGATTCCGGCGTCGGGGTTCCGGGCTTCGACGTCGACGAGATGAGCGTGAGCGGGAGTGCCTCCTTCCAGGTGGCGACCACGGGGGTGACCCCCTGCGCCTGTGCAAGGGGCGGTTACGCTCTGCGGGGCCGTTGCCTTGGCGTTGGTCGCCGTCGAGCCGTTGCGCCCTTCGATGCGGGTGTTCAAATGGGTCAAGCTCTAAGCGGTCATTGTTAACTACCGCATAGCTGACGGCGGTATTAGCACTCGCCTAAGAGTTGCTCATCGTAGGTTGCCGGAGAGATCTTGAAGGGTGGTGCTACCATGTAATAATGCTTGGTCCGTTGCCAGAGGCTAGCTCTGTCTCCGCTCGATGTATTGAAAGAATTCTAGAGTTTCTACCTCCCGGGGCGCCGCCCGAAGGCTTTTCTTCCCTTCGGGAGTCACCCCAGAGCGTAGAACTCCAATATAATCTACGCTACACGTGATCTCATGCCCTACGCGCTTCCCCGCACTAAGGTGCCACCTGCAGCACCTCATTACACGAGGGCGCATGGATTGCAGCGTGCGCCGGAGTCCGGCGTAGCCCCCACTGAAGGCCAATCCTCTACTATCTTAGGCATAACCGGGAGAATGTGGTTTCCAGGTTGTCCAAGACGTTGATGCAGAAGTTGGGGGGTTCTTGAGAAGGAGTAAGTCTATCGTCGTACTGAGCCTGAGCAGTGATCAGGGTACTAAGATCCTCAGGAAGGGCTTGAAGGAAGTCGGCACAGAGCACATATTCCGGGAGCCCGGGGAGTTGTCCAGCCAAAAGGTTGAACTGGGCAACAAATTTGGTTAAACCTTGATGGTTAATTGACTTGGGCTTCAGAGCGCGCAGTCTGTGAAGAACTTGCGGCGGATGAGTCCGGTGAATGAAGCGCCTCAACATCGCGGAGCGTAATCCGAGTTGCGGGGGCTGTCCATAGGCGTCTTGAATATCGTGGCATGAAATTATGGAGAAGCGCCGTTTTCAGGCAGGCTTTTCCACCACTGGAGAGCTGGTCCAGTGAGCGCGTTGACGACAAAGTCTACGCATTCGGAAGGCAAAATCATCTGGTACTTCATAATCACGTCGATGTGATCAAGGAACCCTTGAAGCTTGGTAACATTGGGGTCGCCGTTGTAGGTGCTGAGTTTACTAAGGGTAGTGTTGATGAAGACTTTGGAAGCTGATTTGCCGGCCGTACGGGGTGTTACAGGAGTAACAGGTCTCACAGATGCACTTTCGTGTGGAATTTCAGCGAAAGGAGGGCTTTGAGAACGGGTTTGAAAGTAAGGATGCCGTTCCGGGGCTTTATAAGCATATGGGACGGAGTAGGCCATAGCGCGCTGAGGAGGCGCATGGGGTGCCGGCGACACAGAGGTCATATATGGCACATTTCCCTGGACAGGGCTAGTCGAATATTGAGATCGAGTGCTGTTCACAGGCAACTGAGCGAGCGGGTTCACGGAGGGGACGGTAGGTCCGCCTTGTTGTGGCACTCGACCCGAATTCAAGAATGAGGTAACCAATCCAGTCAGGGTGGCTATTTGATCCTTCATTTGAAGCATCTCCTCTTCCTGCTTGACAGACATAGGTTCTTTCTGAATGGAATCCATCAGGAAGGGGTCGGTCCGCGTGATTCAGGCGCATCCACATACGGCGTGGTTGCGTCTTTCCATTCTGCGATAGTAGCAGAAAGTCCCTCCTTCCTCTTCTTCTGGTCCACAAATCCACCAGGCATTTTGTAAGGCGGGGTAGGTGTTGGTTCACTGCGTAAGTCGGCATGACGGGCTACGCCTTGATTAAGCGGAGTACGTGAGTCAATGCCAGAGCGCTGATTAATAGATTCAGGACTCTTAACAGGGGGTTGTTCAACTTTCTTTCCTCCTCCTCTAGTAGCCGCAGGTAGTGGGCCCAGGAGAGCTCCTCCTTGGGACCGCGTAGGCTGAGCAGAGGGCTTGCCGGCTGTCACTGCAGCTGCGTAGCCCTTCTGAGGTTGGGTTGTTGAATCTTTAGGTGGCCTGGTGCTTTACTAAGAGAGCGGTGACTGGAGACCGTGAGTTCTTTATCCTGGAACGTCCGCTAGTTGCGGGCGAAGCCAGGGCTCATAACCACTTAGCAGTAGTCGGCAGAGGAAGCAGATGACTGAGCGATCTCTATGTAGTGTGCAATGCTGTACTGTGAAGTATGTAGTGTCTTGTGCAGAAAAGTCTGAAGTGTAAAGAGGACGCGAGGTCCGAAGGGGAAGAAAAGAGTGGAGTCCCTACGTGGAAGCGTGGCGTAAGCGGGAGGGGAGTCAAGTGAGGAAATAAACTACGGGCACCCTAACCGGGGACTTGGGAGGATGATACCTCCAACAGAGTCTTCCCGTTCAGGCATCGCCGCCTTGAATCGTTTAGACTTCTTTTGGGTGTCAAGGACCGCAGATGGGCCGCATTACAGGACGACTGGGATTCCCATTTCCTAGTTACTGGTCTGGCAGCCAGGGTGTGTTCAACTTCCTCTGCACGGAAGCGTAGAACAGGAATCTCGTCTTCTATGTGCTCGAAACGAACATCGTCAAGCATATAGATCCATGACAATCCGAGAATAACATCTACCCGCAGAGGAGCAACCACAAATGGAAGCTGTCCTCTCGAATAATGTCGTCCATCTCCCCACAAATGTAGATCGCCACAAAATAACTTCTTGGCGTTGGATGTATGGCCGTTGTTGCCCCAGGCGACATCAATGGGCATTTTAGGGTTAGAGGTTTGGAAACCATGTTCCGACACCCATCCCTGATGTACCATCAGCGTTGTGCATCCCGTATCAATCAGAATGCGACAAAACTTGCCATTCAACTTGCCATGAACCACAAATGCCCATCGTGCGATTACCGCATTGGGTTGCAGTTGCAGTGCTCCAGGCCTAGTCTTCAGAACGGTTTCAGTGTCGTCTGGCCGGCACAAGCGCGCCCCCGCAGCAGACGTATTGCTACAGTCAACAAGTATACCATCAGCGGACTCAGGGTGTATCGCCTCAAGTTCCTCGTCAATGGACACCATTGCACAATGAGACGAATAAACGGTGTCTTTATTAAACGTCTCTACCGAAAACTCTTTTTCTGACCAGCGTCCCAATGTGGCTTATCTTTAGTCTCGTCTGACTTCTTATCCTTCTTCATTGTAGGACAATCTTGCGCACGATGACCCATCTCGCTACAATCGAAACACTTCATGTGCAAGAGGTCTGGGAGTGCGTAAGGTTTAGTAGCTTCCGCCTTCTTAGCTTTCCCCCCCTTCTTGCCTGCAGTACCCGCGGCAGAAGAGACATTAGCATTTTTAGGCGCACTACTACCAGAAGTAACCCCTTAATCGTTTGCGTCGGTGCCCTTCTCGGTGAGACGACGTACAGCAAACAAACTGAGCGCACGATCCATCGAGCAAATCAATGGAAATGCAAGCAGAGGGTGTTGCTCCCTATAATCAACCATCGTATGCAACAACGACTGGCCGATCTCGTAGCCGAAGGTGTTGGTCTTATCGTGAGTAAGACCGCGAAGAAACACGTCATTCAAATCGTCAGGGGTGATAACCCCCAGGTTGCGCTGTGCCTCGGCAACGGTACGTTTGAACTCCATCACTTACAAATCCATCGACTTATGAAAAGTCATTCGGTGCAGAGCGTTGAGCGCATTTGTTTTCGCGTTCGTAGGATAGAAGGCTAACTTGAAAGCCGTTTCAAAATCCTCTTTCCGCATGTCAAGCCTGCATGCGGTGTCAAACCAGGTACATGCGTCGCCTTCGAGCGAGCTAGATACCTTCTGCATGTACTTAAAGTCGTCAACCGGAAGACAAAAAGTAACCATGAAGTCCGTATGCTTGTGCAAAAACGTGTCGACAAAAGCGGCCTCGTGCTGTTTGCCATTAAACGGATGCTGCGAGATCCATGTACCATGGTGTCTATGCTGCTTGATATAGAACAGGTCCACCACCCCATCCTGCAGCACATCACGTCGCATTGCGGAGTCACGCTCCAACGTAGCTTGCAGACGATCCTGTGGAGCCTGATGATCCTCGGGATGTTGATCGCAAACTTCTGCTCGAGCGGCAGCCGCAGCAGCCCTCATTCGGGCATTAAGCTTCTTGATGGAGATCGTGGACATAGCCGTAGCAGGCGGGTTACCAGCAGGAGGTGGAGGAAGTCCACCAACCTGGATACCCTCCATTGGAAAAGGTCCTGTCGTTCGAGGAGGAAGAGGAAGGCAAACTTCAACAAGAGGTTCATCAACCGACATTTCCGGCTCCTCAACGATCTCATCAATACCAGCTGTACCCCCAGGAGTAGTTTCCTCACTCCTGGTAACTGTACTACCCGGTGATGTACTCATGACGACCTTCTGGCCAGTGTAATCTCGTTTTCAGGTCAAATAACCTCAAACAACGACGAATACGTCCCCAATGCGGACAGAAGTACTCCGTTGATGCTGTTTAGCTCAGTACCTCAAGCAAATACACACAAACAACTAGGTTTCGAATTAGGTATATGCCATATGCAATAACCAAAATTCGGGCATAGATTTTCCCCGAAAAATCCCCAAAATCCACCGTGTCCGATGTCAGCGGGTTTCGGTTACGTTGATCCTAGACTGGATCTGTTTAAAGAGGCCTTTGAGAGAATCAAGAAGAAACCCTAACGGCTTAGCTTCGTCCCAAAACTGAGAGACTTTTGCTATCCGTCTGTTTTCGCTTAAGTACCAAATTAACGACAAAGGTGATGACGGATAACTTGTTTTGCAGTGATTAAAAAATCCCAAAACATTTGCTATACGGAGGTTATAGTGGCAACGATTTAGCGTGTTTTTCGATATCTCCGTATCTGTAGGTCGAATCACTTTGAAACTTTCCCAAGTCTTCAAGCTCAGTGTGCTCTACGGGGTTTCCGAGGTTTGAAGTGCATCGGATGACTGGGGTAGATTTCTGATCCGCGAACGGGTTACTAATTGGCTACTAGTAAACACGCGTTTATGTCGACTACGTGTCGACCGATGAACGAATATTCTCAAGATGTTGATATACCGAAAGAGTAAGGTATGGATGGCAAACTGTGAGTTACAGAGGTTTATTCTGTGATGATTGCTACGTCCGCAATTTCGAGATGCTTAAGTTGCCGACGTGTATTGAAACCTTAGCTGATATAGGTGTATCTGAGAGGTCACTAAGACAGGTTCGCCGATGACTGCGGGACGTAGCTGCCCAAAGGGCAGTGTTGTGATGTAGAAGCAGTAGTGTAGCTAAATTAGTGCGATAGAAAGTAGTGTATTGAAGAGGATAAAGTGAAGAGAGGGGATGGGCAACAGGTCCGCCTTGTATACGAATCTGGGGCTTCTTTCTTCCGGATTTAGCTATGTGCTGGGGCGTCCAAAGCACCCTCTGAGACCCCCTCAGAACGCCCAAGGCGTCTCTGAGTGCCGCAGTTAAGGTGGGTAAGGTTTTGCCAAGTCTGTGTAGCCTGCTGATGCCCCCATGGACGTCTGCCAAGTCCGCGGAGCCTGCGGAAGGTGCTACAGGCTTCCACAAGCTCAATAGCACCCAATCTAGCTACCACAACCCGATCACAGCTCCATACGGGCACTACTGACCGCCATGAGCTCTAAGAACATCATGAAAGCGCAGTGCTGATGCCTGGATGTCTGGGAAACGGTCCAGACATCTTCAGAGCCTTCCAAGACGCGTCCTAAGTCTGCAGAGCCTTCTAAGTGCCGCACCTTGATGCTATCTCAATACTCCCTCTCACTTGAAGGCTCTGCAGCCTCTAAGTGCATCGCAGCTCTCAGACGTGTGAAGTCTGGCATGGGGAGGGGCTTGGTGGGCGCATCAGCTATCATCTCTTTTGTTGGGCAGTATTGGAGGATAACTGTCTTGTGTGCGCCTTGTTCACGAATGAAGTGGTATCAGATGTCGATGTGCTTGGTTTGTGCATGGTGAACTGGGTTTGTGGCGAGTGCCATAGCTCCTTGGTTGTCTTCCCAGATGACTGTGGGGTCTTGGACGAGTCCTGTCTTGTCCTGATGCATGCTCAGTTCTCTGAGTAGACATCTGAGCCACATGGCTTCTTTACAGGCGTCTGTAAGTGCCATGTACTCGCCTTCAGTGGAGGAGAGTGCTGTAGTGCGTTGTTTGCGTGATTTCCAGCTTACAGGACCGTCGAAGGTGAAGAGGTACCTTGTGGCTGATCTTCGAGTTTCTGGGCAGCCTCCCCAGTCTGAGTCTGACCATCCCACGAGTTTGGGGGTTCCTTGGACGGCTTCCAGTCGAAGTTGGTAGTGTTTGGTTGTCTTGAGATACGCCAGAATGCGTTTAGCAGGTTTCCAATGTCCTTTGCCTGGATTGGCTAAGAACTGGCTCACAGCTCCAACTGCTTGGGCTATGGCTGGTCTTGTGCCGATCATTGCGTAGATCAGACTGTCTACAATGGCTCGATAGGGCTTGTTCTGCATCTCTGCAGTCTCTTCAGGCGTTTGAGGTGCCATTTCCTTTGTCAGAGGGCTTCCCACGACGCTGGGAGTTGATACAGGCTTGCAATCGGTCATCCCATATGTTTCAAGGCATTTCCAATGTACCCAGTCTAGTTGAGCGCCAGGAGTCGTTTGGCTCGGTCTCGAGTGACTAGGAGACCCAGGAAGTAGTGCAGGGCACCTAGATCACGCATTTCGTACGCCTTCTGAAGTTCCTTGGCCTTGAAGCTGTCAAGATCGAGTCTCTTGTTGCTCAAAAGTATGAGATCGTCCACATAAAGGATCAGGATGAGTAGCCAGTCGTCAAAGAACCTGATATAGACGCAATGGTCTGAATCAAGACGAGTGAAGCCTTTCTCAACGAGAGTGCCATGGATTTCGATGTTCCATTCCCTGGGGGCTTGTTTAAGACCATAGAGTGTCTTCTTGAGTTTAAGCACAAGATGCTCTTCTCCTGGCTTGATTTAGCCTGGTGGCTGCTTCATATAGATCTGCTCACTGAGTGTCGGGTTCTGGAATATGGTCGATACGTCCATTTCATCCATTTCGAGGTCCTGAGCTGCTCCCCACGACAGGAGTAGCCAAATGGTGTCGAACTTGGCTACTGGGGCAAAAGTCTCATTGTAGGCACCTTCCTCTTCTTGTGAGAAGCCTTGGGTGACTAGTCTGGCCTTGTAGCGTTCGATACTGCCATCAGCATTCGTCCTGATCTTGTAAATTCACTTGCAGCCGACAAGGTTGCGATCTTTGGGTGCTGGACTGGGCTAGTTCGCGTCCAGTGATTGTCTTCTTGATCGGTGTCAGAATCACATGTCTGGAAAGGTAATCAATGCAGACGAGACGAGAGTTTGTTTCATCTACTTCGAAAATGTTGAATCCGACCGTGTGCCATCTTCCAAAAGGTATAGGAAGGGGTCGAACAAATCCGTATCGACGATGACCAGGTTTGAATTGTTGACAGGATTTGCAAGTTCCCACGTATTTAATAACGTCGGAGCGTACGGTAGGCCAGTAATAGAATGGCTCCAGGACTACAAGACGCTGGAAACCGAGATCCAGGTCCAGCTTGCTGACAGCCGGTCAGTCCTAGCCATCGGAACAGGCTCCATCTCGATCAGAACGCCCGGGGAGCACGCTGGCACCCTTCAAAACGTCTGGTTCGTTCCCAAACTCGAAGAGAACCTCATCTCAGTAGCCCAGCTGACTGAGAACGGAGCACAGGTCGAGTTCTCGAGTGCAGAGTGCACAACCAAGACCAATGACGGTGATCTCACCTTCAGAGCTCTCAAGGAGAACGGTCTGTACACCATGACAGCCGAGGTTTTCCCTGAACATGCGTACTCAGCAGGAGCACTTTGTAGCACACCCTTTCATATCTGGCATCAGAGACTCGGTCATCTGAATACCCAAGACATCCAGAAGCTCACCAACGGCTACCAACGTCACATCAGAGTCACCGGACATCCTGATGGCCACATCTGCGAAGTCTGCTCGCTCTCCAAGCAGTCCAGAGCTCTTTTCCCGAAGAAAAAAGCTTCCCGAGCCACAGACGTCCTGGCACTCGTCCACACTGATCTCTGTGGCCCCAAGGGGATGTCTACCTTTTGGGGATGTACCTACTTCGCATCAAGGATTGATGCCAAGTCCAGAATCGTCTGGGTCAACCTCCTGCGCAAGAAAAGCGATACCTTTGATGCCTGGGAGGAATACAAGGCTCTTATGGAGAAACAGACCGGGAGATCAATCAAAGTCCTCAGATCGGACAAAGGAGGCGAATACAAATCCATCCAATTCGCCCTTGCACTCAGAAAGACTAGAATCCAACCCCAGCGCGCTGCTACCGACACCCCACAGCGAAGCGGAGTAGCGGAACATATGAATCGAACTCTGGTCGAATTGGCACGCTGCCTGCTCACCCAGGCTGGTCTCGGACAGGAATACTGGGGAGAAGCTCTGCTTGCAGCTGTCCACATTTGAAATCATTGCCCTACGGCTGCCCTAGACAACTTCAAGACGCCGTATGATATTGAGATAGCATCAAGATGCGGCACTTAGAAGGCTCTGCAAGACTTGGGACGCGTCTGGGGAGGCTCTGAAGATGTCTGGACCGTTTCCCAGACATCCAGGCATCAGCACTGCGCTTTCATGATGTTCTTAGAGCTCATGGCGGTCAGTAGTGCCCGTATGGAGCTGTGATCGGGTTGTAGTAGCTAGATTGGGTTTTATTGAGCTTGTGGAAGCCTGTAGCACCTTCCGCGGGCTCCGCGGACTTGGCAGACGTCCATGGGGGCATCAGCAGGCTACACAGACTTGGCAAAACCTGACCAACCTTAACTGGGGCACTCAGAGACGCCTTGGGCGTTCTGAAGGGGTCTCAGAGGGTGCTTTGGACGCACCAGCACATAGCTAAATCCCCAAGAAAGAAGCCCTAGATCCGTATAAAAGGCAGACCTGTTGCCCATCCCCTGTCTTCGATTTATCCTCTTCAATACACTATGTTCCACATCACAACACTGCCCTTTGGGCAGCTATGTCCCTCAGTCATCGGCGAACCAGTCTTAGTGACCTCCGAGATACACCTATATCAGCTAAGGTTCAGTACGTTATGAGCCCTGAGCTTTATCATCACTAAAACGGTGTTCGCCAATCCCATTCAAGACGTTTCCAACCCCCGACGGACGCTCCCTACGCCCTACTCTCGACAAATCCCTCCAAAACCACGAATTTCCGACCGAAAAACGCGCCAAAGTGCTCAACTCGACAAGATACGCACTGCTTGACACCCAAAACGCGTCCAACAATACAGCATCATCCAAAAAACGCGTCCACACACCCGAAACAGACGACTTTAGCTCGAACACTCAATGGCTGGAGACTCAGAGACTTCGAAACTTATGGTGGATAAGTTCACAGGGGAGAACTATCATCTATGGAAGTTTAGGATGATGATGATGTTGAAGGGGAAGGGACTTTGGGTGGCAGTGGAAGCTGGGACAAAGGAGAAGGAAGGAGCTACGGCTACAGCAAGCTCGTCGCAGGGAAAGGGGGCAGAAGGGGAAGAGGAGGAGTTGATGGAGAGGAAGGACAAGAGGGCTTTAACATACATCTGCCTCAGTCTGAACAACACGCAGCTTATGCATGTGCATACAGCTCAGACGGCTTGGGAAGCCTGGTCTAAGCTAGCTGTGGTGCACAAACGAACGGGGCTCGCCAGCAAGCTCTTCCTTTGTCGAAAGTTCCTTACCATCACTATGGACGAGTCTGACTCGATCACAAACCACATCAACAATGTCAGACAGCTTGCACAACAGCTGGAGGCTATCGGCGCACCAGTACCCGAAGACGATATCATGACGACCTTGATATACAGCTTACCAAACAGCTACAAACAAGTCATCACGAGCCTCGAAAGCAGGGCAGATGACTTAGACGTGGAGTTCTTGACGGCCAGACTTCTGAATGAAGAGCTAGGCGCAAGGAGAACTCGAAACCAGTCAGATCGACTGGAAACGCCTTCGTTGGGGACGGGGGACACCAGCAGGAGGCTGGGGGTTCAGCCAGGTTCGCCAGGAAGAAGGGAAAGTGCCATCGCTGTGGTATTGATGGGCACTGGAAGAATGAGTGCAAGAAGCTCAAACGAGAGCTAGCACAAGCCAACAATGCAAATCGAGCCAAACCACACCAGGCCAGCCAGGGAACCGGGTTCCTCTTCATGGCAGCTATGAAACGCACGGAAGTCAGCCCAGGGTGCTGGATTATCGACTCAGGAGCCTCCTCACACATGACACACGTCAGGGAATGGCTCCAGGACTACAAGACGCTGGAAACTGAGATTCAAGTCCAGCTAGCTGATAACCGGTCAGTCCTAGCCATCGGAACAGGCTCCATCTCGATTAGAACACAAGGAAAGCACGCTGGCACCCTTTGAAACGTCTGGTTTGTTCCCAATCTGGAAAAGAACCTCATCTCAGTAGCCCAGCTGACTGAGAACGGAGCACAAGTTGAGTTTTCGAGTGCAGAATGCACAATCAAGACCAGGGACGGCGCTCTCGCCTTCAGAGCTCTCAAGGACAACGGCCTGTACACCATGACAGCCCAGGCTACCCCTGAACACGCCTACTCAGCAGGAGCACCTCGTAGCACACCCTTTCATATCTGGCATCAGAGACTCGGGCATCTGAATGCCCAAGACGTCCAGAAGCTCACCAACGGCTACCAACGCAACATCAGAGTCACCGGGCACCCTGATGGCCACATCTGCGAAGTCTGCGCGCTCTCCAAGCAATTCAGAGCTCCCTTTCCAAAGAAACAAGCTGCCAGAGCCACAGAAGTACTGGCACTCGTCCACACTGACCTCTGTGGCCCCATGAGGACGTCTAACTTTGGGGGATGTACTTACTTCGCATCATGGATTGATGACAAGTCCAGAATCATCTGGGTCAAGCTCCTACGCAAGAAAAGCGATACCTTTAATGCATGGGAGGATTACAAGGCACTTATGGAGAAACAGACTGGGAAATCCATCAAAGTCCTCAGATCAGACAAAGGAGGCGAATACGAATCCCTCCAGTTCGCCCTCGCACTCAGAAAGGCTGGAATCCAACATCAGCGCGCTGCTACCGACACCCGACAGCAGAACGGAGTAGCGGAACGTATGAATCGGACTTTAGTTGAAATGGCACGCTGCCTACTCACCCAGGCTGGTCATGGACACGAGTACTGGGGAGAACCGCTGCTTGCAGCTGTCCACATTAGAAATCGCTGCCCTACGGTTGCCCTAGACAACTCCAAGACGCCATACGAAGCCTTCTTTGGTCGCAAACCCATCCTCCTTCATCTCAGAGTATTTGGATGCATAGCCTATGCTATGGTACTCAAGAAAAACCGAGGAAAACTGGACAACAAAGCCAAGAAGTGCCTCTTTCTAGGCTATAGCTCTTCCAGCAAAGCCTGGAGGCTCCAGTCACTCGAACCCGATGATCAGGGCGCCATTATCGAATCAAGAGACGTCCAGTTCAATGAAAACAAGTTCTACAACAGCCTGGACAACGAAGATACACATGAAGACACGTCAGACCGCTCCTATGACAGCTTAGCTAGCTTTGAATTCGATCCTGAGCCTGACAACATCGTTTCACACGCACCCAAGCCCACAGACACCCCCGAATTACGCCCGCACGCTGCAGGGGAGGATTCTGAGCTCCGTGACGCATCTCGCAACCCACAACCTGACACCGATCAATGGGCAGAGGCCCCAGAGGACCTAGACGACCAGGAAGACCAGGAAGATGACGACTAGGTGCACTACGGACGCATCACACGCTCCCAGAGCACTCAAATACGCCAAAGCAACCTTGCCTATGCCCTGGCTACCGAAGTACTGCACACAGAGCCCAAAACCCTCAAGCAAGCCCTAAACTCCAATGACTCAGCCAAGTGGAAGGAAGCCGTGGATGCTGGATACGCATGTCTTGTCAAGAACGGCACCTGGGAGCTCTGTCCAGCACCCAAAGATCGCAACCTTGTCGGATGCAAGTGGATTCACAGGATCAAGACGAATGCTGATGGCAGTATCGAACGCTACAAGGCCAGACTAGTCGCCCAAGGCTTCTCACAAGAAGAGGGACTTGACTACAACGAGACATTCGCACCAGTGGCCAAGTTCGACACCATTTGGCTACTCCTGTTGTGGGGAGCAGCTCAGGACCTCGAAATGGACCAAATGGACATGTCCACCGCATTCCTGAACCCGACACTCAGTGAGGAGATCTATATGAAGCAGCCACCGGGCTGCATCAAGCCAGGAGAAGAGCATCTCGTGCTTAAACTCAAGAAGACACTCTATGGTCTTAAACAAGCCCCCAGGGAATGGAACATCGAAATCCATGGCACTCTCGTTGAGAAAGGCTTCACTCGTCTTGATTCAGACCATTGCGTCTATATCAGGTTCTTTGAGGACTGGCTACTCATCCTGATCCTTTATGTGGACGATCTCATACTTTTGAGCAACAAGAGACTCGATCTTGACAGCTTCAAGGCCAAGGAACTTCAGAAGGCGTACGAAATGCGTGATCTAGGTGCCCTGCACTACTTCCTGGGTCTCCTAGTCACTCGAGACCGAGCCAAACGACTCCTGGCGCTCAACTAGACTGGGTACATTGGAAATGCCTTGAAACATATGGGATGACCGATTGCAAGCCTGTATCAACTCCCAGCGTCGTGGGAAGCCCTCTCACAAAGTCACAAGGGAAATGGCACCTCAAACGCCTGAACAGACTGCAGAGATGCAGATCAAGCCCTATCGAGCCATTGTAGACAGTCTGATCTACGCAATGATCGGCACAAGACCAGACATAGCGCAACCAGTTGGAGCTGTGAGCTAGTTCTTCATCAATCCAGGCAAAGGACACCGGGCTATATCAAGATGACCAAACACCACCAACTTCGACTGGGAGCGGGCCAAGGAACCCCCAAACTCGTGGAATGGTCAGACTCAGACTGAGGAGGCTGCCCAGACACTCGAAGATCGACCACCAGATACCTCTTCACCTTCGGCGGTCCAGTAAGCTGGAAATCACGCAAACAACGCACTACAGCACTCTCCTCCAGCGAAGGCGAAAACATGGCACTCACTGACGCCTGTAAAGAAGCCATGTGGCTCAGCCCTCTACTCAGAGAACTGAGCACGCACCAAGACAAGACAGAACTCGTCCAAACTCATCTTGAAAGACAACCAAGGAGCTATGGCACTCGCCACAAACCTAGTTCACCATGCACAAACCAAGCACATCGACATCAGATACCACTTAATTGATGCCCCATGGGCGTCTGCCAAGTTGGCGGAAGGTGCTACACGCTACCACAAGCTCAGTCGAGCCCAATCTAGCTACTACACCGTGATCACAGCTCCATACGGGCACTGCTGACCGCTATGAGCTCTAAGAACATCATGAAAGCGCAGTGCTGACGCCTGGATGTCTGGGAAACGGTCCAGACATCTTCAGAGCCTCCCAAGACGCGTCCTAAGTCTTGCAGAGCCTTCTAAGTGCCGCATCTTGATGCTGTTTTAATAGGCAGCAGCGCGCTGGTGTTGGATTCCAGCCTTTCTGAGGGCAAGGCCGAGTTTGGTAGATCCATATTCAGGTCCTTTGTCAGATCTGAGGACTTTGATTGACTTCCCGGTCTGCTTCTCTATAAGGGCCTTGTACTCTTCCCATGCATCAAAGGTGTCGCTTTTCTTGTTGAGGAGCTTGACTTGTCATCTGGGGTTGTGGACTTCTGGACTTGTCATTGGTGAATGATGCAAAATAGGTGCAGCCCCCAAAGGTAGACGTCCTCATAGGCTCGCAGAGGTCAGCGTGGACGAGTGCCAGTACTTCTGTGGCTCGGGCAGCTTGTTTCTTCGGAAAGGGAGCTCTGGATTGCTTGGAGAGCGCGCAGACTTCGCAGATGTGGCCATCAGGGTGCCCGGTGACTCTGATGTTGCGTTGGTAGCAGTTGGTGAGCTTCTGAACATCTTGGGCATTCAGATGACCAAGTCTCTGATGCTAGATACGAAAAGGAGTGCTGCAAAGTGCTCCTGATGAGTGGGCGTGCGCAGTGATAGCTTGAGCCTTCATGGTGTAGAGACCATTCTCTTTGAAAGGTCTGAAAGTGAGAGCCCCATCTTTGGTCTTGATTGTGCACTCTGCACTCAAGAACTCGACTTGTGCTCCATTCTGAGCCCGCTGAGCTACTAAGATGAGGTTCTTTCTGAGTTAGGGAACGAACCAAACGTTTTGAAGGGTGTCAGCTTGCTCCCTGTGTGTTCTGATGGTAATGAAGCCCGTTCCGATGGCCAGAACTGACCTGTGATATGGACCACCATCCACACGGGTTCTATAACTGATGCTCGTATACAATAGCTACTTTGCTGTAAGGTATTGTAGACGGACTGGGTGTTTGCTATTTGTCATGCAGGAAAATAGTTACTTCTTGTGAAAAGGAACGCGTAACAAGCACTGTTAAAGTACCCGTGAGGCTGGAGTCCACTGGAGAACACTCTTGAGACGCGTAGGCCAGATACACCTGTGTATCCACAGAATATACAGGTCTATTCTGCGAGGCCTGTCTCGCAGATGTGTGGTTCTCCAACTAGACCGGACAACCCACATTACACCCCCCCCCAGATTCTACGATGCGAACCTACTCCAGCAAGCTCATACAAAGTGGAATATGAAGGTGTCCGGGATCGCACCCAGCGCCATCCTTAAATGGTCCTCCTCGTTGGTCCAAAAAACCATGGTTCTGCAGCGGAAAGCTTCCCAGATGACCGTTGTGGGTAGCAACGTTTGCAAACCATTCTGGTTCAATGGTAATTGCCATCCACGCTACCTGCTACCAGCAGCGGGCATCCCAGCTGTGAATGCAACAGTTGTGCTTTGTATCACAAGTTCCCTAATACAAGTTGTCAGGCAACGGATGTACGCAACCATTGACCCAACAAAGCTCTGTTGTTCAGAGTCAACGCCTATGTGTACCTCCAGGCATACACACCACCGAGTCTCCAGGAGTGATCAGTTCCTGTTGGAGGGATCATCCTCCCGAGTCCCCAGTTAGGGTTCCCATAGTTTATTTCCCCACGTGACTTCCCTCCCGCTTACGCCACGCTTCCGCGTATGGGACTTCACCCTTTTCTTCCCTTTCGGACCTCGCGTCCTCTTTCTACAAAAGACTTCAATACATACTTCACAGTACTCCATCTCACACAACATAGAGTTCGCTCATCTTGTTGGCCCATCTTTACTTCCGTGAGGTATGGCGCCATACAGGTACTGCAGCTGTGATCGTCGGAGATCGAGATCCACGCTTCCTGGCAGACTTCTGGAAGGCGTTTCAATCGTTGTTGGGCTCTAAGCAGAGCTTGAGCACGGCACAACATCAACAGACGGACGGAAAGGTCGAACGGTGTATCTCTATCTTGAAGAAGATGATTAAACCGTACCTTAATGTAACAGGAGACGATTGGATTGACAAACTGCCAATGTTGGAGTTTGCCTACAACCGTACGCAGAACAGGACCCTTCATTGTGAAGAAGGAAGGACCACACCCGGAAACGTACGAGTCAGAGCTGCCAGCTTTGATGGGCGCTTTATACCCGGTCTTCCATACGGATATCTTGAAGCCTTGGCACAAGCTGACTTCAGATCCGCTGCGCATCGACAATGTAGAGGACTCTAACCCAGGGCCCTTCCAGGTCAAAGGCGAGGAAGAATACTATGTCGATAGATTATCGGACGTAGGTTGGTCCATGGAAAACCTGAGTATCTTGTTCAGTGAGTTGGTTACCCTTCTGAGCAGACGACATGGGAAACGCATGAGCGAGTGAAAGACTGCGCTGCGTTAGATGACTTCATCTTGGTCCATGGTGAAGTAGAATTCAGATAAGCGAAAGCGGAAGCGCTCTAAGCGACCTGAGGCTCTGCGACGCATGAGTGCACGGTTGGCTGGAGGCCATGAATGATCTGTAGCCGGATGGGACCTTCTGTCCAATAAAACATCGGATATCACTGCAATCAAGCAGAGAAGCTCTTGTTCACGATATCGTTGGACATAAGTCAAAAGCTGTGAAAGGGATTGCAACATGCTACACAAAACGAGTGTTAACACGACCCCTTGATGGTAAACGACATCCGCATTGGGTAAATGCGTTTACGGCCGCCGCCCATAATGAGTAAGCAGGAACTGATCACTCCTGGAGACTTGGTGGTGTAAATGCCCGGAGGTACACATAGGCGTTGACTCTGAACGACAGAGCTTTGTTTGTTGGAGGTATCATCCTCCCGAGTCCCCGGTTAGGGTTCCCGTAGTTTATTTCCTCACGTGAGTCCCCTCCCGCTTACGCCACGCTTCCACGTAGGGACTCCACTCTTTTCTTCCCCTTCGGACCTCGCGTCCTCTTTACACTTTAGACTTTTCTGCACAAGACACTACATACTTCACAGTACAGCATTGCACACTACATAGAGATCGCTCAGTCATCTGCTTCCTCTGCCGACTACTGCTAAGTGGTTATGAGCCCTGGCTTCGCCCGCAACTAGCGGACGTTCCAGGATAAAGAACTCACGGTCTCCAGTCACCGCTCTCTTAGTAAAGCACCAGGCCACCTAAAGATTCAACAACCCAACCTCAGAAGGGCTACGCAGCTGCAGTGACAGCCAGCAAGCCCTCTGCTCAGCCTACCCGGTCCCAAGGAGGAGCTCTCCTGGGCCCACTACCTGCGGCTACTAGAGGAGGAGGAAAGAAAGTTGAACAACCCCCTGTTGAGAGTTCTGAATCTATTAATCAGCGCTCTGGCATTGACTCACGTACTCCGCTTAATCAAGGCGTAGCCCGTCATGCCGACTTACGCAGTGAACCTACACCTACCCCGCCTTACAAAATGCCTGGTGAATTTGTGGATGAGAAGAAGAGGAAAGAGGAACTTTCTGCTACCATTGCAGAATGGAAAGACGTAACCACGCCATATGTGGATGCGCCTGAATCACGCAGACATGCCGGAACCGACCCCTTCCTGATGGATTCCATTCAGGAAGAACCTATGCCTGTCAAGCAGGAAGAGGAGATGCTTCAAATGAAGGATCAAATAGCCACTCTGACTGGATTGGTTACCTTGTTCTTGAATTCGGGCCGAGCGCCACAACAAGGTGGACCTACCGTCCCTCCGTGAACCCGCTTGCTCAGTCGCTTGTGAACAGCACTCGCTCTCAGTATTCGACTAGCCCTATCCAGGCAAACGTGCCATATATGACCTCTGTGTCGCCGGCACCCCATGCGCCTCCTCAGCGCGCTATGGCCTACTCCGTCCCATACGCTTATAAAGCCCCGGAACAGCATCCTTACTTTCAACCTCGTTCTCAAGTCCCTGCTTTCGCTGAAATTCCTCAAGAAAGTGAACCTTTGAGACCAGTTACTCCTGTAACGTCCCCTACGGCCGGCAAATCACCTTCCAAGGTCTTCGTTAATAGTACCCTCAGAAAACTTGGCACCTACAATGGTGAAGCCATTGTTGCCAAGCTACAAGTGTTCATTGATCACGTCGACGTGATTATGAAGTATCAGATGATTTCACCTTCCGAATGCGTAGACTTTGTCGTCAACGCGCTCACTGGACCAGCTCTCCAGTGGTGGAAAAGCCTGCCTGAAAACGGCGCTTCTCCATAATTTCATGCCACGATATTCAAGACGCCTATGGACAGCCCCCGCAACTCGGATTACGCTCCGCGATGTTGAGGCGCTTCATTCACCGGACTCATCCGCCGCAAGTTCTTCACAGACTGCGCGCTCTGAAGCCCAAGTCAATTAACCATCAAGGTTTAACCAAATTTGTTGCCCAGTTCAACCTTTTGGCTGGACAACTCCCCGGGCTCCCGGAATATGTGCTCTGTGCCGACTTCCTTCAAGCCCTTCCTGAGGATCTTAGTACCCTGATCACTGCTCAGGCTCAGTACAACGATAGACTTACTCCTTCTCAAGAACCCCCCAACTTCTGCATCAACGTCTTGGACAACCTGGAAACCACATTCTCCCGGTTATGCCTAAGATAGTAGAGGATTGGCCTTCAGTGGCGGCTACGCCGGACTCCGGCGCACGCTGCAATCCATGCGCTCTCGTGTAATGAGGTGCTGCAGGTGGCACCTTAGTGCGGGGAAGCGCGTAGGGCATGAGATCACGTGTAGCGTAGATTATATTGGAGTTCTACGCTCTGGGGTGACTCCCGAAGGGAAGAAAAGCCTTCGGGCGGCGCCCCGGGAGGTAGAAACTCTAGAATTCTTTCAATACATCGAGCGGAGACAGAGCTAGCCTCTGGCAACGGACCAAGCATTATTACATGGTAGCACCACCCTTCAAGATCTCTCCGGCAACCTACGATGAGCAACTCTTAGGCGAGTGCTAATACCGCCGTCAGCTATGCGGTAGTTAACAATGACCGCTTAGAGCTTGACCCATTTGAACACCCGCATCGAAGGGCGCAACGGCTCGACGGCGACCAACGCCAAGGCAACGGCCCCGCAGAGCGTAACCGCCCCTTGCACAGGCGCAGGGGGTCACCCCCGTGGTCGCCACCTGGAAGGAGGCACTCCCGCTCACGCTCATCTCGTCGACGTCGAAGCCCGGAACCCCGACGCCGGAATCGGATGCCAGAGCGATACAGGCGCGGACGATGAGGTCGCAGGAGCATCTCCCCCCCCGTCGAAGGAGCCGCTCAGCAAGCCGCTACCGCAGCCGCTCCCCGGCAAGGACCCGAAGCCGCTCCCCCATGCGGCGCAGGAGCCGTACCCCAGCCCAACAGGAGAACGGACAGGCAACAATCCTCCAAATCCTAGCCCAGCTGGCCAACACCAACGCCCAACTCCAGCAGCGATTCGAGCGCCTGGAGAGGGACCGCCCAGATGACAGCCCCTTCGCTGGAGTACGTGTTAGCCGCGAGGACCATTTGGCGGCTAGCGAAGAGCGTAAGCGCAAGGCGGCCGCCGAGAAGGAGTTCCGAACCACCTTGGCTAAGATGCTGACCAAGTTCAATGGTAAGGCTAATGGTAAAGACATGGTCGCCAAACTGGACGAGTTCGTTGACGCCCACCTACGCTATCTGGAAGCCACCGAATTCAGAACGGAGGACGGGGACGTGAAACACTTCGTAGCCCACTTGTCGGGAGACGCCGCTGAGCGGTGGAAGCTCGAGGCTCGCTCCGGAGAGCCTCCCGCCACCCGGGAACGGTTCCTGAAGGCACTCAGGCGCAGGTTCTACCCCACCAACCTCCGTAGCTTGATCAAGGCGAAACTGGCCGCCCTGAAGTTCAAAGACAGCATGTCAGACTACGTTTCGGCCTTCAACGCACTGACCACACAGATCGCTATCCTCCCCAAAAAGGAACATCTCACGGCACAACAGGAACGTGACTACTTCCTGAACAGGCTGACCTTCCACCAGGTCGGACGTTGCATCCGTGAGCAGTGTTACCAGTTCATCCTACAACAGGGCAATGAGGACGAAGACATTTCCATCAAGACCCTCCAGCAAGCCGCCCAGAGGGCCTTCAGCATCAGGGGTTATGCCGACGGATCGCCCGCATTTCGGAAGACGGCAAACAGATCCAACCCGCAACGGCCACTTTGGCCCAGGCTCGCCACAAGCGCAATACGCCCCGCACCTTCAACTCCAACCGAGTACCCCTTGGGAAGGAGAGGAAAACTCAGCGAGGCGAATGTCAAACTTGCAGCAGCAAGGACCACTACGCCCGAGCATGCCCTAAGAACCCGGACCGACTCAAGATCTCGGCGGCGCCCGCCGAGGCCTTTGACGATGACAACGACGAGTTCCATTCGGCCGCGGAGGAGCCCCCGAGCCCCGCATACTCCGTTGACAGTCAGGATTGTCTCCCCAGGGCCTGACCGCCCGAGCGCCTCAGCGTCCAGACAACCCGAGGGACCTACCGGACCCCGACTGCAGGACATCATTCCGGAATACCGCCCCGGGCCCGTCATTGACAAGCACACGTTCATGGTCCATGGACGTGTCGGCGGCATATTATGTCGCATCCTCATAGACACTGGTTGCAATACCATGCTCATCAGTGACTCATTTGCCCAACGCCATGATCTTAACACGTACGACTGTCCCACGCCCCTCGAGGTCGCTGGGGTGACAAAGCCGGATCATACGGCGCCACGCGGATGATTTGTGCCGACCTGTCCGTCTTCACGGAGGAACAAATACCTCATAAGACCCCTCGGGTCCCGTTCGTTGTGGCCTCAATCCGCGCGGATGTTATCCTAGGGCTACCCTACATCTTGGACCTAAACCTCATACGCTTATGGCGCGACAACAGGTTCCTGGTGCTTCAATTTGAGGATAACGCAACCGTACTAACTTTCCGAGCTAAACCCACCACCCGCCGATGGCAACAACCCAGCGCTTGCGCGGCCCGGTTACTCGAACCTCATACGGGCCCTTGCCCCCGCCGTTTCTACCCAAAGCGCGCGGCCTTAAATGAGGGGGGCTTCCTCACGGCCAAACAATTCAAGCGAGCGATCAAGAGGGATAAAACCACCGAGGTCTGTACCGCATGGGTCTCACGAACGGACACGGAGGTGGACCTGGCCACAGACGACGCCCTCGCGGACGTCGCCGAAGCCAAGGCTAACTTCGTTCGCACGGTCGAGGCGAAGAAAAGTGCGTTCCTGACGAACCGAAAGGCAACGGCCACCCCTCCGGATACCACCCCGGAGGATCCCCTCGGATCGGTCGCCGCCGACCATAGCTGAGGTGGTGAAGATGTTGGCGTGCATTTCGCCATCACCGCTTCGTCGCTGGCTTCAATACTCAAGCTTGCGGCTCCAAAACGCGCGGTGCGCTTTGTGAAACGGTCATCGAAATCCATATGGGGTGCACACAGCTCTTTGTCCACTGACTGTACTTTCAAACCCGTTCTCAAAGCCCTCCTTTCGCTGAAATTCCACACGAAAGTGCATCTGTGAGACCTGTTACTCCCGTAACACCCCGTACGGCCGGCAAATCAGCTTCCAAAGTCTTCATCAACACTACCCTTAGTAAACTCGGCACCTACAACGGCGACCCCAATGTTACCAAGCTTCAAGGGTTCCTTGATCACATCGACGTGATTATGAAGTACCAGATGATTTTGCCTTCCGAATGCGTAGACTTTGTCATCAACGCACTCACTGGATCTGCTATCCAGTGGTAGAAAAGCCTTCGCGAAGCCGACCGCTCCTCCATTATTTCATGGCACGATATTCAAGATGTCTATGGACTGCCTCCTCGACTCAGACTATGCTCCGCGATGTTAAGGCGCTTCATTCCCCGCACTCATTTGCCGCAAGTTCTTAACAGACTGCGCGCATTGAAGCCCAGGTCTGTTAACCATCAAGGTTTAACCAAATTCGTCGCCCAGTTCAACCTTTTGGCTGGACAACTCCTTGGGCTCCTGGAATACATGCTCTGTGCCGATTTCCTTCAAGCTCTACCCAAGAATTTGAGTACCTTGGTCACTGCCCAGGAACAATACGAGGATAATCTTCGTCTTTAGAGAAAACGGACGGAGGTGTCCGTTTCCAGTAGTGATGTGATAGAAATGGCTATAGCGAGAGTAAACAAGAGACAGCTGTACAGCCTTCCCCATACCCTGGAGTCTCTTCATATGGCACCACCAACGCCGAGGACTACATGGGTGGGATGCCTTGCGATATGCAATCTTGCTGCAGGAAAGCTGTTGGAAACGCACGATACCAGAGTATCAGCCACAGCAGCGGCGTTTGGACCGGGTATGTGAAGCTCGGATCTATTCTCCATGTAGTAAAGGTTGACAGTTATATCAAGGTGCGCCCTCCCTGTCGCTAGGATCGCCAATAGTCGAACGTAGCATTCGACCATGAAGGTGAACACTTCCGGGTCCCCATGTTGTCCTGCTATGGTCAAAGCTGCACTCAGGAGGTTGCAGGACTGGTGTCCCCCTTGAGAGTCGCCGCTGAAGCTGTTCATGTTGTTCTTGTTTGTTTCACGTGAGACACTGAAGGTACCAAAGTATGTTTCTATCTTGATGCATTACAACGAAAAAAAAAAATGTGACCCGCAAACGCACTTAGCTACAATCACCTCCGGACTGCAATCCAGACATGCAACTAACTGATACAGCTCGGGTTCGATATCTGCCCTTCTGTTTTCAATGGTGAGTCAGTGTATGAAAGGGGATGGCCCAACCGCACAGCGTTTGGGGATACTGAGAGCGCGGTGGCAGGGGTAGCTGCATTGACTACCCATGCTTTCCCTGCTGCAAGGATCTCGTTCGGAACCAGCAGCACGATGTGGCCTGCGGGAACATAGCAGTAGCGTTGGCCCGATGGCACGGCGTATCCTGGCAAGTTAGCTGTTGACACAGTATCTGACGGTGGGACAGACATGGCTCTCAGCTCGTTTGAAATGGATCAATGGGTGCACGATTCTGAGAAAGGGCACCTTTCCCGTCACTATTTTTCAAACATAACAAGTCCGCCCAATCAATGTCATACATAAGTGAGCTATCGCATCCGTATGGTTTCTTTGCGTAGGGCTCGACATAATCAAGGGGGTTATAGTGGTCTCATGCTGTGATCCAGTCGAACGAAAGGATCCAACGACAGCAAGAAAGCGCGCATCATCTGCCAGTAGAGTGGTTCACTGCAAATGCATAGGATTCGTACTCATATCGATCAATCACAGCAGCTGTGCAGCTTCTACCGTCCAGCTCGCATCGCAAGGGTTACTATTTCGTAGCCCAGCGCCCTCTTCTCAAACACATGGAAAACGCGAAAACCGGTAGGATGCAGACCGACTCCCCTAGGCCAGCGAGTGCCGCTGGTATGGTATGCGCTCTCCGCCCAATGGAGTGAAGGCACCTGCGGCTAGCAGAACTGCGACCACGTTGTAGACAAAGGCCCAAGAGAAGTTCGCTATGATGGTACGCCGGGCGCGTTTGGGAATGATTAGCGTGTCAGGAACTGCTAGCGTTCTTGGTTGGAGGAGGATCACATCCGCGGTGCTCAACGCTAAGTCTGTTCCTGAGCCAAAGGCAATACCAACATTCGCTTGCGCTAAAGCAGGAGCATCATTGGATCCATCTCCCACAAATGCCACACGGTGTCCTCTCTGTTGAAAGGCTTTCAGGCGCGTCAGTTTGTCTGCTGGGGGGCAACCGTCAACGCAGGTCGAAGCATCAAGTCCTGAAGATACCGGTTAATAGGAGAGCAGCGTTGTGCAAGAAGTACATGTATGGCTATACCTATCGCTGTAGCTATTTGTTCGACGCTCTCAATGTGATCCCCACTGAGAATGCGGACTTCAATCCCCACAGACAACAAGAAGTGAACCGCCTGCTTTGCGTCAGGGCGGAGTAGATCTTTGAGGCCATACATGGCAACGAGGGTCCCGTCAACAGACACCGCTACCACTACGATCAGTATGTTACTCTGATGATGTCCTACAGCGTCCAAACGAAAGCGACCTACAACAGTCCTCACTCACCTGAGCATCCACTTTGCTGGGCATGCAATAGAGCCGATTGCATGCGGGGACAAGCCGCGCCCTGAGTCACCCATGAACGTCGGCCGAGCTGAACCACGGAGCCGTTCACGAGACCCTCAATGCCCAATCCAGGTATGCTTGATACCCCCGAGACGGTGGGAGGTTTTCCACGCCTTACATTCTCCAGTTGGTTGGCAACTGCACGCGCAAGCACATGCTCGCTCAAAGACGCGATGGCATGTACAGTACAGTAGATGCCACTTCTTCCCGCCCGAGACTTTGTCCGTAGAACTCCTCCACGATGGTGAACTGTCCAGTGGTGAGAGTCCCCGTCTTATCGAAAACGACCATATTGATAGAAGCAGCCGTCTCAAGACTTGTGCCATTCTTCAAAAGAATCCCACGTAGTGCGGACACCCCCGCCGCTATCACGATGACCGTCGGAACAGTTGAAAGGGTTGCATCTTTTAGCATCTACGCCCTGGGGGCCAATGAAGAGTAGCTTAGCGTACCTAGCCCCACCGCACATGGGCATGAAACAATAAGAACAGCAATGGCATACAACAACGCCTCGATAGCAGGCGAGCGTCCTCCCACAGTGTGTCCGGACAATCCTACTCCCAGCCATACAGAGAACACTGTGCCAGCATTGACGAGAACAGCTGGTGTGAAAGGCAGGAGGAGAATCACTTCTGCTTCGAGCCGTGCGGTGGGACACACAATGCACGAACAATTTTTGCTGCCGAATCGCGTGCTGTTGCTGTGTCCGGCAGGTCATGTAGAGGAATTACATTCTGCTAAAACTCGGGGTTGAGGTTAAGGTTGATATTAGTCTTAGCTTACTTCCTAGGAATGTGTAATAGCTGGTTGCCTGTTTGGGTTTTAGCAGAATGCTGACGGGAAGTGCATCGGCCAGTCCCATGGGCACACACAGCAGCTAGCCCCAATTCTTCTCAACATATTGAAGAGCCTCCCAATGATGCTGGACTCCATGCCCGCTAGACCAGTCTTGGACCCGGTGTGTGATAGGTCCTGGCACGGGAACCCGGCGATCAGCAGCTCGACGCCCCTGCCGACGCCGACGCGGGGAGGGCTCAACGTCGCACATGGCAGTTTGCTCTTGTGGAATCTCAGCTTCCTGGGACAGCCGTCGCTGCCACCGACACACGTCCAAGCTGGACCCTCTAGAGCGCACCTGAAGCTTCCGATACCACAGGAATGATCGTAGAACATACTGCTGAGCATTGTATTGTTCTCGCCAACTTTGACCTCGCTGTTGAGGAAGTCATCAAGACATCGGTGAATGCCATTGTACTGTATTTCTCCACCACTGTGTCCCCAACTTGGAGATCCTCCCGCGGCCCGAGAGCGTATTTGACGTTCAGGCGCTCCACTCCGTAAGTATGTTCCGCTGCAGCAGACAGACCAGTCTCTGCGGACAACGTTCTCGTCTTTTGTCGGCCTCGCCAACCCGGTTTCTATCCCCGTCCAAAGATGTGGTCCGCCTCACCAAATGGCAACAACCAAACAATATGCAAGCACCCGCTTCCCGAGTTCAGGATCAACGTCGGTATCAAAGCGGATGGCGAAGACGAGTAACTTGTAAGTACTAAGCAGCGCGTCGGATGCATCCCTTCCGAGCTTTCGGTTGCTTTTGTTTCCGGGCGTTTGAGACCACCCCGAGAAGGTGGCTTCATACTGTAGGCATCTGCAATGTATCCTCTTCTTTTGGCAACAACCACGATAATCGACCGCTTTTCCTTCTCGAACCTTCGCTCGCCATCCGCTCAATCGGAGACTCGCCTTGTCTTCTAGAGGAGAGCTACGAACTGATATAAGGTACTGCCGACAGGGCTTCCCTCTCTGAATTTGGAATGTTGGCTGTGCACACGGACCCAGGGAAAAGCAGCTTTCAAACGACCGGACCCAACCTCCAACAACTGACTGTCGGAAATGCCCAAAGGAAAGGCCACAATTTTCCGCTGCACCTATCCTGAGTGCAATAAGAAACCGTACAGCAGGGAAGACGCTCTCAAACGACATATGAAAACACACAGCAGTGGTCCACCCTCCTTCAAATGCCCCGTCGAAGGCTGTTCCAGTGCCTTCTCCCGGAAAGATGTCCTGAAGGAACACGAGGCGAGACACAATGGCGACCGGTATGAGCTCGGAGTGCTCCGCCAGCTTCCGGTCCCTCAGCACACTATGGCGGCACAAGCTGACCCACACAGGAGAGAAGAACCATATGTGCGATCAGTGCGGGAATTCCTTTTTAACACAAAGTGACCTTAAATCTCACAAGAAGAGTCATGAACCTTCGCCCTACCCGTGCACCGAACCCGGCTGTAAGCATAGTTTCCGCACCGAAAAATCCTTAGCAGACCACCTTCCTATCCATGGGCCACGCCAGATACCGTGTCCGAACGCAGGATGCGGGTTCAAGGGGACGACTCAGGGAAATGTGGACCGCCACTCCAGGGATTGCGCTGTCGGAACGAATACTGCTCGGGTCCTGAAACGCCGATGCGAAGTATGCCATAGAAAGCGTATGATTCCCCAAGGGAAGACAACATGCAACCAGCACTCCCCGCCGCGAACCTGCATTGAATGCCACGAACCGGCCGAGAAAGGAAGAATCTATGAAATTTTTGATGCTGACTGGTGTCGCTGCAAGAAGCAACAATGCCTGCCGAGAGAGCCCTGCACGATATGCGGTCTCGAATGTGTTATAAAGCTACGAAGCCCTAGAATATGTGTCCTATGTTACGACAAATCGGACCTGCAACCTAAACGCGAGTGCATCGAATGCGGCGAAAACAAGAAAATCATAGCGAAAGATCTTTGCATGGGTTGCAATCGTATCATCCGCGATTCCGGTCGAAAACGAGCCGTTTGTGGCGGCAGGTGCGGTGTAGAAGAAGAGCAGATCATTGTCGCCGCCGGAATGTGCGCCCTCTGCTACAAACATCGCGAAGTCACCCCGCCAGCATTCAAGTCGGATCTATCAAGTTTGCGTGATCGGCTGAAGAACCGCGATGATATGATCTTACTGGATTGTGAGACTTTGCATCACCCTGGACCGCTAACAGACAAATCGCCGCAAACATTGATTCAGTTCGCACTGCTATACAAAGCAGAAAGGTTAGAAGTCATCATCGACCACGGGAACGGGTTGGGGCAGGTCGAGCGATTGAACCTACTGCGCGCCATGGTCCGGCCTCCACGCCAAGAAATGGGCTGGAATCACGTCGAGATGAACCTAAAGACGCTTTGCAATGTTCTCGATGTCAAACTTCGGGAGTTCCCGAGCAAGTCGGACGTTGAAGCATTTGAAGCGGCTTTGAAGGAGCTGGATAGTCGTTTGGCAGAAAAAGGCAGGTCTCCTACGGACGCGATCGATGAGTTGGAACTGTGGATGAACATCCCTATTGAAAACGGTACGTGGCGGCGGAAAATGGGTCCACGCACCAATCGGCTAACAGCGTATCTCAATTCACAAGGTCACAATACGATATGTTATTGGGCCGCCACACACTTTGATCAAATCAGCCTAGACAATTGGTATCAGAGCGTCACGGACGAACCCGTCTCGAGATGGCATTACGATAAAAGTATACTTCCAAATGTGCAGCGAAGTATAGAGAAGAAAGGAGAGAACAGAGGCTCTGCAGCGCTTCATTCGCTTTACATTTCTTTGGTGGATCCTACGCGCAAAATACCTGTTTCAATGCGATGGCATACGGCGTTGGCGGATTGCTTGATCATGAAGGCAGTGCTGAACGAGCTTTGGAAGATCTGTGGGGATACACAACCGGGGCAAAGGAACATGTCGCAGACGAAGTTAAAACAGTGGTGGAAGTTGACATAAAGTTAGGGACAAGGGACGTTTTTTTCTATCTGGACAGTGTTATTTAATCAATAGACCTATTAGGCTGTGTGTAGCTTTGGATAGGTGACGTGAAAGAAGGCCGCTGTCGTAAGTGGGTCGTCACATTCTGCTTTTATGGAGACCGCTTCGCTCAGAAGGATAGCTCTGCCAGACGCCCTCGGCATCTTCAAGACGTGCCGACGAGTGGACGGCCTCCGCACACACCTCAAATGAGCTCGAACCTGAGCACGTCCAGCGCTTCGAGCAGGCAAAAACCCAAATTCTAAGCTGGCCACTGTCGGCTTCGGTAAATCAGCTTGGGGTGTTGCTTTTGGCTGAAAAGCGAAACCTTCCCCCGCCTGTAAGTTTTTCCTTCCTCTTTGTGGTCAGCCAGCAAAGCAATGTCAGCTATCTGCCGTTGTCCATCAGTCCCAACATGAACAGTCCTGATCCGTCAATAAGTGCGATTTTGTGTAGCATACGATAACGAGCGGCGGTCCCGACCAATACAGGTTTGCAAAGGGCATAAACAGTGTTCAAAGAAATTGTTTCGTACGGCCACATGCTATATACATGAACTAAAACATACGTTGACAATGTCTTCCTGAATACTGGAAACGGTGGGGTTCAGATAGTGAACGTCGCGGGCAACCCGAGCCGCTCCCCACGAAAGCAACAACACGCCCACAGCCTGCGACTTCCACCTCCCTGTCCACAGTGCCTTGGCCAGACCAGTCAACTGCGCATCGACCTTGTCTGCCGCCTCTAAAGAAGCCTAGAGTAGCCGGACCATGGTAAGGAACCCGACGGCACCCACAGACTCTCCGAAGGGGGTTAGGCCTCAATGAGGGCTCCAGTAGGGGCGGGTCCTAGCCTTCTTGAAAGCCCTTCCTCCTCCGCTTCATCGGCACATCGGCATCGCTTTCTAGTTCAACGACTGATTCCAGGGATGGAAAAGGGGTAAGCTTCACCGAATTCCTTCCTCTTTTGTGCGTGGCACAGCACGGGAGCTTACCACCGGCTCTCCATCCTTCAGGTTTTGCCCTTTCTCCTGCTTTAAGCCGGTGCTCGTAGAGGGTCTTTGATGACTTGGGAGTTTTGCATTCCGTGCGCCACAGCCGTGCCGACCACGACGCTCGTCGCGGCCCACCATGACGTGAATCGGGTCAGAGATAGCCCACATGAATCCACGTCCTGGACGACTTCGCGTTGACCGCTGACTACTCACCTCCCGCTTTACTGGTGTCACAGCCAGATCCTCCACAATCTTCTTCCCCATAGGGTCGACGAGGCAGGGCCCCACGGTGAGTTGCACTTGCACGTTGTAGCCCTCAGCGCGCATGAATGGTACTTGCGTTGTAGCCCCTCAACGTCTCACCGACTCGATCATCAAGCGAACATCACAAAACATATGTACTGTACCTGAGTCACCTCCATTGAGTATGCCGCTTTGACGTGATATCGCGTTCCCGTTGATCGTGTCGAAATCGTGACGCTGCTTCTCTATCCCTTAGGCGTCCCTCGGCGTCCACGCACTCTGACAAGATTGGGAGCCGCCGTAGGCGGGATGCCGCTATGGCTGCAAAGCCCCTGCAATGCCAGTTATCCTTACTAGCCAGTGGGCAGTCTCTGCCTTAGAGGAATGTCAGGAGGGGGTTAGGGTTAACCCGAATGGGTTAACCCTAACCCCCACGTGGAGCTAGATTCACGTCACGCCGCAGGGCGCAGGGGCTGATGGGGGAGATAAGAACCTTTTCTTCCCCCGTACGGGACGCCAAACATTTCACCGTAGGGCTCTGTCTGCTTTGCAGCCATAGAACATTTAGCTAATACTGTCAGTCTAACTCCTTGCCCTCTTTGAGCATCGCCTGCACGATGTCCAACGTATCCAGATAAATCTCCATTCCTGTCTGCGGGCATCCCTGTAGAGGGTCTATTCTAGATCTTCTAGACGATGCCCCCACCTCGCCAGAGGAGTTCCCTATCGAACACATCCTTTCTGAACGTCAATGCCGCGGCAAGAACGTCCAAAAGGAATACCTGGTCAAGTGGGTTGGTTTTACTACCCCTACCTGGCAACCACGCTCTGATCTCCTTCAGACTGAAGCGTTGGACATCTGGGAAACACGTCCAGCCGCTTTCCACGCCCGAACCTTTGAGGCCTACTCGACCGCCTTCAACACGCGTACCGCAGACACTCCTCAATCCGTCACTATGACCTGGCGCCAAGCGATGGCATCCCCTCAGGCAGCCGAATTCAAACTCGCTGCCGATAAAGAGTTCCAAGCTCTAGTCGATAACGGCACCTGGGAACTCGTACCTCGTCCGCGCGACCAGCGCGTACTTGGCAGTACTTGGGTACTACATCAAATTTTCAATCCAGACGGTACTTTCAAGAAATTCAAGGGCCGCGGTGTTGTTCAAGGCTTTCGTCAATCCAAGGGCATTGATTATAACGAAACCTACGCTCCAACCCTACCTATGTCAGTTCTTCGCCTCTTCCTATCCATAGGCGTCTCCCTTGGTATGGAAATCCATCAACTGGACGTTCCCAACGCCTTCCTACAAAGTGACATCGACGGTCCCGTCTACGTTGAACAATTTCAAGGCTACGAAGATCCGCGCAAACCGCGCGGTGACTGGGTATACCTTCTCCGGAAGGCTCTTTACGGTCTTAAGCAGTCTCCGCTGCTCTGGTACCGCACTCTTCGCGAAACCCTCGCTTCTTTCGGCTTTAAACCGCCAAAAAACTGCCCCTGCGTCTTCTTCCGCTACGCGACCAAGACGCGCACTCTGGACACTCTTCAGATGCTCCTTATATACGTTGACGACTTCGTCGCCTGTTGTATGCCCTTATACGTCAAGCAAGTGAAATATGAACTCTGTTCTCATTTCAACTGTACGGATCTTGGACCCATCAAGAACTGTTTGGGTCTGGTCTTCGACTACACGCTCTTGCCTTCCGGCAACCAGCTCCGGATCAGCAATGTTACCTACATCGACGGTTTACTCGAAAGATTCGGTCAACACAACGCTACCCCGGTGTCCACACCCTGCGCCGTCTCCGCGCGCAACCGACCCGCCTCTGCCAGTCCCCCATTCCAATCGGCTTGGGTAGGAGCTGAGACTTGACGTGCGACGAAGCCGACGGCAGTTGAAATATCCCAGCGCCAGGTAATGGATGCCCATGTGAGGGCCCCCACTGCTTCCTGGTAGAAAAGCTTGCGACAAATCCCCTGTGACCTCGCTGTTGTCTGTTTCATGTTCCACCCCCCTGCCAAATACGCCAGCAGGGGGGTGGAACATGAAACAGACAAAAGCGAGGTCACAGGGGAATTGTCGCTTGAAAGTGTGCTGCGAAAAGATGCTCAGAAAATATGATTGAAGGCTAAGTAAAACAATTTTGAAAGTTTACCTTCTGTGCCAGCACGGATAACCTGACGGTGCCCCGGTATGTCCCTGTCCAGCTTTCCTTGCAATTCAGCCGCCACAGCGTTGACGTTCGCTTGGTCGCCATGGAGAGCCAGAACACGGAACAACAATCCATCGACCTGTACTGTTTTTTCCCGGTGGAGAACGAATGTCAGGTTGCGGTTCTTGACACACTCTATCAAAAACTACAAAATGTTCAAGAGCAAGTAAGCGCCGATGAGCTTCGAAGCAACGAAGCGCAGGGTTTAGAGAATTGTCAATCAAGAACATACGTTTTTATGCATCAACACCCCCGCCGCCTGTGCAGGTATCAAAAGGTAATAATGGCGGCTGTCCATTTCTTGCATAAACAACCGAGCTTCCGCAATCTGAGAATTGTATGGCACAATAAGTAGAGAAAAGAAATGTTTGTAAGCTGTTTGATGAAGACTTTTTAGTAAAGGACTTGATATTCTTTGCCTACCTGGCCAGCGATTTGCTCCACGGTGGCTCGGTTCTCGTAGAGGGCTATTGAATGGCTTTGGAGTTCTTGCATCCCTTGAGCTACCGCGGTGCCGACCATATTTTCGAGGTGTGATATTCGCTTGCGTTTCTGGCCGTTTATCACAACATCGCCGCGAGAGTTATCACGTTCCAATGTAAGTAGGCGATCGTCGTAAGTAGTGATTTCTGCATGCATGCGCTTCAGGCTTGCTGTATGGTCGCCGGAGTCCTTTTCTAACGTTGCCAAGCGATCGTCGTGGGCAGTGATCTTGAGTCTTTCTAGACCAATTTCGTCCTTGACTGACTGAAGCTCGGACGTGATCTTGAGCTTTTCTAGACCACTCTCGTACTTGACTGACTGAAGCTCGGACGTGATTTTGAGTTTTTCTTGCTCATGGTCGTCCTTGACTAGCTTGAGCTCGGACTTGATCTAAAAAGTGAAAACCATTAGAAGACAGAAGAGTATGCATGCTACCCAAGTCGGGGGACCACCGCTGGGTTACATACATTGACAATGTCGTCCTGGATAGTTGAAACGGTTGGGCTCAGGTAGCGGACATTGCGGGCAAGCTCCGCGAACGCATGCTGATCCGAGCGCATCTGGTGCTGTAGACGGAGGGTCTAGATGTAAGCAGGTTGAGAGTAAGGCAGCCATTAGGCGACGAAGGGTGTACGAACCAAGGTAGCCTTTAAAAGATCCAGAGTCGCCGCATGTCCGGATTGCATGGCCTCCTGTCCGGATTTCATGACGGCTAGCATGGCCTTCATGTCCGCACTGATTGTCTCCTTCTGCTTCTGGGGACTCGTTGATGGAACGTCGCCCTCGATGGGAAGCTCGGATAGTTTTTCAGCCAGCAAAGACTCTAGCTCAGGAACCTTGAGACTCTGCATGACGAAATCCAAACCAAAGGTCAGCGCGAGATTAGGGGGGAAGACCCGGAAGAAAGGGTCATACTTAGTTCATTACCTCAAGGTAAGCCTGATTCCCTCCCAGCTTGGTGAGGTGGGAAACCAATGTTTTCTTTGGAAAACCCATGGTAGAAGAATCCGCCGCGTGCAAACCGAAAGAAGAATCCAAGAGGGGTGGTAGCCAGAAACTGCTTAGTACGCAGCCGGAGGTGGGGGAGGGAAGTTCAATAACAACGGTGGGAAAAACAACGGTGGAATGCTTGAGAAAGGGGGTGGGCTTCGGCCACGTTCTATATATAGGGGGTGGTGGGAAAAGAAGGGACCGAAACCACTGTAGTCCGCTTTCGACGCCGTATCCTACATATCATATGATAGGGGGGTGGGTTGGGTTGGGATGAGCAGCGAAGGCGGCGATGAAAAAAGGGGACTGCAGCAGAATGGCGGGGTACCACTGCAGACACCGAGGCAGACACCGCGTATATTACATAATACAGTGCTGTTCATAAACCAAGGCAGGCCCCCTGTCCGGCCTCCCGGACGCGTTGCCCCGCCTAGTATTTGGTTCTAGAGTAGGGGGTCGTCCCGCAGCGGGATATCCCGTCCCGTCCTGCATGGGACGGGACGCGGGACCGCCGCAGAAGTCTTATCCCACACCGGTGCTATTGGAGACCAGTGCTATTCGAAAATCAAATAGCACCAACTTCGCGTCGCACCTATGCGCTGGAATAGCACACCTGTGCTATTCCAGGACCAGCATTGCGAGATCTTGAGATCAGCATTCCAATTAGCACCCCAACCGCTGACATGCTGTCTGACATAGGTGATGATCACTACCCTATCCTCACTCTAATGGAGGCAGAGGACAAAAATCTTGTCCCGCACTCCGGCCATGCCACTGCAATTATGGCACTCCTTGAAGCTGGGGTCCACCAGGATTACACCCAGAAAACTTCAGGACACCGCGGCGCCGCAGGCCTTGCATTGTTCGCACGCAACCCATCAATTCCTGGACGGCTACGGAGACAAAAGTCAGCACCATGGCGCATCCCCCCAAGTCTCCTATCAAGCGATTGGCGATTGAGGGTCAGGATTCCTGCGAGACCCAAATCAGCCATTGCGGATGATAATGATGAAGCATCTAAGCTTCCTGACAGTAGTGCCGGAGCGGAATCAGATGCAGCCCATGCAGCCCGTAACTTTGGTAGTTTCCTGGCCAACCAATGCAAAGGTTGGCCACATGACCCGTTATCAACTGTGTCAACTATAAATCTTAGGCAGAATATTTGTTGTATGGTGTGTGTGATAAATATGTTATAACCTTTGTCCTCTCGGGAAATTGCTCAAATCGCTCCTCAGGCCCTTGTCTTGGCCTTGCAAAGAGTCCCTCGGCAAGCCTTGGGCCAACTTCTAAAGGCCTCGACGCGTCCCTCGGAGCGATTTCTCGCAAAATTCCCTTAGACGTGGGCTATATCTGCTACGAATCCCGCAGCACTCTCTTGACAGCATTTCAACAGCATCTCAACCTAAGCCTAACCCTGACCCTATGGCAGTTCCCCAGATGAGGTTGGCACTGCACAGGCATCTAGAAAAGTACCTACCTGGAGTGTGTAGACGGTCTTAGAGTGTAATTCCTGCTGAATAGTCTCGTTTTCATGTTACCAGTTACTAAAGACCCCGTGTTTGGGTGTGCTGTGAGTGGGATTGCGTTCAAGGTTGTGCTTACTAAGCTTCTTTTCTTTCGCTCGAGCGAAGATATAAATACATACAGCTCCCCAAACCCCCTCCTTCACGTCTATCTCTATCTCCCGTCCTACACTCTCCAGACTAAGCATTTGCTCTTGACCCCTTTGACAATTAGCCTGTACTCACGGACAACTCTGCCTTCATGCACAGAATCCCTTACACATAGATACGGTACGGGCAGCGCCGCAAACGGCGTTTGAAAGGGTTTTCACCCAGAGTGCATTAGTCACTTTGTGAGAAATGACATTGAGCCTAACAACCTCATTGTCCTTCTCAGCCCAAAACTCAACACAATGTTGGAAGCTGAAGCTTGATGTTATGGACGAGGCGCCCATACCATAAGCTTACCTACTGACAGCCGCCAAATGTCAACCGCCAAATGTCAAACGCCAATGTCAATGTCAATGTCAGTGTCAATGTCAGTGTCAATGTCAATGTCAATGCCACTCCCCCTCTCTCCTCCCATTTTGCCAATCCTCTTGCAATATCGCCACTCCTCCTCTCTCCTCTCATTTCGCCAATCCCCCCTCAACTTCTCCACACCCCCCACTACTTCCCCATAGCCAGCAGCTGTAGCAATGCTCTCTACGCTCGCCACGCACGCTCTAGGAGCATAGCTGGCGCCCCCCCAGTCTCCTCTTGTTGTTGTTGTACCCTCATCTGCTGGGTTGCCTATCTATAAATAGCCGGCCTCTCTTCGTCCATTCCCTTCCTCCCCAGCAGATCAACACCAGTTCTTCTCATCTCCTGTCCTAGTCCTTGTTTCTCGTTTCGCCAATACAATGTTCTTGTCGCCTTTCACACTTGCCCTGTCTTCTCTACTTCGCTTCCGCCCCCGTCGTCGAGATCATAACAGTTTGATCTGCTCCAATACTGCGAAGTTCAGAACCTGTCCAGCCCTGCATCCGACAAACCTTTTTCGCCATGTTCCAACCCGAATCCGTACCTTTCACCGCCAAGCAATGGAACGATATGTGCCAAGCCATCGCCGCCTTGCAAAGCCAAAACGCCAACTTGCAGGCCAACCTAGCGCAAGCCCAAGCCGACGCTCAAGCTGCCCAGAGCATCGCCGCCCAGGTTCAAGCCGATACGTACACCCGTCCCCAAGTCGCCAACCCTGCTCTGGAGCCAAGAATCAGCTTGCCCGAGAAGTTTGATGGTACCCGCAGCAAATTCCGTGGGTGGTTGAACAACATCCGGTTGATGTTTGCTCTCCAGCCCGACCGCTACCCCAGCGACATCATCAAGATCCAAACTATTGGCACCTACCTCACCAGCACTGCGCAAGCCTGGATGGCGCCCCTAGTCGAACGCCAAGATCACAGCCTTCAGGACTTCAATAGTTTTATCAGTCAGATGCAATCGGTCTTCGGAGACAGCGACAGGGTCCGCACCTCTGAAAACAAGCTCCAGAACCTTCGCCAAACCCGTGCAGCAACCGAGTACGTCGCTGAGTTCCGCCAGCTACAATGCGATGTCTCCTGGAACGACCAGGCCCTGATTGCTACCTTCCGCCGTGGCCTCAAAGAAGACGTCAAAGACCTGATGCTCACAATGCCCCCTGCGGCCACCATTGATGTGGTGATGGAGCAGGCTATCCAGTGCGATGACCGGCTGTTTGAGCGCCGCCTGGAGCGAAACAGAAGCCGCCAGACCTTCCCGGTTCCCCACACCTTGTTTACTACTACCACCACTGTCGACCACAGCGAGCCTATGCAGATTGACGCCGCTCGTCCCCGCGGCCCTCTGAGCCCTCAGGAACGCCAACGCCGCATTTCCGACAACCTCTGCCTTTACTGCGGCGGCGCGGGGCACATTGCAAAAGTCTGCCCCGTCAAGAACAAGACCACCACCCGTGCCGCCAACGTCGACATCAAAGAACCCTCCACCGAACAGGGTTTTCCCAAAGTCCAGCCGCAGTAAAGCCCCAGCGACTGGACAACACACACCGCCCCGGGCCTCCTAACCTCGCAGCTCCTGCAACGGGAGAGGCCACCCCCCTGGTTCCCGACTCCGTTATAGCCGACACAACCCTCCTAGCCGCTGCCCATGTCGAAAACTCCGAAATTAACCCCCGCGCCGTGCTTGCGCTGGGTCCCGTCGAACCCTTCAACTACCCCGTTACCATCATGGTATCATCCAGCCGCGCCCCGATACCTACCTCAGCCATGATGGACAACGGTGCCCTGTCCTGCTTCATCGAAAGAGACTTTGCCCGCAAACACCGCATCGCCCTAGTCCCGCATCAGCGTCCACTGACGATCGAACTCGTTGACGGTCAACCCAGCTCTGCTGGGCCAATCACCCATCACACCCTAGGCATGTGGGTCGACGACCACTTCGAAGAACTCTTCTCCCATGTCACCAAATCACCCCATGCTCCAATCCTCCTTGGTCTCCCCTGGCTCCGCCTCCACGACATTAACCTTGACTTCAAGAACCTTTCGGTCGGTTTCCGTTGCGACTGTCAGTACCATGAATTCGCGAATTGGGACAACTCTCCAGCACCCCCGAGCCCAGCACCCGCCAGAACCCCCGAGCCCTTGATCCGCATCCCCCAGGATGAAGTCCCCGTCAACGAAACATGGTCGATTCCAGTACCCAAGGTATCTCGCTCCAGCACCCCAGAACCGGCTTCCACGCCGCTCTGAGTATCGTTCATCTCCGCCCCAGCCTTCCGCGTCGCGGCAAGGCATGACCAGGTCCTTGTCGCCTACGCCAACCCTGCGAAACCCGATCTCCGGGCCTCGCCTAGCCCCAGTAACCCCCCGACACCCCAGAAGGACATCAAAGACTTCCTGCCCCCCGAGTATCAAGACTTCGCCGACGTTTTTGAAAAGAGAAATGCTGACACTCTCCCCAAGCACCAGCCCTACAACTGTCCAATCGATCTGGAAGAAGGCAAGCAGCCACCTTTCGGCCCGATCTACAGCCTCAGCGAACCAGAAATAAAGGCACTCTGCAAATACCTCGAAGAAAACCTCGCCAAAGGATTCATCAAACCCTCAAAGTCCCCTGCCGGTGCGCCAGTCTTATTCATGAAGAAAAGGGACGGTTCTCTCCGCCTCTGCGTCGATTATCGAGGCCTGAGCAGCATCACGGTGAAGAATCGCTACCCCCTGCCCCTGATCAACGGTATCATGGATCGTTTGCGCGGCGCCCGCCGTCTCACCAAGATCAACCTCCGCGGCGCTTATAACCTCTTACGCATGCGCCCGGGCGATGAATGGAAGACCGCCTTCCGCTGCTGCTACGGCCTATTCGAATACAATGTCATGCCCTTTGGACTCAGCAATGCTCCTGGCGTCTTCCAGTACCTGATGAACAACATCTTCTGCGACATTCTCGATGTGTTTGTTTTCGTCTACCTCGACGATATCCTGATATTCTCCAAGAACCCCGAAGATCACCCCAAACATGTCCGCAAAGTCTTGTCCCGCCTCCGACAGCATGGGTTGTACGCCAAACCAGAGAAGTGCGAATTCAACCGCGAATCCGTTAAGTTCCTAGGCTTCATCATCTCCGGGAAAGGCATCCAGATGGACCCCAAGAAGATCGCTGCCATCACGGATTGGGAACCTCCCAAGACTGTCAAAGGCATCCAGCGGTTCCTCGGCTTTGCCAACTTCTATTGCCGATTCACCCAAGGTTATTCCAAGATCGCTACCCCGCTCACAGCCCTGACCCGGAAAGACATCCCGTACGCCTGAACACCCGCCGCAAACACCGCCTGCGAGAACCTGAAGAAAGCATTCACCACCGCCCCCATCCTTGCTCACCCTGACCCAGAGAAGCCCTTCGTCGTCGAAACTGACGCCTCCGACTTCGCTCTTGGCGCAGTTCTCCTCCAACCTGACCAGGACAATCAGCTCCACCCCGTGGCCTTCCACTCTCGCAAATTCACGGCCAAAGAGATCCACTACGAGATCTACGACAAGGAACTTCTGGCCATCCAACACTCCTTTGCCCAGTGGCAACACCACCTCATTGGCGCCCGTCACAAGATCACCTTTACTGCGACCATAAAAACCTTCAGTACTTCATGACCACCCGCACCCTGAACCGCCGCCAAGCCCGCTGGTCGATATTCTTCTCGGATTTTGACTTTGTCATTACCTATCGCCCCGGTTCCCAGCAGCACCAAGCCGATGCCCTCTCCCGACGCTCCAAACATGAGCTAAAAGAGGGGGAAGAAGCGTTCCGCTCCCAGGCAACCACAATTTTGACTCCCGAACGCCTTCAACTCGCCGTGGCCTACCTCACACTCATGGATACCACGCTGCTTGACAAGATTAAGGCCGCGCAGGCCTCTGATCCCCTCGCTAAGACCATTCGCGAAAAGCTCAAGATACCCCTCGCCCAACGAACCGAGGAAACCCAAGATCGTATCAAGCGGTTCTCAGATGAAGATGGGATCCTGCTGCACGATAACCTGGTCTATGTCCCCACCAACGAGCTCCGAGCTGAAGTCTGCCACGACATGCACGATACACCCCTAGCCGGCCACTTTGGGATGTCCAAGACGCTCGAACTCGCCTCCCGCAACTACTGGTGGCCCGGCCAGTGGCGCTTTGTCAAGGCCTACGTCAAGTCCTGCGATACCTGTAGCCAAGCGAAATCCAGTCGACACAAACCATATGGCCTACTCCAGCCCAACAGTATCCCTACCCGCCCTTGGGGATCTTGGTCCCTGGACTTTATTCACCGGTCTGCCTCCCGTGGACGGGTACGACTCCATCCTGAACGTCAACTGTCGCCTCACCAAGATGGCCCACTCCATCGCCTGCAGCAAGTCAGAATCCGCCGAATCCACCGCCGACCTAGTCTTCCACAACATCATCCGTCTCCACGGGCCTCCCCGACGACGTCATCTCTGTACCGAGGACCCCAGTTTAAGTCCCGGTTCTGGCGTCGACTTCTCGAACTCCTTGGGGCAAAAGCCAACCTCTCCTCGGCCTTCCACCCCCAGAGCGATGGCCAGACGGAACGCACCAACCAGATCCTGGAGCAGTATCTCTGATGCTTTTGCAACCACCAACAGGACAACTGGAAACAGCTTCTGTCGTCCGCCGAGTTCGCCTACAACAACACCCACCAGTCCGCCTCCCAGACCACCCCCTTCTACGCCAACAAGGGTCTCCACCCCCGCTTCAGTTTCGCGGCCTCTGCTACCTCCGAATCCGTCAACCCCTGCCGCTGAAGCCCGCGCTAAACAAATCAGGGAAGTCCATGAACAGCTCGCCCTCGAGCTCAAGGAAGCCCAAGATCAAATGAAGCGCTACGCCGACGCTAAACAAATTCCTGGACCGGACTTCAAGCCTGGCGACCACGTCTGGCTCCTCCGCAAAAACCTCCAGACAACCCGGCCCTCTCAGAAACTCGACCATCGCAAGATTGGGCCATTCCCCATCGTTGAAAAAATCAATCCCGTCGCCTACCGGCTCAAGCTCCCGCCTATGTACAAAATCCACGATGTCTTCCATGTCTCGCTCCTCGAACCCCGCTTCACCATCCCCGAACGACACGAACCCGAACCCGCGCCCCCAGAGACCGTTGAGGGTCAAGAAGAGTGGGTTGTCGAAGCCATCCCTTGACTCTCGCATCCATTGTCGTCGCCTTCAGTACTTGGTCAAATGGCAGGGCTGGCCTGACTCCGAGAACACCTGGGAGCCCGTGGAACACCTCACCCATACCGACGCACTCCCCAGGACCTCCACAGCGCATACCCCAACAAGCCTTCCTCTGTCCCTGTAGCACCTCCTCTGCGGCCACACCAAACTCGACGCCGCCGCCGCCGCCGCTAAAGAGAGGGGTGATGTTATGGACGACGCGCCCATACCATAAGCTTACCTACTGACAGCCGCCAAATGTCAACCGCCAAATGTCAAACGCCAATATCAATGTCAATGTCAGTGTCAATGTCAGTGTCAATGTCAATGTCAATGCCACTCCCCCTCTCTCCTCCCATTTCGCCAATCCTCTTGCAATATCGCCACTCCTCCTCTCTCCTCTCACTTCGCCAATCCCCCCTCGGCTTTTCCACACCCCCCACTACTTCCCCATAGCCAGCAGGGTTAGGGTTAGGGTTAGGGTTAGGGTTAGGGTTAGGGTTAGGGTTAGGGTTAGGGTTTGGGTTAGGGTTAGGGTTAGGGTTAGGGTTAGGGTTAGGGTTAGGGTTAGGGTTAGGGTTAGGGTTAGGGTTAGGGTTAGGGTTAGGGTTAGGGTTAGGGTTTAGGGTTACAGGACTGTTCCCGGTTATGGGTTATTTTTGGCCATCCAAAAAGTGTCATATAAAGTTGCTAGCAATGTTCAGGGGCATCTTACTGTAATGTGCTTCAAGTTTTGGGGCATGTTTTCCACTCAATGCCCCGGGAAAATCTGTTTTTCCGATTTTTGACTATGAAAATATTGCCAAAATGCATTTTCTGAAACTCTGAGTGGATGGATTTCGCTTAAAGTGGAATATGTCTCAGAAAACATCCCCAAAAACATCTAGGAACCTTCATCTACTCTAGTATTCATCAACTCCTGGCACTTTTTGTTTCCAGGCAATATGGGGGTGTTCTCCAGTTGGTGGCGAATGACTCATTTTGGTTTGCTCTCAATTTGCTACATGTTCAAATCCTTTTGAGGCCCAAATACTTTCTTTTCTTCCACTGCTCCTCCTGATGGTGGAGGAATGCAAATGCCTTAGGGTTAGGGTTAGGGTTAGGGTTAGGGTTAGGGTTAGGGTTAGGGTTACAGGACTGTTCCGGGTTATGGGTTATTTTTGGTGGTCCGGAAAGTGTCAAAAATAGGTGCTAGCAATGTTCAGGGGCGTCTTACTGTACTGTACATAAAATTGTGGGGCATGTTTTCCACTCAATGCTCCCGGAAAATCCGTTTTTCAGATTTTTTACTATGAAAATGTGACCAAAACGCATTTTCTGAAGCTCTGAGTGGATGGAATTTGCTTGAAGTGGAATATGTCTCAGAAAACATCCCCAAAAACATCTAGGAACCTTCATCTACTCTAGTATTCATCAACTCCTGGCACTTTTTGTTTCCAGGCAATATGGGGGTGTTCTCCAGTTGGTGGCGAATGGCTCATTTTGGTTTGCTCTCAATTTGCTACATGTTCAAATCCTTTTGAGGCCCAAATACTTTCTTTTCTTCCACTGCTCCTCCTGATGGTGGAGGATGGCAAATGCCTTTTTGCATTGCAATACATGGATATGACAGGGTGTTTGTCAACCAGCAAATCATGCAAAAAGCATGCAGTGCATGTCCGTTTGCATGCACTATGTCATCCGCACCACCTTGGACACCTGAGGAAAGTTGTGCGGATTTGAAAGATAATATAGTTACGGAAGTGGAACCAGGGAGATTCAATGACTATTGAAGGAGCTATGGCACACGTAAGTCCCCAGGGGTGGGACTTAGAGAATTTTCAAAGATTTTGGTGACTCATGGCGCAGGTTTGATTCTCAGAGGGGGCCAGGCCTTCTTTTCTTTTTTTCCTCCTTCAAAATGTCTTTAAATACGTCTAGCATTGCTTGACAGTGTCAGGAAACAATCAAAAAGCTGAGAAGTGCAGGTAAAAAGTGTTTTTGGCCGATCTACAAGCAAAACATGCGAAAAACCGGCGGTGCGTGTCCATTCGCATGCACTACATCATCCGTTCCACCTTGGCCATCCAAGGCAATGGTGCGGATTCAAAAGATAGTATAGGTACGGAAGGGAAACCAGGGAGATTCAATCACTATTGACAGAGCTATGGCACCCGCAAGCTCCAATGGGTGGGACTTAGAGAATTTTCGAAAATTTTGCATTTTGCGCCGTCTGGTTGACCTGACCAAACACAGGTAACATTCTACCGACAGACATTGGCATAGTGGCAAGTGCTAATGTTATCTGAACTAGTGCCCCAAGTTCCAACCCCGGTTTTGCTGGGGATACTTTTTTTTTTCTTTTTCCCGCGCCACCCGAAACACGATGTGGGCGTAACGAAAGTTGTAGCCAGATATATGTTCTCATAGTTAAAGTCATCTCAGATGTGCAATTAAGCTGTAAACGGCTGCAGAAAATGCAAAAAACAAAATAGGATTGACGCTTTTCTCAAAATCCAACACCACCTGGAATGCATTAAAGCCAGTCCATACACATGTCCTTTACCTAGGAACCCCCTACAGATGAATTCCCATAGTCCCCGGACACCCATAGCGCACTCTATACAACTCTACTATGCACGCATACTGGTTAGGGTTAGCCTGCGCCCTATCTGGCGAATACGTTTTCAATGCATTTCATCGATGGCAAATAGCGCAGTTGCATAAGATACTCAATTCACAACCGAGGGTGCATGGTTCAAACCTTGCGTTCGACACAACAACAGAGGGATTTTTCCGGGGGCAAAATAAATATCACCATGCACCCATATCAATACGATGTGGACTGGATGGCGGTTACGATCAGTTTAACTGATCTTAACCAGCTGTTCGATAGGTCCACCATTGTCCAAATGGCGGGCGCTCGTCCGCCGTTCAAGGATGACCCATTCTATAAGGAATGGATTACGGTTGTGAGCCAACCGTTCATACTGAGCATCCCGCCGAGTCGGGGTGTTAGAGAGGGGATCATTGAGGGATTATATAGGGACCATGGAATAATTGTGCGGGGGAGTGACAGCCCTAATAGCACGATTCAGGGCAGACAGCATGTGGCGTTGGATACCCTGATTGGGACCTTGTCGGAATGCGTTGAAGGGGGAATGGTTAGGATAGTGCAGTACGGGATGAAGGCTTACTGGGAGACCATGGCAGCGAAGGATGCGGTCTACGAGAGTTCAGGGGGCCGGTCGAATACCTTCGACATAGGATTGATGATCAGGAGCATGGATATCCCGGTGCTGAGGGGACGAGATGAGGCAGGGGATGAGGGTTAGGGTTAGGGTTAGGGTTAGGGTTAGGGTTAGGGTTAGGGTTACAGGACTGTTCCGGGTTATGGGTTATTTTTGGTGGTCCGGAAAGTGTCAAAAATAGGTGCTAGCAATGTTCAGGGGCGTCTTACTGTACTGTACATAAAATTGTGGGGCATGTTTTCCACTCAATGCTCCCGGAAAATCCGTTTTTCAGATTTTTTACTATGAAAATGTGACCAAAACGCATTTTCTGAAGCTCTGAGTGGATGGAATTTGCTTGAAGTGGAATATGTCTCAGAAAACATCCCCAAAAACATCTAGGAACCTTCATCTACTCTAGTATTCATCAACTCCTGGCACTTTTTGTTTCCAGGCAATATGGGGGTGTTCTCCAGTTGGTGGCGAATGGCTCATTTTGGTTTGCTCTCAATTTGCTACATGTTCAAATCCTTTTGAGGCCCAAATACTTTCTTTTCTTCCACTGCTCCTCCTGATGGTGGAGGATGGCAAATGCCTTTTTGCATTGCAATACATGGATATGACAGGGTGTTTGTCAACCAGCAAATCATGCAAAAAGCATGCAGTGCATGTCCGTTTGCATGCACTATGTCATCCGCACCACCTTGGACACCTGAGGAAAGTTGTGCGGATTTGAAAGATAATATAGTTACGGAAGTGGAACCAGGGAGATTCAATGACTATTGAAGGAGCTATGGCACACGTAAGTCCCCAGGGGTGGGACTTAGAGAATTTTCAAAGATTTTGGTGACTCATGGCGCAGGTTTGATTCTCAGAGGGGGCCAGGCCTTCTTTTCTTTTTTTCCTCCTTCAAAATGTCTTTAAATACGTCTAGCATTGCTTGACAGTGTCAGGAAACAATCAAAAAGCTGAGAAGTGCAGGTAAAAAGTGTTTTTGGCCGATCTACAAGCAAAACATGCGAAAAACCGGCGGTGCGTGTCCATTCGCATGCACTACATCATCCGTTCCACCTTGGCCATCCAAGGCAATGGTGCGGATTCAAAAGATAGTATAGGTACGGAAGGGAAACCAGGGAGATTCAATCACTATTGACAGAGCTATGGCACCCGCAAGCTCCAATGGGTGGGACTTAGAGAATTTTCGAAAATTTTGCATTTTGCGCCGTCTGGTTGACCTGACCAAACACAGGTAACATTCTACCGACAGACATTGGCATAGTGGCAAGTGCTAATGTTATCTGAACTAGTGCCCCAAGTTCCAACCCCGGTTTTGCTGGGGATACTTTTTTTTTTCTTTTTCCCGCGCCACCCGAAACACGATGTGGGCGTAACGAAAGTTGTAGCCAGATATATGTTCTCATAGTTAAAGTCATCTCAGATGTGCAATTAAGCTGTAAACGGCTGCAGAAAATGCAAAAAACAAAATAGGATTGACGCTTTTCTCAAAATCCAACACCACCTGGAATGCATTAAAGCCAGTCCATACACATGTCCTTTACCTAGGAACCCCCTACAGATGAATTCCCATAGTCCCCGGACACCCATAGCGCACTCTATACAACTCTACTATGCACGCATACTGGTTAGGGTTAGCCTGCGCCCTATCTGGCGAATACGTTTTCAATGCATTTCATCGATGGCAAATAGCGCAGTTGCATAAGATACTCAATTCACAACCGAGGGTGCATGGTTCAAACCTTGCGTTCGACACAACAACAGAGGGATTTTTCCGGGGGCAAAATAAATATCACCATGCACCCATATCAATACGATGTGGACTGGATGGCGGTTACGATCAGTTTAACTGATCTTAACCAGCTGTTCGATAGGTCCACCATTGTCCAAATGGCGGGCGCTCGTCCGCCGTTCAAGGATGACCCATTCTATAAGGAATGGATTACGGTTGTGAGCCAACCGTTCATACTGAGCATCCCGCCGAGTCGGGGTGTTAGAGAGGGGATCATTGAGGGATTATATAGGGACCATGGAATAATTGTGCGGGGGAGTGACAGCCCTAATAGCACGATTCAGGGCAGACAGCATGTGGCGTTGGATACCCTGATTGGGACCTTGTCGGAATGCGTTGAAGGGGGAATGGTTAGGATAGTGCAGTACGGGATGAAGGCTTACTGGGAGACCATGGCAGCGAAGGATGCGGTCTACGAGAGTTCAGGGGGCCGGTCGAATACCTTCGACATAGGATTGATGATCAGGAGCATGGATATCCCGGTGCTGAGGGGACGAGATGAGGCAGGGGATGAGGGTTAGGGTTAGGGTTAGGGTTAGGGTTAGGGTTAGGGTTAGGGTTAGGGTTAGGGTTAGGGTTAGGGTTAGGGTTAGGGTTAGGGTTAGGGTTAGGGTTAGGGTTAGGGTTAGGGTTAGGGTTAGGGTTAGGGTTAGGGTTAGGGTTAGGGTTAGGGTTAGGGTTAGGGTTAGGGTTAGGGTTAGGGTTAGGGTTACAGGACTGTTCCCGGTTATGGGTTATTTTTGGCCATCCAAAAAGTGTCATATAAAGTTGCTAGCAATGTTCAGGGGCATCTTACTGTAATGTGCTTCAAGTTTTGGGGCATGTTTTCCACTCAATGCCCCGGGAAAATCTGTTTTTCCGATTTTTGACTATGAAAATATTGCCAAAATGCATTTTCTGAAACTCTGAGTGGATGGATTTCGCTTAAAGTGGAATATGTCTCAGAAAACATCCCCAAAAACATCTAGGAACCTTCATCTACTCTAGTATTCATCAACTCCTGGCACTTTTTGTTTCCAGGCAATATGGGGGTGTTCTCCAGTTGGTGGCGAATGACTCATTTTGGTTTGCTCTCAATTTGCTACATGTTCAAATCCTTTTGAGGCCCAAATACTTTCTTTTCTTCCACTGCTCCTCCTGATGGTGGAGGAATGCAAATGCCTTAGGGTTAGGGTTAGGGTTAGGGTTAGGGTTAGGGTTAGGGTTAGGGTTACAGGACTGTTCCCGGTTATGGGTTATTTTTGGCCATCCAAAAAGTGTCATATAAAGTTGCTAGCAATGTTCAGGGGCATCTTACTGTAATGTGCTTCAAGTTTTGGGGCATGTTTTCCACTCAATGCCCCGGGAAAATCTGTTTTTCCGATTTTTGACTATGAAAATATTGCCAAAATGCATTTTCTGAAACTCTGAGTGGATGGATTTCGCTTAAAGTGGAATATGTCTCAGAAAACATCCCCAAAAACATCTAGGAACCTTCATCTACTCTAGTATTCATCAACTCCTGGCACTTTTTGTTTCCAGGCAATATGGGGGTGTTCTCCAGTTGGTGGCGAATGACTCATTTTGGTTTGCTCTCAATTTGCTACATGTTCAAATCCTTTTGAGGCCCAAATACTTTCTTTTCTTCCACTGCTCCTCCTGATGGTGGAGGAATGCAAATGCCTTAGGGTTAGGGTTAGGGTTAGGGTTAGGGTTAGGGTTAGGGTTAGGGTTACAGGACTGTTCCGGGTTATGGGTTATTTTTGGTGGTCCGGAAAGTGTCAAAAATAGGTGCTAGCAATGTTCAGGGGCGTCTTACTGTACTGTACATAAAATTGTGGGGCATGTTTTCCACTCAATGCTCCCGGAAAATCCGTTTTTCAGATTTTTTACTATGAAAATGTGACCAAAACGCATTTTCTGAAGCTCTGAGTGGATGGAATTTGCTTGAAGTGGAATATGTCTCAGAAAACATCCCCAAAAACATCTAGGAACCTTCATCTACTCTAGTATTCATCAACTCCTGGCACTTTTTGTTTCCAGGCAATATGGGGGTGTTCTCCAGTTGGTGGCGAATGGCTCATTTTGGTTTGCTCTCAATTTGCTACATGTTCAAATCCTTTTGAGGCCCAAATACTTTCTTTTCTTCCACTGCTCCTCCTGATGGTGGAGGATGGCAAATGCCTTTTTGCATTGCAATACATGGATATGACAGGGTGTTTGTCAACCAGCAAATCATGCAAAAAGCATGCAGTGCATGTCCGTTTGCATGCACTATGTCATCCGCACCACCTTGGACACCTGAGGAAAGTTGTGCGGATTTGAAAGATAATATAGTTACGGAAGTGGAACCAGGGAGATTCAATGACTATTGAAGGAGCTATGGCACACGTAAGTCCCCAGGGGTGGGACTTAGAGAATTTTCAAAGATTTTGGTGACTCATGGCGCAGGTTTGATTCTCAGAGGGGGCCAGGCCTTCTTTTCTTTTTTTCCTCCTTCAAAATGTCTTTAAATACGTCTAGCATTGCTTGACAGTGTCAGGAAACAATCAAAAAGCTGAGAAGTGCAGGTAAAAAGTGTTTTTGGCCGATCTACAAGCAAAACATGCGAAAAACCGGCGGTGCGTGTCCATTCGCATGCACTACATCATCCGTTCCACCTTGGCCATCCAAGGCAATGGTGCGGATTCAAAAGATAGTATAGGTACGGAAGGGAAACCAGGGAGATTCAATCACTATTGACAGAGCTATGGCACCCGCAAGCTCCAATGGGTGGGACTTAGAGAATTTTCGAAAATTTTGCATTTTGCGCCGTCTGGTTGACCTGACCAAACACAGGTAACATTCTACCGACAGACATTGGCATAGTGGCAAGTGCTAATGTTATCTGAACTAGTGCCCCAAGTTCCAACCCCGGTTTTGCTGGGGATACTTTTTTTTTTCTTTTTCCCGCGCCACCCGAAACACGATGTGGGCGTAACGAAAGTTGTAGCCAGATATATGTTCTCATAGTTAAAGTCATCTCAGATGTGCAATTAAGCTGTAAACGGCTGCAGAAAATGCAAAAAACAAAATAGGATTGACGCTTTTCTCAAAATCCAACACCACCTGGAATGCATTAAAGCCAGTCCATACACATGTCCTTTACCTAGGAACCCCCTACAGATGAATTCCCATAGTCCCCGGACACCCATAGCGCACTCTATACAACTCTACTATGCACGCATACTGGTTAGGGTTAGCCTGCGCCCTATCTGGCGAATACGTTTTCAATGCATTTCATCGATGGCAAATAGCGCAGTTGCATAAGATACTCAATTCACAACCGAGGGTGCATGGTTCAAACCTTGCGTTCGACACAACAACAGAGGGATTTTTCCGGGGGCAAAATAAATATCACCATGCACCCATATCAATACGATGTGGACTGGATGGCGGTTACGATCAGTTTAACTGATCTTAACCAGCTGTTCGATAGGTCCACCATTGTCCAAATGGCGGGCGCTCGTCCGCCGTTCAAGGATGACCCATTCTATAAGGAATGGATTACGGTTGTGAGCCAACCGTTCATACTGAGCATCCCGCCGAGTCGGGGTGTTAGAGAGGGGATCATTGAGGGATTATATAGGGACCATGGAATAATTGTGCGGGGGAGTGACAGCCCTAATAGCACGATTCAGGGCAGACAGCATGTGGCGTTGGATACCCTGATTGGGACCTTGTCGGAATGCGTTGAAGGGGGAATGGTTAGGATAGTGCAGTACGGGATGAAGGCTTACTGGGAGACCATGGCAGCGAAGGATGCGGTCTACGAGAGTTCAGGGGGCCGGTCGAATACCTTCGACATAGGATTGATGATCAGGAGCATGGATATCCCGGTGCTGAGGGGACGAGATGAGGCAGGGGATGAGGGTTAGGGTTAGGGTTAGGGTTAGGGTTAGGGTTAGGGTTAGGGTTAGGGTTAGGGTTAGGGTTAGGGTTAGGGTTAGGGTTAGGGTTAGGGTTAGGGTTAGGGTTAGGGTTAGGGTTAGGGTTAGGGTTAGGGTTAGGGTTAGGGTTAGGGTTAGGGTTAGGGTTAGGGTTAGGGTTAGTTAGGGTTAGGGTTAGGGTTAGGGTTAGGGTTAGGGTTAGGGTTAGGGTTAGGGTTAGGGTTAGGGTTAGGGTTAGGGTTAGGGTTAGGGTTAGGGTTAGGGTTAGGGTTAGGGTTAGGGTTAGGGTTAGGGTTAGGGTTAGGGTTAGGGTTAGGGTTAGGGTTAGGGTTAGGGTTAGGGTTAGGGTTTAGGGTTACAGGACTGTTCCCGGTTATGGGTTATTTTTGGCCATCCAAAAAGTGTCATATAAAGTTGCTAGCAATGTTCAGGGGCATCTTACTGTAATGTGCTTCAAGTTTTGGGGCATGTTTTCCACTCAATGCCCCGGGAAAATCTGTTTTTCCGATTTTTGACTATGAAAATATTGCCAAAATGCATTTTCTGAAACTCTGAGTGGATGGATTTCGCTTAAAGTGGAATATGTCTCAGAAAACATCCCCAAAAACATCTAGGAACCTTCATCTACTCTAGTATTCATCAACTCCTGGCACTTTTTGTTTCCAGGCAATATGGGGGTGTTCTCCAGTTGGTGGCGAATGACTCATTTTGGTTTGCTCTCAATTTGCTACATGTTCAAATCCTTTTGAGGCCCAAATACTTTCTTTTCTTCCACTGCTCCTCCTGATGGTGGAGGAATGCAAATGCCTTAGGGTTAGGGTTAGGGTTAGGGTTAGGGTTAGGGTTAGGGTTAGGGTTACAGGACTGTTCCGGGTTATGGGTTATTTTTGGTGGTCCGGAAAGTGTCAAAAATAGGTGCTAGCAATGTTCAGGGGCGTCTTACTGTACTGTACATAAAATTGTGGGGCATGTTTTCCACTCAATGCTCCCGGAAAATCCGTTTTTCAGATTTTTTACTATGAAAATGTGACCAAAACGCATTTTCTGAAGCTCTGAGTGGATGGAATTTGCTTGAAGTGGAATATGTCTCAGAAAACATCCCCAAAAACATCTAGGAACCTTCATCTACTCTAGTATTCATCAACTCCTGGCACTTTTTGTTTCCAGGCAATATGGGGGTGTTCTCCAGTTGGTGGCGAATGGCTCATTTTGGTTTGCTCTCAATTTGCTACATGTTCAAATCCTTTTGAGGCCCAAATACTTTCTTTTCTTCCACTGCTCCTCCTGATGGTGGAGGATGGCAAATGCCTTTTTGCATTGCAATACATGGATATGACAGGGTGTTTGTCAACCAGCAAATCATGCAAAAAGCATGCAGTGCATGTCCGTTTGCATGCACTATGTCATCCGCACCACCTTGGACACCTGAGGAAAGTTGTGCGGATTTGAAAGATAATATAGTTACGGAAGTGGAACCAGGGAGATTCAATGACTATTGAAGGAGCTATGGCACACGTAAGTCCCCAGGGGTGGGACTTAGAGAATTTTCAAAGATTTTGGTGACTCATGGCGCAGGTTTGATTCTCAGAGGGGGCCAGGCCTTCTTTTCTTTTTTTCCTCCTTCAAAATGTCTTTAAATACGTCTAGCATTGCTTGACAGTGTCAGGAAACAATCAAAAAGCTGAGAAGTGCAGGTAAAAAGTGTTTTTGGCCGATCTACAAGCAAAACATGCGAAAAACCGGCGGTGCGTGTCCATTCGCATGCACTACATCATCCGTTCCACCTTGGCCATCCAAGGCAATGGTGCGGATTCAAAAGATAGTATAGGTACGGAAGGGAAACCAGGGAGATTCAATCACTATTGACAGAGCTATGGCACCCGCAAGCTCCAATGGGTGGGACTTAGAGAATTTTCGAAAATTTTGCATTTTGCGCCGTCTGGTTGACCTGACCAAACACAGGTAACATTCTACCGACAGACATTGGCATAGTGGCAAGTGCTAATGTTATCTGAACTAGTGCCCCAAGTTCCAACCCCGGTTTTGCTGGGGATACTTTTTTTTTTCTTTTTCCCGCGCCACCCGAAACACGATGTGGGCGTAACGAAAGTTGTAGCCAGATATATGTTCTCATAGTTAAAGTCATCTCAGATGTGCAATTAAGCTGTAAACGGCTGCAGAAAATGCAAAAAACAAAATAGGATTGACGCTTTTCTCAAAATCCAACACCACCTGGAATGCATTAAAGCCAGTCCATACACATGTCCTTTACCTAGGAACCCCCTACAGATGAATTCCCATAGTCCCCGGACACCCATAGCGCACTCTATACAACTCTACTATGCACGCATACTGGTTAGGGTTAGCCTGCGCCCTATCTGGCGAATACGTTTTCAATGCATTTCATCGATGGCAAATAGCGCAGTTGCATAAGATACTCAATTCACAACCGAGGGTGCATGGTTCAAACCTTGCGTTCGACACAACAACAGAGGGATTTTTCCGGGGGCAAAATAAATATCACCATGCACCCATATCAATACGATGTGGACTGGATGGCGGTTACGATCAGTTTAACTGATCTTAACCAGCTGTTCGATAGGTCCACCATTGTCCAAATGGCGGGCGCTCGTCCGCCGTTCAAGGATGACCCATTCTATAAGGAATGGATTACGGTTGTGAGCCAACCGTTCATACTGAGCATCCCGCCGAGTCGGGGTGTTAGAGAGGGGATCATTGAGGGATTATATAGGGACCATGGAATAATTGTGCGGGGGAGTGACAGCCCTAATAGCACGATTCAGGGCAGACAGCATGTGGCGTTGGATACCCTGATTGGGACCTTGTCGGAATGCGTTGAAGGGGGAATGGTTAGGATAGTGCAGTACGGGATGAAGGCTTACTGGGAGACCATGGCAGCGAAGGATGCGGTCTACGAGAGTTCAGGGGGCCGGTCGAATACCTTCGACATAGGATTGATGATCAGGAGCATGGATATCCCGGTGCTGAGGGGACGAGATGAGGCAGGGGATGAGGGTTAGGGTTAGGGTTAGGGTTAGGGTTAGGGTTAGGGTTAGGGTTAGGGTTAGGGTTAGGGTTAGGGTTAGGGTTAGGGTTACAAGACCCCCTGGGTTGGGTTTTATTATTGGGTTGCCTGGAACCCTAGGGACTTAGAAATTTTCGAGTTTTCTGGCTTTTGGGTGTGTTCTACAGTTCGAATTTTTGACTCTGAGGGAGGTAGTGGCGGGGGGTATTGCGCACCTAGGCAAGTCGGGGAGGACTAGGTGTGCAAGGGCAAGTGATGGGTCATATGGGCGGTGGTGCGGGTACGGGGGGGGGGGGTTGATATAAAGGGGACATATATGTTATATATACGTTATAGGACTTGTGCAAATTGGGATTTTTCTAGTGCCGATCCGGAGTTGGCGTCCTAATTGAAAAGTTGGCCCCATATCATATTCTCTAATTGAAGTACTCTCGGATTGGCAATCCGTGCGGAAACGGCTTCAGAAACTTAGAAAAACGAAATTTTCACGCGACGGGGGGTAAAAAGTTGGAAAATGTGGTGATATCTCAACATCTGGCTGACTATCCAGTGTAGGGCACTTAATGAAAGTTGATTGTAGCCTATGGTTTGCATAGCTGATGTGGTAGCAAATCTTGTGTAACCTTGCTTTTGGCTGAAGAACAGGGCCCCTTTTCAATTCTCAAGTCGTGATCCCCAAGACCTCCTAACAAAAGACACGAGTACGCATGTGCAGGCAAAGGGGTTTGGCCGTGTTCTCCAGTAAACATTTTGTGAATTCCGCTGTGCATCGTAGACTGTTTGTAGGACCCTTGCGGTCTGTTATTTACCAAAACTGTTGAACATTTTCCGGTTAAAGCAGTGTTCTACAGTTTGTCCATGCAGGTTAGAGCACGTGACCTGGGCTTGCTTGCAGGGTACGCAGAGTGAGAGGGTTGGGGTTAGAGATTTCCCAGATCACTTATTAAATTCAGCCAAACTGTCTCTGTCATGGAACATTTAAAATGGTGGAAAGTAGTATTGCATTTATTGATTTAGAGTACATTGGAAAAGCGCACATTCAGAAAAGGGTTTTGGTGTAAAGTTCTCAACGACATTCAACAGTACTAAAGGACTTCCGCAAGCATGTCACGGACTTGGTTCTGTCCAAAAGTCGTACAGCACTCAGGGTACCTGGCGCAGCGGAGACGGAAACGATGCTGACCGCCAATGCTATGAAAGCTGAGCCTCCACAGTTGGGACATTGAAGCTGATCACGATGCTGATGGAAGAGTTCACGGATATTGCCAATGGGAGCAGCATCAGGCACTTCCCCATCCCCATGACCCCACCAAGCACGAGCAGGATCAATGACGGGTGCAATGCCTTTGAACCATCCGGGATTGAAACCAAAAGAGTTGAGAACATCTCGGAAGCGCTGACAGTCTGTCACAGTAGTCTGTCTATTGCGATCTCCTCTGAATAGAACTCTGGTGGCAGCGTCCATGATGCCATTGATGAGACTGTAGTAGGGTTTAGGGTTAGGGTTAGGGTTAGGGTTAGGTTAGGGTTAGGGTTAGGTTAGGGTTAGGGTTAGGGTTAGGGTTAGGGTTAGGGTTAGGGTTAGGTTAGGGTTAGGGTTGGGTTAGGGTTAGGGTTAGGGTTAGGGTTAGGGTTAGGTTAGGGTTAGGGTTAGGGTTAGGGTTAGGTTAGGGTCTAGGGT